>NC_054476.1:21924433-22224433 GCF_017639515.1 Carcharodon carcharias
GAGGGAGTGTGAAGCAGGTCAGCATCATTGTGAAGAGACGGGAGGAGTGTGAAGCAGCTCAGCATCACTGTGAAGAGACGAGAGGAGTCTGAAGCAGGTCAGCATCACTGTGAAGAGACGAGAGGAGTGTGAAGCAGGTCAGCATCACTGTGAAGAGACGGGAGGAGTGTGAAGCAGGTCAGCATCACTGTGAAGAGACAGGGAGGAGTGTGAAGCAGGTCAGCATCACTGTGAAGAGACGGAGGAGTGTGAAGCAGGTCAGCATCATTGTGAAGATGCGAGAGGAGTGTGAAGCAGGGGAGCTTCACTGTGAAGAGACCGGAAAGAGTGTGAAGCAGGTCAGCATCACTGTGAAGAGACGGGAGGAGTGTGAAGCAGGTCAGCATCACTGTGAAGAGACGGGAGGAGTGTGAAGCAGGTCAGCATCACTGTGAAGAGACAGGGAGGAGTGTGAAGCAGGTCAGCATCACTGTGAAGAGACGGGAGGAGTGTGAAGCAGGTCAGCATCACTGTGAAGAGACAGGGAGGAGTGTGAAGCAGGTCAGCATCACTGTGAAGAGACGGGAGGAGTGTGAAGCAGGTCAGCATCACTGTGAAGAGACTGGGGGTAGTGTGAAGCAGGTCAGCATCACTGTGAAGAGACAGGGAGGTTTGTGAAGCAGGTCAGCATCAGTGTGAAGATTCGAGAGGAGTGTGAAGCAGGTCAGCATCATTGTGAGGAGACTGGGGGAGTTTGAAGCTGGTCAGCATCATTGTGAAGAGACGGGAGGAGTGTGAATCAGTTCAGCATCACTGTGAAGAGATTGGGGGCGTGTGAAGCAGGTCAGCATCACTGTGAAGAGACAGGAGGTAGTGTGAAGCTGGTCAGCATCACTGTGAAGAGCCGAGAGGAGTGTGAAGCAGGTCAGCATCACTGTGAAGAGACGGGGAGGAGTGTGAAGCAGCTCAGCATCACTGTGAAGAGACGGGAGGAGTGTGAATCAGTTCAGCATCACTGTGAAGGGACTGGGGGAGTGTGAAGCAGGTCAGCATCACTGTGAAGAGATGGGAGGAGTGTGAAGCAGGTCAGCATCACTGTGAAGAGACGGGGGGAGTGTGACGCAGGTCAGCATCACTGTGAAGAGACTGGGAGGAGTGTGAAGCAGGTCAGCATCACTGTGAAGAGACGGGAGGAGTGTGAAGCAGGTCAGCATCACTGTGAAGAGACAGGGAGGAGTGTGAAGCAGGTCAGCATCACTGTGAAGAGACGGGAGGAGTGTGAAGCAGGTCAGCATCACTGTGAAGAGACAGGGAGGAGTGTGAAGCAGGTCAGCATCACTGTGAAGAGACAGGGAGGAGTGTGAAGCAGGTCAGCATCACTGTGAAGAGACGGGAGGAGTGTGAAGCAGGTCAGCATCACTGTGAAGAGACAGGGAGGAGTGTGAAGCAGGTCAGCATCACTGTGAAGAGACGGGAGGAGTGTGAAGCAGGTCAGCATCACTGTGAAGAGACAGGGAGGAGTGTGAAGCAGGTCAGCATCACTGTGAAGAGACAGGGAGGAGTGTGAAGCAGGTCAGCATCACTGTGAAGAGACGGGAGGAGTGTGAAGCAGGTCAGCATCACTGTGAAGAGACAGGGAGGAGTGTGAAGCAGGTCAGCATCACTGTGAAGAGACGAGAGGAGTGTGAAGCAGGTCAGCATCATTGTGAAGAGACGGGAGGAGTGTGAAGCAGGTCAGCATCACTGTGAAGAGACGGGAGGACTGTGAAGCAGGTCAGCATCACTGTGAAGAGACGAGAGGAGTGTGAAGCAGGTCAGCTTCACTGTGAAGAGACGGGAGGAGTGTGAAGCAGGTCAGCATCACTGTGAAGAGACTGGGGGTAGTGTGAAGCAGGTCAGCATCACTGTGAAGAGACAGGGAGGAGTGTGAAGCAGGTCAGCATCACTGTGAAGAGACGGGAGGAGTGTGAAGCAGGTCAGCATCACTGTGAGGAGACTGGGGGAGTGTGAAGCTGGTCAGCATCATTGTGAAGAGACGGGAGGAGTGTGAATCAGTTCAGCATCACTGTGAAGAGACTGGGGGCGTGTGAAGCAGGTCAGCATCACTGTGAAGAGACAGGAGGAGTGTGAAGCAGGTCAGCATCACTGTGAAGTGACAGGAGGTAGCGTGAAGCAGGTCAGCATCACTGTGAAGAGACAGGGAGGAGTGTGAAGCAGGTCAGCATCACTGTGAAGAGACGGGAGGAGTGTGAAGCAGGTCAGCATCACTGTGAAGAGACGGGAGGAGTGTGAAGCAGGTCAGCATCACTGTGAAGAGACGAGAGGAGTGTGAAGCAGGTCAGCATCACTGTGAAGAGACGGGAGGAGTGTGAAGCAGGTCAGCATCACTGTGAAGAGACGGGAGGAGTGTGAAGCAGGTCAGCATCACTGTGAAGAGACAGGGAGGAGTGTGAAGCAGGTCAGCATCACTGTGAAGAGACAGGGAGGAGTGTGAAGCAGGTCAGCATCACTGTGAAGAGACAGGGAGGAGTGTGAAGCAGGTCAGCATCACTGTGAAGAGACGGGAGGAGTGTGAAGCAGGTCAGCATCACTGTGAAGAGACGGGAGGAGTGTGAAGCAGGTCAGCATCACTGTGAAGAGACGGGAGGAGTGTGAAGCAGGTCAGCATCACTGTGAAGAGACAGGGAGGAGTGTGAAGCAGGTCAGCATCACTGTGAAGAGACAGGAGGAGTGTGAAGCAGGTCAGCATCACTGTGAAGAGACGGGAGGAGTGTGAAGCAGGTCAGCATCACTGTGAAGAGACAGGAGGAGTGTGAAGCAGGTCAGCATCACTGTGAAGAGACAGGGAGGAGTGTGAAGCAGGTCAGCATCACTGTGAAGAGACGGGAGGAGTGTGAAGCAGGTCAGCATCACTGTGAAGAGACAGGGAGGAGTGTGAAGCAGGTCAGCATCACTGTGAAGAGACGGGAGGAGTGTGAAGCAGGTCAGCATCACTGTGAAGAGACAGGGAGGAGTGTGAAGCAGGTCAGCATCACTGTGAAGAGACGGGAGGAGTGTGAAGCAGGTCAGCATCACTGTGAAGAGACGGGAGGAGTGTGAAGCAGGTCAGCATCACTGTGAAGAGACAGGGAGGAGTGTGAAGCAGGTCAGCATCACTGTGAAGAGACAGAGAGGAGAATGATGCAGGTCAGCATCACTGTGAAGAGACGAGAGGAGTGTGAAGCAGGTCAGCATCACTGTGAAGAGAAGGGAGGAGTGTGAAGCAGGTCAGCATCACTGTGAAGAGACGGGAGGAGTGTGAAGCAGGTCAGCATCACTGTGAAGAGACGAAAGGAGTGTGAAGCAGGTCAGCATCACTGTGAAGAGACGGGAGGCTTGTGAAGCAGGTCAGCATCACTGTGAAGAGACTGGGGGAGTGTGAAGCAGGTCAGCATCACTGTGAAGAGACAGGGCGGAGTGTGAAGCAGGTCTGAATCACTGTGAATAGACGGGAGTGTGAAGCAGGTTAGTGTCACTGTGAAGAAACCGGGGTGAGTGTGAAGCAGGTCAGCATCATTGTGAAGAGACGGGAGGAGTGTGAAGCAGTTCAGCATCACTGTGAAGAGACTGGGGGAGTGTGAAGCAGGTCAGCATCACTGTGAAGAGACAGGGAGGAGTGTGAAGCAGGTCAGCATCACTGTGAAGAGACGGGAGGAGTGTGAAGCAGGTCAGCATCACTGTGAAGAGACTGGGAGGAGTGTGAAGCAGGTCAGCATCACTGTGAAGAGACTGGGAGGAGTGTGAAGCAGGTCAGCATCACTGTGAAGAGACGGGGGGAGTGTGACGCAGGTCAGTATCACTGTGAAGAGACTGGGAGGAGTGTGAAGCAGGTCAGCATCACTGTGAAGAGACAGGGAGGAGTGTGAAGCAGGTCAGCATCACTGTGAAGAGTCGAGAGGAGTGTGAAGCAGGTCAGCATCATTGTGAGGAGACTGGGGGAGTGTGAAGCTGGTCAGCATCATTGTGAAGAGACGGGAGGAGTGTGAAGCAGGTCAGCATCACTGTGAAGAGACAGGGAGGAGTGTGAAGCAGGTCAGCATCACTGTGAAGAGACAGGAGGTAGTGTGAAGCTGGTCAGCATCATTGTGAAGAGACGAGAGGAGTGTGAAGCAGGTCAGCATCATTGTGAAGAGACAGGGAGGAGTGTGAAGCAGGTCAGCATCACTGTGAAGAGACGGGAGGAGTGTGAAGCATATCAGCATCACTGTGAAGAGACTGGGAGGAGTGTGAAGCAGGTCAGCATCACTGTGAAGAGACAGGGAGGAGTGTGAAGCAGGTCAGCATCACTGTGAAGAGACAGGGAGGAGTGTGAAGCAGGTCAGCATCACTGTGAAGAGACAGGGAGGAGTGTGAAGCAGGTCAGCATCACTGTGAAGAGACGGGAGGAGTGTGAAGCAGGTCAGCATCACTGTGAAGAGACGAGAGGAGTGTGAAGCAGGTCAGCATCACTGTGAAGAGACGGGAGGAGTGTGAAGCAGGTCAGCATCACTGTGAAGAGACGGAGGAGTGTGAAGCAGGTCAGCATCACTGTGAAGAGACAGGGAGGAGTGTGAAGCAGGTCAGCATCACTGTGAAGAGACTGGGTGGAGTGTGAAGCAGGTCAGCATCACTGTGAAGAGACAGGGAGGAGTGTGAAGCAGGTCAGCATCACTGTGAAGAGACGGGAGGAGTGCGAAGCAGGTCAGCATCACTGTGAGGAGACTGGCGGTAGTGTGAAGCTGGTCAGCATCACTGTGAAGAGACGGGAGGAGTGTGAATCAGTTCAGCATCACTGTGAAGAGACTGGGGGCGTGTGAAGCAGGTCAGCATCACTGTGAACAGACCAGGAGGAGTGTGAAGCAGGTCAGCATCACTGTGAAGTGACAGGAGGTAGTGTGAAGCAGGTCAGCATCACTGTGAAGAGATGAGAGGAGTGTGAAGCAGGTCAGCATCATTGTGAAGAGACGGGAGGAGTGTGAAGCAGCTCAGCATCACTGTGAAGAGACGAGAGGAGTCTGAAGCAGGTCAGCATCAATGTGAAGAGACGAGAGGAGTGTGAAGCAGGTCAGCATCACTGTGAAGAGACGGGAGGAGTGTGAAGCATGTCAGCATCACTGTGAAGACTCGGGATGAGTGCGAAGCAGGTCAGCGTCACTGTGAAGAGATCTGGAAGAATGTGAAGCAGGTCAGCATCACTGTGAAGAGCCTGGGAGGAGTGTGAATCAGTTCAGCATCACTGTGAAGAGACAGGGAGGAATGTGAAGCAGGTCAGCGTCACTGTGAAGAGATGGGAGGAGTGTGAAGTAGGTCAGCATTCACTGTGAAGAGATGGGAGGAGTGTGAAGCAGGTCAGCATCATTGTGAAGAGACTGGGAGGAGTGTGAAGCAGGTCAGCATCACTGTGAAGAGACGGGGGGAGTGTGACGCAGGTCAGCATCACTGTGAAGAGACTGGGGTAGTGTGAAGCAGGTTAGCATCACTGTGAAGAGACAGGGAGGTTTGTGAAGCAGGTCAGCATCACTGTGAAGATTCGAGAGGAGTGTGAAGCAGGTCAGCATCATTGTGAGTAGACTGGGGGAGTTTGAAGCTGGTCAGCATCATTGTGAAGAGACTGGGAGGAGTGTGAAGCAGGTCAGCATCACTGTGAAGAGACAGGAGGTAGTGTGAAGCTGGTCAGCATCATTGTGAAGAGCCGAGAGGAGTGTGAAGCAGGTCAGCATCATTGTGAAGAGGTGGGAGGAGTGTGAAGCAGCTCAGCATCACTGTGAAGAGACGGGTGGAGTGTGAAGCAGTTCAGCATCACTGTGAAGAGACTGGGGGAGTGTGAAGCAGGTCAGCATCACTGTGAAGAGACAGGGAGGAGTGTGAAGCAGGTCAGCATCACTGTGAAGAGACAGGGAGGTGTGTGAAGCAGGTCAGCATCATTGTGAAGAGACGAGAGGGGTGTGAAGCAGGTCAGCATCATTGTGAAGAGGTGGGAGGAGTGTGAAGCAGCTCAGCATCACTGTGAAGAGACGGGAGGAGTGTGAAGCAGGTCAGCAACACTGTGAAGAGACGGAAGGATTGTGAAGCAGGTCAGCTTCACTGTGAAGAGACGGGAGGATTGTGAAGCAGGTCAGCATCACTGTGAAGAGACTGGGGGAGTGTGAAGCAGGTCAGCATCACTGTGAAGAGACAGGGAGGAGTGTGAAGCAGGTCAGCATCACTGTGAAGAGACGGGAGGAGTGTGAAGCAGGTCAGCATCACTGTGAAGAGACTGGGAGGAGTGTGAAGCAGGTCAGCATCACTGTGAAGAGACGGGAGGAGTGTGAAGCAGGTCAGCATCACTGTGAAGAGACTGGGTGGAGTGTGAAGCAGGTCAGCATCACTGTGAAGAGACAGGGAGGAGTGTGAAGCAGGTCAGCATCACTGTGAAGAGACAGGAGGTGTGTGAAGCAGGTCAGCATCACTATGAAGAGAAGGTGTGAGTGTGAAGCAGGTCAGCATCACTGTGAAGAGACTGGGAGGACTGTGAAGCAGCTCAGCATCACTGTGAAGAGACGAGAGGAGTGTGAAGCAGGTCAGCATCACTGTGAAGAGACGGGAGGAGTGTGAAGCAGGTCAGCATCACTGTGAAGAGACGGGAGGATTGTGAAGCAGGTCAGCATCACTGTGAAGAGACGGGAGGATTGTGAAGCAGGTCAGCATCACTGTGAAGAGACTGGGGGTAGTGTGAAGCAGGTCAGCATCACTGTGAAGAGACGGGAGGAGTGTGAAGCAGGTCAGCATCACTGTGAGGAGACTGGGGGAGTGTGAAGCTGGTCAGCATCATTGTGAAGAGACGGGAGGAGTGTGAATCAGGTCAGCATCACTGTGAAGAGACGGGAGGAGCGTGAAGCAGGTCAGCATCACTGTGAAGAGACAGGAGGAGTGTGAAGCAGGTCAGCATCACTGTGAAGAGACAGGAGGAGTGTGAAGCAGGTCAGCATCATTGTGAAGAGACAGGAGGAGTGTGAAGCAGGTCAGCATCACTGTGAAGAGACGGGAGGAGTGTGAAGCAGCTCAGCATCACTGTGAAGAGACGAGAGGAGTCTGAAGCAGGTCAGCATCACTGTGAAGAGACGAGAGGAGTGTGAAGCAGGTCAGCATCACTGTGAAGACACGGGATGAGTGCGAAGCAGGTCAGCCTCACTGTGAAGAGACAGAGAGGAGTGTGAAGCAGGTCAGCATCACTGTGAAGAGACGGGAGGAGTGTGAAGCAGGTCAGCATCACTGTGAAGAGACCTGGAAGAATGTGAAGCAGGTCAGCATCACTGTGAAGAGACTGGGAGGAGTGTGAAGCAGGTCAGCATCACTGTGAAGAGACAGGGAGGAGTGTGAAGCAGGTCAGCGTCACTGTGAAGAGAAGGGAGGAGTGTGAAGCAGGTCAGCATCACTGTGAAGAGATGGGAGGAGTGTGAAGCAGGTCAGCATCACTGTGAAGAGACCGGGCGGAGTGTGAAGCAGGTCAGCATCACTGTGAAGAGACTGGGGATAGTGTGAAGCAGGTCAGCATCACTGTGAAGAGACTGGGGTAGTGTGAAGCAGGTCAGCATCACTGTGAAGAGACAGGGATTTTTGTGAAGCAGGTCAGCATCACTGTGAAGAGACGAGAGGAGTGTGAAGCAGGTCAGCATCACTGTGAAGAGACTGGCGGTAGTGTGAAGCTGGTCAGCATCACTGTGAAGAGACGGGAGGAGTGTGAATCAGTTCAGCATCACTGTGAAGAGACTGGGGGCGTGTGAAGCAGGTCAGCATCACTGTGAAGAGACAGGAGGTAGTGTGAAGCTGGTCAGCATCATTGTGAAGAGCCGAGAGGAGTGTGAAGCAGGTCAGCATCATTGTGAAGAGACGGGAGGAGTGTGAAGCAGGTCAGCATCATTGTGAAGAGACGGGAGGAGTGTGAAGCAGCTCAGCATCACTGTGAAGAGACGAGAGGAGTGTGAAGCAGGTCAGCATCACTGTGAAGAGACGAGAGGAGTGTGAAGCAGGTCAGCATCACTGTGAAGAGACGGGAGGAGTGTGAAGCAGGTCAGCATCACTGTGAAGAGACGGGATGAGTGCGAAGCAGGTCAGCATCACTGTGAAGAGACAGGGAGGAGTGTGAAGCAGGTCAGCATCACTGTGAAGAGACGGGAGGAGTGTGAAGCAGGTCAGCATCACTGTGAAGAGACAGGGAGGAGTGTGAAGCAGGTCAGCATCACTGTGAAGAGACGGGAGGAGTGTGAAGCAGGTCAGCATCACTGTGAAGAGACGGGAGGAGTGTGAAGCAGGTCAGTATCACTGTGAAGAGACTAGGGGGAGTGTGAAGCAGGTCAGCATCACTGTGAAGAGACGGGAGGAGTGTGAAGCAGGTCAGCATCACTGTGAAGAGACGGGAGGAGTGTGAAGCAGGTCAGCATCACTGTGAAGAGACGGGAGGAGTGTGAAGCAGGTCAGCTTCACTGTGAAGAGACGGGAGTGTGAAGCAGGTCAGCATCACTGTGAAGAGACGGGAGTGTGAAGCAGGTCAGTGTCACTGTGAAGAGACAGGGAGGAGTGTGAAGCAGGTCAGCATCACTGTGAAGAGACGGGAGGAGTGTGAAGCAGGTCAGCATCACTGTGAAGAGACAGGGAGGAGTGTGAAGCAGGTCAGCATCACTGTGAAGAGACTGGAGGAGTGTGAAGCAGGTCAGCATCACTGTGAAGAGACAGGGAGGAGTGTGAAGCAGGTCAGCATCACTGTGAAGAGACAGGGAGGAGTGTGAAGCAGGTCAGCATCACTGTGAAGAGACAGGGAGGAGTGTGAAGCAGGTCAGCATCACTGTGAAGAGACAGGAGGAGTGTGAAGCAGGTCAGCATCACTGTGAAGAGACGGGAGGAGTGTGAAGCAGGTCAGCATCACTGTGAAGAGACGGGAGGAGTGTGAAGCAGGTCAGCATCACTGTGAAGAGACGGGAGGAGTGTGAAGCAGGTCAGCATCACTGTGAAGAGACGGGAGGAGTGTGAAGCAGGTCAGCATCACTGTGAAGAGACGGGAGGAGTGTGAAGCAGGTCAGCATCACTGTGAAGAGACTGGGAGGAGTGTGAAGCAGGTCAGCATCACTGTGAAGAGACAGGGAGGAGTGTGAAGCAGGTCAGCATCACTGTGAAGAGACGGGAGGAGTGCGAAGCAGGTCAGCATCACTGTGAGGAGACTGGGGGAGTGTGAAGCTGGTCAGCATCATTGTGAAGAGACGGGAGGAGTGTGAATCAGTTCAGCATCACTGTGAAGGGACTGGGGGAGTGTGAAGCAGGTCAGCATCACTGTGAAGAGACAGGGAGGAGTGTGATGCAGGTCAGCATCACTGTGAAGAGACAGGAGGTTGTGTGAAGCAGGTCAGCATCATTGTGAAGAGACGAGAGGGGTGTGAAGCAGGTCAGCATGATTGTGAAGAGGTGGGAGGAGTGTGAAGCAGCTCAGCATCACTGTGAAGAGACGAGAGGAATGTGAAGCAGGTCAGCATCACTGTGAAGAGACGGGAGGACTGTGAAGCAGATCAGCATCACTGTGAAGAGACGGAAGGATTGTGAAGCAGGTCAGCTTCACTGTGAAGAGACGGGAGGATTGTGAAGCAGGTCAGCATCACTGTGAAGAGACTGGGGGTAGTGTGAAGCAGGTCAGCATCACTGTGAAGAGACGGGAGGAGTGCGAAGCAGGTCAGCATCACTGTGAGGAGACTGGGGGAGTGTGAAGCTGGTCAGCATCATTGTGAAGAGACGGGAGGAGTGTGAATCAGTTCAGCATCACTGTGAAGAGACTGGGGGCGTGTGAAGCAGGTCAGCATCACTGTGAAGAGACCAGGAGGAGTGTGAAGCAGGTCAGCATCACTGTGAAGAGACAGGAGGTAGCGTGAAGCAGGTCAGCATCATTGGGAAGAGATGAGAGGAGTGTGAAGCAGGTCAGCATCATTGTGAAGAGACGGGAGGAGTGTGAAGCAGCTCAGCATCACTGTGAAGAGACGAGAGGAGTCTGAAGCAGGTCAGCATCAATGTGAAGAGACGAGAGGAGTGTGAAGCAGGTCAGCATCACTGTGACGAGACGGGAGGAGTGTGAAGCATGTCAGCGTCACTGTGAAGACACGGGATGAGTGCGAAGCAGGTCAGCGTCACTGTGAAGAGACAGGGAGGAGTGTGAAGCAGGTCAGCATCACTGTGAAGAGACGGGTGGAGTGTGAAGCAGGTCAGCATCACTGTGAAGAGACGGGAGGAGTGTGAAGCAGGTCAGCATCACTGTGAAGAGACGGGAGGAGTGTGAAGCAGGTCAGCATCACTGTGAAGAGACGGGAGGAGTGTGAAGCAGGTCAGCATCACTGTGAAGAGACGGGAGGAGTGTGAAGCAGGTCAGCATCACTGTGAAGAGACTGGGAGGAGTGTGAAGCAGGTCAGCATCACTGTGAAGAGACCGGTAGTAGTGTGAAGCAGGTCAGCATCACTGTGAAGAGACTGGGAGGAGTGTGAAGCAGGTCAGCATCACTGTGAAGAGACAGGGAGGAGTGTGAAGCAGGTCAGCATCACTGTGAAGAGACAGGGAGGAGTGTGAAGCAGGTCAGCATCACTGTGAAGAAAGCCGGAGGAGTGTGAAGCAGGTCAGCATCACTGTGAAGAGACAGGGAGGAGTGTGAAGCAGGTCAGCATCACTGTGAAGAGACGGGAGGAGTGTGAAGCAGGTCAGCATCACTGTGAAGAGACTGGGAGGAGTGTGAAGCAGGTCAGCATCACTGTGAAGAGACAGGGAGGAGTGTGAAGCAGGTCAGCATCACTGTGAAGAGACGGGAGGAGTGTGAAGCAGGTCAGCATCACTGTGAAGAGACGGGAGGAGTGTGAAGCAGGTCAGCATCACTGTGAAGAGACGGGAGGAGTGTGAAGCAGGTCAGCATCACTGTGAAGAGACAGGGAGGATTGTGAAGCAGGTCAGCATCACTGTGAAGAGACGAGAGGAGTGTGAAGCAGGTCAGCATCACTGTGACGAGACGGGAGGAGTGTGAAGCAGGTCAGCATCACTGTGAAGAGACGGGAGGAGTGTGAAGCAGGTCAGCATCACTGTGAAGAGACAGGGAGGAGTGTGAAGCAGGTCAGCATCACTGTGAAGAGACGGGAGGAGTGTGAAGCAGGTCAGCATCACTGTGAGGAGACTGGGGGTGTGTGAAGCAGGTCAGCATCACTGTGAAGAGACGGGAGGAATCTGAAGCAGGTCAGCATCACTGTGAAGAGACGGGAGGAATCTGAAGCAGGTCAGCATCACTGTGAAGAGACGGGAGAGTGAAGCAGGTTAGTGTCACTGTGAAGAGTCCGGGGGAGTTTGAAGCAGTTCAGCATCACTGTGAAGAGATGGGAGTGTGAAGCAGGTTAGTGTCACTGTGAAGAGACAGGGAGGAGTGTGAAGCATGTCAGCATCACTGTGAAGAAAGCGGGAGGAGTGTGAAGCAGGTCAGCATCACTGTGAAGAGACAGGGAGGATTGTGAAGCAGGTCAGCATCACTGTGAAGAGACTGGAGGTAGTGTGAAGCATGTCAGCATTACTGTGAAGAGACAGGGAGGTTTGTGAAGCAGCTCAGCATCACTGTGAAGGGACGAGATGAGTGTGAAGCAGGTCAGCATCATTGTGAAGAGACGGGGAGGAGTGTGAAGCAGGTCAGCATCACTGTGAAGAAACGGGGGGAGTGTGATGCAGGTCAGCATCTCTGAAGTGAGAGAGAAAAAAAAACCAACCTGTGAGTTGATTGGCTGGCGAGTATTGCTGCTGATTTTCTTTTCTACAAAGTTGAAATTGGTGTTAGGTGGGAAACAATGAAATTTTGGCTTAAAACAGTGTGGAGTGACCAGCAGGAAACTCTGAGAGCAGAGCATGTCTTAAAACAGTGTGGAGAAACTTCACTTTTTGAGTGGTGGGAAACCACGAGAGCAGAGTAAGCTTAGCTGCAACCATCAGGAGCCAATCAGTGGGTTCAGAGCCCGCGTTCAGAAAGAAACATCGAGGTGTGACATCACAGGGTAGCAGGTAGGTTGTTGGCTGGTGAGTATTTCGCATTTATCTTATCTAAATGAGGGAATGTAGTGGCGAGTCTTATCTTCCTTTTTTAAAATAGTAAGGTTTACTACTACTGGTAAGCAGTATTAAATATTATTGGAGTTTATCAACATTAGTAAGATTTATTAGTATTGGTAAAGGTTTATTAGCAGTATCAAAACTATTAACTAACATAGAGAAATGGCCGGGTCACTGCAACCTCTAGTGTTCCCATTCTGTGCTATGTGGAAACACCAGGATGTTTCCTGTGTTCTGGATAACCATTTGTGCAGGAGGTGTCAACAGTGATAGCAGCTTGAGCTCTGAATTTTGGATCTTGAACAGCAGCTGGCATCACTGTGGCACATCACTGACATTGAGAGCTTTGTGAATTGCATGTTTATCGATGTGGTCACCACACAGTTTAAGCGAATGCAGTGAGAACGGAATTTATTGACCAGCAGACAGTCAAGTAGAAACAGGCAGATAGTGCAGGAGTCCCCTGAGTGCATCCCACTTTCCAACCAGTTTTCAGTTCTGAATACTGATGAGAGTGATGGTTCATCTGGGAAGAGCAGACAGCGCCAATTCCGTGGTACCACAGGTGGCTCAACAGTACAGGGTTGTAAAAAGAAGACTGGAAGAGCAATAGTGATAGGTGATTCAATTGCTAGGGACTAGACAGATGTTTCTGCAACCACAGAAGTTAGCCCAGGATGGTATGTTGCCTCTCTGGTGTCAGGGTCAAGGATGTCATTCAACGGCTGCTGCACCTTAGGGATGAGGGTGAGCAGCACACCAGCAGTAGTAGCACACATTGTTATAAACCACATGGGCAGAAAGAGGGATGTGGTCCTGCAATCAGAATTTAGAGCGCTAAGTAGGAAATTAACAAGCAAGACCTCAAAAGCAGTAATCATCAGATTACTCCCAGTATCTTGCACAAGTTGATATAAAAGTAAGATAAACTAGATGAATGCAAAGCTGAAGAGATGGCGTAGGAGGGAGGGCTTTAGATTCATGGGCCATTGGCACTGGTTCTGGGGGAGATGGGACATGCATAGGCCAGATGGGTTGCATCCTAAATAGACTCGGGACTGTGTACCTTGCCGGGCGACTTGTTAATGCCACTGAAGAGGGTTTAAATTAACTGGGCAGGGATGTGGGAACTTGGAGGAGTTATCACAGAAGAATACCAAGATGCACGGAATACTGGGAGAGATAGGTAGCACTAGACTAGAGAATAGTAAGTTATTACTATTGGGGTCAGAGAAAAGGCGAAAGAAATAAAGGGCAGAATCGTCTGATCCCGTTGGTGGCAGGTGTCATGGAGGCGTGAGTGGTCATTATGGTGAGAAGGCCAAAAATCAGTTTCATGCCGTCGTGAAACCAGTTTGTGATCATCTGCTTCACCCGGCAATGGTAATTGCTTTTTCCCAGCTAGCTTTCAGTGTGGTGCCAGGGCAAGGGCTCCAGTGTCCAGTGCTGGTAAGGCCAGTGGGTGGGGGTGCAGGGGCAAAGCAACACAGACTGAAGGAAGTACATGCCAGGGATGGAGATGGGGTTGGGGGAAGGGGTGGAGGGGTGGGTGGGTAGGGGTAAAGGAAGTGGCCACGCACTTGGGAAAGCATGTCAAAAGGGAGCACTCTTCCGTCACTGAGACTGTTCAGCTGCAGCTCCATTGACATGCTTGGAGTTGGGCCTCTGAAGATTTTCTGCCTATCAAAGCAACACAAAAGCATGTATGTGCCACCAAATGCTCCAGATCTTTTCACCCCTTGGGTGCAGACTGTAAATTAATGTGCATTTTAGAAGACAGCAGAATAATTGGCCAACTGAGCAAGTAGTACAATCCCCTTGTGAAAGGTGTCCATGGCGCAATCACTGGTGGAGGTGCTCACAGCCCCTTGCAATGTCTTTATTCAATTGTGGACCGGTATCCCTCATGATTCAAGCTAACAATGCAGCCTTGCAGTGCGGGTTAGGAGAATGCCTGCACCGGAGCTGAGAGCACAGCATGCAGTCCAATGGGCAAAGCTGCTGCCAGTTGGTTAAGTGGAGTGGGATGGAGGTGGGTGGGGTTTCGGACAGCCATGAAGTGCACTACACACTGGCCATCCAACTGATGGCCAGCTCTCTCCTGCATGCATGAAGGGGCCTCCAGATTTAACCAAGAGAGGTTCTTAGGACACCCATGGACACGTCTCTCTGTTTGATCCTGTAGGAGGAGAACATCAGGATCATGGAGCCAAATTTTTAATTCCTCTCTGGCCACAGAGAAGGTGCCAGAGAACTGGAGAACAGCTAATGTGGTTCCGCTATTTAAGAAGGGTTGTAGGGATAAGCCAGGTAACTACAGGCCATGTGAGTGAGTCTCACGTCAGTGGTAGTGAAACTATTGGAGAAAGTTCTGAAGGAGAGTGTCTATTTCCACTTGGAGAGGCAAGGTTTGATCAGGGATAATCAGCATGGCTTTGTCAGAGGGAGGTCATACCTAACAAATTTGATTGAATTTTTTGAGGAGGTGACCAGGTGTGTAGATGAGGATAGTGCAGTTGATGTAGTTTATATGGATTTCAGCAAAGCCTTTGACAAGGTCCCACATGGGAGACTTATAAAGAAGGCAAATGCACATGGGATAGAGGGTAATTTGATAAGGTGGATTCAAAATTGGCTTAGTTGTAGGAGGCAGAGGGTGATGACAGAAGGATGCTTTAGTGACTGGAAGTCAGTGTCCAGTGGTGTACCACAGGGATCTGTGCTCGGTCCCCTGTTATTTGTCATTTATATAAACGACATAGATGACTATGTGGGGGGTAGGATTAGTAAGTTTGCGATTGGCACAAAGACTCTGTGTCTGAGGTGCCTATGAATAACAGCTAACTGTGGCAGAAGGAACTTAACCCTGAAATGTGTGAGATGCTACACTTTGGAAGGAGTAATTTGACAAGGAAGTATTCAATGAACGGGATGACACTCGGAAGTTCTGAGGAATAAAGGGACCTTGGTGTGTGTGTCCATAGGGGCATATTAGTGGGGTGGTGAAAAAGGCATAAGGGACACTTGCCTTTATCAATCAAGGCATAGATTACAAAAGTAGGGAGGTCATGTTGGAGTTGTATAGAATCTTAGTGAGGCCATAGCTGGAGTACTGTGTACAGTTCTGATCAGCACATTATAGGAAGGATGTGATTGCACTGGAGGAGGTGCAGAGGAGATTCACCAGGATGTTGCCTGGGATGAAACATTTAAGTTATGAAGAGAGGTTGGATAGACTTGGGTTGTTTTCATTGGAGCAGAGAAGACTGAGGGGCGACCTGATCGAGGTGTACAAGATTATGAGGGGCATGGACAGGGCGGATAGGGAGCAGCTGTTCCCCTTAGTTGAAGGGTCAGTCACAAGGGGACATAAGTTCAAGGTGAGGGGCTTTAGGGGGGATGTGAGGAAAAACATTTTTACCCAGAGGGTGGTGACAGTCTGGAATGCGCTGCCTGGGAGGGTGGTGGAGGCGGGTTGCCTCACATCCTTTAAAAAGTACCTGGATGAGCACTTGGCACATCATAACATTCAAGGCTATGGGCCAAGTGCTGGTAAATGGGATTAGGTAGGTAGGTCAGGTGTTTCTCACGTGTCGGTGCAGACTCGATGGGCCGAAGGGCCTCTTCTGCACTGTGTGATTCTGTGTTACTGTGAACCCGGTAATTTAACGGTATACCTCATGGCTTACAGAGATAAGAGAAGAAGAAGAGAGTGGTGGAGGCAGCTGGCTTGGCAAAGGGAGGAGCACCTCCCTCAAGATGAAGGGGGCGCAGGGCCTGCTACACATCCAGCTGAAGATCCACAGTGAGCTGTTACTCATAGGCAACTCACTATACACAGAGTCTATAGGCGGTGCCTGTCATTCCTGCAGATGACCGAGAACCAGTGTTGCCGAAGACTGTGCATGTCTAGGGAACTGGTTGGTCATATATGCCAGGTGCTGCAGGATTTGGTGCCATGGGGACATGGAGGGCATCCACTGCCATGTCCGTGAATGTGACCACAGTGCTCAATTTTTACGCCAGTGGCTCCTTCCAGAGCTCCACAGCCAACCTGTACAGGATCTCACAAGCCTCCATGCACAAGCGTATCCAGGAGATCAAGGACACCATCTTTGCGAAGGCATAGAACTTTGTGCATTTCAACCAGAATCAGGAAAACCAGGAAGCAAGAGCTCTGGGATTTGTGTAGATTTCAGGTTTTCCACAGGTGCAGGGTGCCATCGCCTACACTCGCATGGCGCTTAGATCTCAGTGGCAGCAACCGCAGGGGCGTCCACTTGCTGAATGTTCAGCTGGTCTGTGATCATCACAAATGCATCCTACAGGTCTGCAAATGGTTCCCAGGGAGTGTCCATGACTCTTACATCCTTCGCAGGTCTCAGATCCCTGACATCTTCCAGAGTCCACAGAGGCCACAGAGATGGCTCCTTGTGGAATAGAACTACCCACAGAGGGTGTGGCTGATGACACCCATGCAGCGGTCCCAGGCTGCAGCAGAGTGACGGTACAACAATGCTCATGCTGTGACTGGATTGTAGTGGACCAACTGATAGGCATCTTGAAAATGAGCTTCCAGTGCCTCGACCGGTCCAGTGGAGCATTGCGATACAGTGCACCGAGAGTGCCGTGCATCATTAGAGCTTGCTGTGCGCTCCACAGCCAGGTGCAGCAATGGCAGGGGGACCTGGGTGAGGAAGAGATGGAAGAACTGCATGTCTCCCCTGAGGAGGATGATGTCAAAGAGGGTGATGGTGATGTCCCTGAAGGTGAAGATGCCGGTGATGAAGCTATCACACTGGCCAGATGACGCATGCATGCTCAGGAGACCCTCATAGTCATTAGATTTGCAGAGGATGATGACGACATGCAGTGAGGACACTCCATAGATCCTCACATTGTCTCTGTGAATGTCTGACTCCTGTCTGACTGAGGGCAGCTTGATGAGGGTCATATCATGGAGTTACAGCCGTGAAACTTTAAATGCACCTGATACTTTGACACCCTTCAGCATCTGACCCCTTCAGGAGCACATTGCCACCGGTCACAGATGCTGAAGAGATGGAGGGCCAGCCCCACCCCAAAGGTGCTGAGAGTATACAGAGAGAATGGCAGAACTCTGTGACGCCTGCCCACGACATTCTGGCCACAGTGACAAACTCCATCAAGGTGCAGGGATCACTAATGTGTCCAGTGAGTGTGAAGCCGGACCATCTCTTTGGTCTGAAGGTTACACACTGCACAGGGAAGAGGCCCTGGACTGAGACACCTGCCTTTATCTTGAGCAGGAACCAAGGTTTCACATTTGAGCAACACAAACACTACTCATCACAACAAGGAGCCATAGGCAAGGAGACATTCTTGGGAGTTTGTTTACAATAGTGAATATTAAGTACAAGTGATTAACACCGTGTCCAGGCTGTGCATCTACATCTTTTTCATCTTCCTAACCTTAGCGCTATGTTTTGGTACCAGCATCCCGACATCCACAGTGGAGGTGGAGGCAGCCTGCTAACTGTTATGCCCTGTCTGTGATGACCGTGGCAGGCGTCCTCTGGAGGGCCAAGACCTGGAGAGCCCCGGCCTGCTGTGGGCCAGCTGCACCCTCCTCGGCCTGTGGAGCCCGAACTGCGACCGGTCACAGGAGGAGGGGATTTGGATGGGCCAGAGTCACCTGGATGGATGGCCTGTGGTATGCACCTGTTGATCCTCCTTCCTACTGGTTCCCAACAGTCCCTGGCTGACTACTTGAGGAGAAGGGGAAGCTGGAGTGAGATCGAGCTGCCCTGCATCCCTCTTGCGTTGGCACTGTTGGATGCCAACTATGGAGTCAGCAATGGAGTTCAGCCAGCGCAGCAGTGAAGGACTGATGTCCTGGACCATGGTCTGCATGGCAGCCTCTATCCTGCTAGTGTTGACGTCAGAGCACTGGCATGTTGACGTAGTCACCCCTCAGCCTGAAGGTGGACGGATTCCTCCATCGTGCCTTGCAATCTGAGGAGTGCACCAGACATCCCTCCCTGATGTTCCCGTGACTGTCTTTGCAGCTCCAGCAACTGATTGAGGGCCTAGTCCAGAGGCTCATCATCTGACTGGGACTCAGCCGTTTCCTTGCCTCCAGCAGTCCTCCGAGTGCCAGCGACCAAGGATGCCCCTGCCTCCGCCGGCTGTGGAACAGATTGTGTGGTGTGTTCAGATTGTAATCCCAAGGCTACTCTACATTTAGGTCCCAGTGAGATGTGTGTTGCTGCTCTGGTGGTGGGTGTGGATGAGTGCCTTGATGGGGTCTTCGATAGTGCTGCCCTCGGGGTCCTCTTCTGAGGTGTTCTTGGTGCTGGCATTGGCCTCAATGTTGCCTCAGGGCCATGTGTCAGATGTGCCTAGCAGAGAAAGTGGAGATTATTAGTGCTTGGCAGCCACATTGAACACGGAACAGTGGAGTCGAAGTAGCATTGAGAGAGGGATCATGTGGTGCAGGATCCTCACGTGGGTGTTTGCCGCCGACATCACTGTTGCCACAGGAATGGTCGACATCCTCTTTGGCCAACACCAACACACAGCTCTCGTACAGATGTCTGGCACTCTACCACTGGGCTTGGACCTCTCCCGGAGATTGTGCACGATCTTGTCCTGCATAAAGACAGATGGAGAGAGTGTGAGAAAGGCGCATGCCAGGCCAAATAAGAAGGATGCCAGATGTGCGTGTCTACTGGGTGGAGCCATGGGTAGGATGAGGAGGCAGTGTCCAGAGCGAATGAGAGCAGGTGGAGATGTGACGGTTGTGTGAGAGAGTGAGTGGTGATGCCTCTTGAGCTGGCAGTGAGTGAAATGCCAGTGAATGTGTGATGGGCTTGTGAACGTGTGAGTTGAGATTGATGAGATGGTTGACTTACCCTGGCGACACGGATGAGATCGCTCATCCGTTTTCTGCACTGGGTGGCCGAGTTCTTGTGTGCAGCATTAGCACTGACCACCACCTCCCAAGCCAGAGTGGTGAGGCTGATGGGCCTCCTGCGGCCAGAGCGGTGGGTAGAGGATATCGCTTCAGGCCTTCATGGCATCTAGAAGGCATCCCAGAAAGTCTCATTGAATCGACGGGGGGTGGGGTGGGGGAGGGTGTGCAATCTTCCTGGCTTTTGGGGCCATATCTTGACTGGAGCAGTCCTTGGTTGTGCGCATTCAGAAGTGTGCGCGCAGCTGCATTTTAAATATGGCACCTGGCATGAGGAAGTGGTGATATAATGGTGTGGCGGGCCAATCAGAGCCTGCCCACCAGTGATCCGGTGTGTTTCTTGTGACTGCATAATTTATGAGGCGGGAAAGGGATATACGGCTCGAAAGCCCGCCATTGCGGCCGGCGGGTAAAACATCTTTGTTCACGCCCACTACCACACTTAGTGCAAATCGGGATGATTCTGCCCAGGGTCTAAATCAGTATTGTTAATAAGATTGGTGAGTTACAGGTGCAGAGAGACATTTGGAAATATGATGTCGTGGCTGTAACAGACACCTGCCCCAAAGAAGAGCAGGATTGGGTATTAAATATTCCTGGATATAAGGTGTTCAGGAAAGATAGGAAACAAAGGAAAGGTTGAGGGATGGTGGGTATTGATTAAGGAGAGCATTGAAGTTTTGGAAAGAGAGGATGTCCCAGAGAGGTCAAAGACAAAATCCATTTGGCTAGAGCAAAGGAACAAAAAAATGCGCAATTACATTGCTTGGCGTAGTCTATAGGTCACTAATCAATGGAAAGGATGTAGAGGAGCAAATTTGTAAGGCATTTACAGAGAGGTGCAAGGATTATAGAGTAGTTATAATGAGGGACTTTAATTTTCCAAATATAGACTTTGATAGTAGTAGTGTAAAGGGCACAGAGGGGTAAGAGTACCTGGAGTGTGTTCAGGAAAATTTCCTACAGATGTATGTTTCCAGCCCCATTAGAGGAGAGACACTGTTGGACCTGATTCTTGGGAATGAGGTGAGCCAAGTGGATCAGATATCAGTTGAATATTTAGAGGGCAACGATCATTCTATCATAAGATTTAGGTTGGCTCCGGAAAAAGGGCAAAGAACAATCCAGAGTAAGAGTAACTCACTGGGGGAAAGCCACATTCTATGGAGGTAGGACCAGATCTGGCCCAAATAAATTGGAATCAAATGTTAACAGGAAAAATAGTAGCTGAACAATGGGCTACTTCAAAGAAGAGAGAGTTTGGGCACAGTCAAGGTATATTCCCTTGAACGGGAAAAGCAGGGAAAAGAAATCCAGAGCTCCCTGGATGACGAAAGAGATTGGGATTAGGATGAAGAAGAAAAAGTGTGCTTATGACAGATGTCAGGTGGATAATACAATGGAGAACCAGGCTGAATATAGAAAGTTCAGAGGGGAAATGAAAAGCAAATAAGGCAAGCAATGGGGGAGTATGAAAAGAGACTGGCAACTAACATATAAGTGAATCCCAAAGTGTCCTATAGGTGAAAGGGTGGTGAAAGGAAGAGTAGGGACGAAAAGGGGCCAAAGAGGGGATGTACACATGGGGGCAGGAGGAATAGCAGAGACACTGGCCATAATTCTTCAGTCTTCTTTCGACTTGGGAGTGGTGGCAGGGGACTGGAGAATTGCAAATGTTACATCTTTGTTCAAAGAAGGGTGTAAAGATAAGCCCAGCAACTACAGGCCAGTCAGTTTAACTTCGGTGGTGAGGAAACTTCTAGAAACAATAATTTGGGACACAGTTAATAGTCACATGTACAAATATGAGTTCATTCAGGAAAGCCAGTCCAGCTTTGTTAAGGGAAAATCAAGTTTAACTAATTTTCTGGAGTCTTTTGGACACGTAACAGAGAGGGTTGCTGAGGGCAATGCTGGGTGTAGTTGGACTTTGAAAAAGTGTATGATACAGTGCTGCAGAACAGACTTATGAGCTCATTGGAAAAGAAGGGAAAGTAGCAACATGGAAAAGAAATTGGCTGAGTGACAGGAAACAGAGTAGTGGTTAACTGGGTGGCTTTTCAGGCAGGAGGAAGGTTTGTAGTGGAGTTCCTCAGAGGTCAGAATTGATACCCTTGATATCCTTCTTGTGATATATATTTAAAGGATGTACAGGATGCAATTTTATATTTTGCAGATGATATGAAACTTGGAAGTATTGTGAACTGTAAGGAGAACAGGGTAGAGTTTCAAAAAGACATAGACAAGTTGATGGAGTGGGCAGACAGGTGGCAGATGAAGTTCAATGTGGAGAAATGTGAAGTGATTCATTTTGGTAGGAAGAACATGGAGAGACAATATAAATTAGATGGTACAACTAGGGAGGGGATGCAGAAACAGAGGGACCTGGGTGTAAGTCATTGAAGGTGGCAGGACAGGTTGAGAGAGTGGTTAATAAAACATACAGTATCCTAGGTTTTATTAACAAGGGCACAGAGCACAAGAGCAAGGAGATTGTGTTAAATTTGCATAAGATGCTAGTTTGGCCTGAGCTGGAGTATTGTGTCCAGTTCTGGCCATCACATTTTAGAAAAGATGTGAAGGCATTGGAGAGAGTGCAGAAAAGCTTCATGAGAATAGTTCCAGGAATATGGAACTTCAGTCATGAAGTTAGATTGGAGAAGTTGGGAGTGCTTTCCTTAGAGAAGAAAAGGCTAAGAGGAGATTTGATAGAGGTGTTCAAAATCATAAGGGGCCTGGACAGAGTAGAAGGGGAGAAACTGTTCCCACTCATGAAAGGATTGAGAATGAGAAGGCACAGATTTAAAGTGATTAGCAAAAGAAGCAAAAGCAACATGAGGAAAAACTTTTTCACACAGGTTAAGTTCTGGAATGCACTGCCTGACGGTGTGGTGGAGGCAGCTTCAATTGAAGCATTCAACTGGGAATTGGACTCTTTATTTGTAAAGCAAAACTGTTCAGGGCTATGGGGAGAAGAGGGGGGGATTGGCATTAGGGAAATTGCTCATTTGGAGAGCCAGTGAAGACATGACTGGCCAAATGGCTCCTTTTGCACTGTAACTGCGATACTGCCATTTGATCATCATCACAATGTTCGTGCACAAATTGATTGTTGCTTTCCCGACAATATGATAGTGACCACCTCCCCCCTCACTTTCTAATACCAGGCCTCTTGTTCAGGCCCTGGGTGTCTTTGAACGAAGGACCCAAACCCCCATCCAGAGCCCACAGCAGTCCCACGTGTATTTGCTTCCTGTGCTCCATGAACAGTGAGCCCTCTGCCCAGTGCTGCATTAATACCAGCGACAGCCAGGATGAGGCTCTTAAGTGGGCATTCATTGGCCACTTAATGGCCTCAATTGGCAGTGGGTGGAAAGGTGATGGACTTAATTAATTTAATCAGCACCAACTTTGCCTCAGGGGAAGGCAGAGAATTCTAGCCTATGTTCCCATAGCCCAAGGATGCCTTTGTTTAAGTGGAATATTTAGAATGGCCTATTCCTGGAATCTCCTCAATGAAATTCCTCCTGTCGGAAACTTTACTGAAAAATGTCAATATGAGCACAAAATGGCAGGTCCATTTTAGCACTCAGGCTGACTCTTTTGCTCCAGTTATTGACAAAAGAAATTCAAACCTTCAAAAATAAAGGTCCAGTCAAGCTTAAATAGTCACTTGAAAGCTGTGTTAAAAGCCAGCAGAGGTCTTGCAGATTTTATGGTATTCAGAGAGGTGACGGGGTTTCTTGAAAAAAATGGGTTAAAAATTGTGAGACTTTGATCTGATGGCACAAGTCTGCTTGAAATGGGGTTGGACTGATGCCTCCAAAAGGCAGCCAGTGCCTTTTAAAGGTGCGCTCTGGCTGCAGACATCAAAGAAAGTTTGCAACTGGGAAAATTGATTCACGATGTCCAGAGGAATCACTGAGCTTTTCCGAAGCAACTTTGGAGGCCCTCATCAAAGAGATGCACAGTAGGACAGAGATCACGTTACCACAACCCCCTACATCTTCTGGGGTGGTGAGGTGTGGGGTGGCTGTTGGTGGTGTAAAGCAGAAAGCTCTGCAGGAAACATGTCCACTAAATGGGAAGATGTTGTGAAGATGTCAATTGCCAGGATCTTAGCTCCCAGGACATCGTGCAATATAAAATAATGTTTAATGATCTCACCAGTGTATTCAAGGTAAGTACCCATCTCCCTTGCTCTTTGTCTCTATCTGTACGATCTGCAGCATCATCACACATAACACTCCCCCTCACTCACCTCCCTTCACCCTCCCGCAATCACTGCACACTTCATTCCACATTCTGTTCCTTCTACTCACATATGTGACACCTCTTACCACTATTGCAACCTTTACTTCCCCACATTTTCACCTTATACACAACATACTTTGCATATTTCATACACAATACTTCTGACAGGAAGCTGGAACTGGAGGAGACAGAGTATACCTGCACACATCCTCCACCCTGGAAGAAAATATGCTGGCGATCAGCAGCGAGAGGAGAGTCATGGCTGTGGTGTGTAGCAATATTGAAGGAGACGTTGCACACCCTTATTCTCTTGTGCCCTTTTTTCTGCTTTGTTGCTTTTCTTCTTGGATGTAAACATACCAAAAGGTTTGGTGAAACAATAATGTGGGTTCTTTATTTGAAGATAAGACTATATACAGGAAACATTCACTGGGAGGCTATGAGGCACATGTCCCTTCCACAACTCTTTCTCCGGTACATCGATGATTACTTCAGTGCTGCTTCATGCTCTCGTCGGGACTTGGAAAAATTTATTAATTTTGCTTCCAATCTCCACCCCTCCATCATTTTCACGTGGTCCATCTCTGATAATTCCCTTCTCTTCCTTGACATCTCTGTCTCAATCTCTGGTGATAGACTGTCCACCAATATCTATTACAAGCCTACCGACTCCCACAGCTACCTCGACTACAGCTCCTCACACCCCGCTTCCTGTAAGGACTCCATCCCATTCTCTCAGTTCCTTCGCCTCCGTCGCATCTGTTCTGATGATGCTACCTTCAAAAACAATTCCTCTGACATGTCCTCCTTTCTTAACCGAGGTTTTCCACCCACGGTCGTTGACAGGGCCCTCAACCGTGTCCGACCCATCTCCCGCGCATCTGCCCTCATGCCTTCTCCTCCCTCCCAGAAAGACGATAGGATCCCCCTTGTCCTCATTTATCACCCCACCAGCCTCTGCATTCAAAGGATCATCCTCCGCCATTTCCGCCAACTCCAGCATGATGCTACCACCAAACACATCTTCATGCTCTCGTCGGGACTTGGAAAAATTTATTAATTTTGCTACCAATCTCCACCCCTCCATCATTTTCACGTGGTCCATCTCTGACACTTCCCTTCTCTTCCTTGACATCTCTGTCTCAATCTCTGGTGATAGACTGTACACCAATATCCATTACAAGCCTACCGACTCCCACAGCTACCTCGATTACAGCTCCTCACACCCCGCTTCCTGTAAGGACTCCATCCCATTCTCTCAGTTCCTTCGCCTCCGTCGCATCTGTTCTGATGATGCTACCTTCAAAAACAATTCCTCTGACATGTCCTCCTTTCTTAACCGAGGTTTTCCACCCACGGTCGTTGACAGGGCCCTCAACCGTGTCCGACCCATCTCCCGCGCATCTGCCCTCATGCCTTCTCCTCCCTCCCAGAAAGACGATAGGATCCCCCTTGTCCTCATTTATCACCCCACCAGCCTCTGCATTCAAAGGATCATCCTCCGCCATTTCCGCCAACTCCAGCATGATGCCACCACCAAACACATCTTCATGCTCTCGTCGGGACTTGGAAAAATTTATTAATTTTGCTACCAATCTCCACCCCTCCATCATTTTCACGTGGTCCATCTCTGACACTTCCCTTCTTTTCCTTGACATCTCTGTCTCAATCTCTGGTGATAGACTGTCCACCAATATCCATTACAAGCCTACCGACTCCCACAGCTACCTCGACCCCCCTGTCGGCATTCCATAGGGATCATTCCCTCCGGGACACCCTGGTCCACTCCTCCATCACCCCCTACTCCTCAACCCCCACCTATGGCACCTTCCCATGGCCACGCAAAAGATGTAACACCTGCCCCTTCACTTCCTCTTTCCTCACCGTCCAAGGGCCCAAACACTCCTTTCAAGTGAAGCAGCATTTCACTTGCATTTCCCCCAATTTAGTCCACTGTATTCGTTGCTCCCTATGCGGTCTCCTCTACATTGGAGAGACCAAACGTAAACTGGGCGACCGCTTTGCAGAACACCTACGGTCTGTCCGCAAGAATGACCCAAACCTCCCTGTCACTTGCCATTTTAACACTCCACCCTGCTCTCTTGCCCACATGTCTGTCCTTGGCTTGCTGTATTGTTCCAGTGAAGCCCAACGCAAACTGGAGGAACAGCACCTCATCTTCCGACTAGGCACTTTACTGCCTTCCGGACTGAATATTGAATTCAACAACTTTAGGTCTTGAGCTCCCTCTTCCATCCCCACCCCCTTTCTGTTTCTTCCCCCTTCCTTTTGTTTTTTCCAATAATTTATATAGATTTTTCTTTTCCCACCTATTTCAATTATTTTTAAATATTTTATGCCCCCCGCACCCACTAGAGCTATACCTTGAGTGCCCAACCATCCATTCTTAATTAGCACATTCATTTAGATAATATCACCAACTTCAACACCTGTGTTCTTTTGTTCTTTTGCCTGTGACATCTTTTGATGATCTGCTCCTATCACTACTTGCTTGTCCCTACAACAACACCCCCCCCTCCACTTCTCTCTGCCCCCCCCTACCTTAAACCAGCTTATATTTCACCCCTCTCCTTGTAAAGAAAAATCAGTTCTGTTGAAGGGTCATGAGGACTCGAAACGTCAACTCTTTTCTCCGCCGATGCTGCCAGACCTGCTGAGTTTTTCCAGGTAATTCTGTTTTTGACATGTTTAACCTTGTCCACTGCTAGCTGCCGACTAAATGCAAGTCAAGGGACCAATGCATCATATCCTATTGAGGTAGTAATGATAGTTTAAGATATGCACCCTTAATGTTCTGTGCGCACCATTTCACAATACTTCTATCTCTCTGCATTAGCGCTCTGACTCACACACTGAGGTGCTGCAGTCTGCACCTGGCCAGTCAAGGCTCAGAACTGTTTGTGGTGAGCCACCATGGTCACCTTAATGGGAGCTCAGCAGCCTTCCACCTCCCAACCTGCAGCTTCTGTAGAAACACTTCATAGGAACAGTGGGATAGATAAACAGGTCAGGCACTAGGGGTGACAAAAGGGTGATTCCTGTTAATTATTCCTGTGAAATATATGGTACCTCAATGGAATTGACCGTTAAGGCTGGACTGAAGGAAGATAGTTGGATGATGGTGCTAAGACCATTAGCGCTAAGGATTGCAGGACATTTGGCAAATCAAGTTTTTGGTCATTTGGCCTAATATATCCTTATGTCTTATATAGTGCCTTTGTACATATTATGTTAAAAGTACTATACAAATACAAGTTTGTTGTTGTCATGTTGGAAGGGATAGTTTATGAAAAGCACATTTGGATGAGCTGCTCTCTGGCAGTCAAGCCAATGTTGCTCCTTCCTTCCTCCTCTGAGTACTGCTCCTCTTCCTCCTGCACATCTCAGTGGTAAGGGGAAAATAGGCCAAAGGCACCCAGAGGTTAATCAGCAGCTGGAAAGGACAAACCAACAACTAAATTGCATGCCATGGATGATGCCTGCTCATGTCACGAGTTGCTGGTTGAGTTCATCACACAGTGAGCCAGGTGCTGGGGAATACCATTTTCACAACAGTGCAGTACAATAAGCATTGGTTCCTTATTTAAATAAATGAATGAGTGTTTGTAATATTGTTAGCATGCGCACTGGATACCCAATCCAATATGGCAGGTGGTGAACTTGTGGCCTGGAATTAGTGCATGGGGGCATCCCCTGTTTTATGAGATCCTTAGGACCCAGAGGGAATTTGTCTGTTAGCTAAATTTTCCTGAAATCAGTGTCCCCGTGAAGCTTTGTTCCCAGGAAGGCCCTTGGAGAGTATGGATAAGGGAATCAGCTCAGAAGATCAATGGATTGTCATCAATAAATCCAAAAATCCCAACTTACATTTCTTATTCTCTGTGTTCTCATCGACTAAGGTTCCACACTGGGACCATAGCTTCACATAACATTGCCCCATGGTATGCATATATTGATGATGCATCCAATGTAGATAAATTGTCATACAAGTAAATGTGGTTACTCAATTGCTTAATACTTAATCCTTTAATGCTTAAACACACAATAGTTTTTTTATTCATTCACAGGTATGAGAATTCCTGGCAAGGATAGTATTTGTTGCCCATCCCTAACTGCCCTTGAGAAAGTTGAGAAAGTGGTTGTGAGCCGCTTTCTTGAATAACATGCATTCCATGTGGTGAAGGTACTTCCACAGTGCTACTGGGAAGGGAGTTTCAGGATTCCAGGATCTTGACCCAGTGACAGTGAAGGAACAGTGATATCATTCCAAGTCAGGATGGGGTATAGCTTTGAGGGGAACTTGCAGCTGATGGAGTTCCCATGCATCTTCTGTCCTTGTCCTTCTAAATGGTAATGGTTGTGGGTTTGGAAGGTGCTGTCAAAGGATCCTTAGTGAGTTGTTGCAGTAAACCTTATATATGGTACACACTTTTGCCACTGTAAATTAGTGGTGGGGGAGGGAGTAAATGTTTAAGTTGGTGAATGGGGTACCAATCAAGTGGGCTGCTTCGTCTTGGGTGGCATTGAGCTTCCTGAGTGTTGTTGGGTTGCACTTATCCAGGCAATGGAGAGTATTCCATCACTATCCTGGCGTGTGCCTTGTAGATGGTGGACAGGCTTTGAGGAGTCAGAGTTGAGTTACTTGCCACAGAATTCCCAGCCTCTGACCTGCTCTTGTGGCCATACTATTTATATGGCCGGTCCAGTCCTGTTTGCCCCGAAGATGTTGATAGTGGGGTTTCAACAATGATAATGCATTGACTATCAAGGGGAGATGGTTAGATTCTCTCTTTTTGGAGATGCTCATTGCCTGGTATTTATATGGCACAAATGCTACTTGCCATTTATCAACCCAAGCCTAAATGTTATCCCTTATACACCTGCTGCCCTTGTCCTTCTAGGTGGTAGAAGCTGTGTGTTTAAATTAATTTAATTGTGTAAGAGATTAAAGTTCCAAATTGTCCCAATGCATTGAATTCACCAGTAGCAGCTTAACTGAATATCTTCCTGGACATAACTAACTGATTTGTTGAAACGTTTTGTGTTCCAATTGGTTCCTATCCATTTATTGAAATGACTTACGTTTACCAATTACGTTCATGACCTCGGGATACCCCAAATCACTTTACAGTCAATGGATTACTTTCAATTGTAGTCAGTGTTGTAATCTAAGGAAAGCAGCAGGCTATTTGTGCACAGCAAGGTCCCACAAACAGGAATGAGATAAAGATCTCAGTTATTGTGGCTGAGGGATCAATATTGGTAAGCACATCCAGGGATATGTCTTGCTCTTCTTCAATTAGTAACATGGGATCATTAATGTCCACCTGAGTGTGCAGATAAGTTTAACACCTTAACCGAAATATGGCACCTCAAACAGCACTGAACTGCAGATTGGATTGGATGCTCAAGTGCCTGGAGTTAGACTTGAACCCACAGCTTTTGGACTCAGAGGTAAGACCATTGAGCCAAGTTTAGCAAAATCAACACAGTTTGGTTTCCTGACCTAATCAACAAAAAGGAAAAATAAAAATGAAAAGGTCTGGCAGGACAGCAGAACACACCACGTTAGGATGAAATTAAACTTAAAAACGGGACTGGAGAATTAACAAAGAGCTGTAAGCACTTCTGTATTTTATCTTTTATGTATTTATCTTCCATTCTTTAAGATTATCAACTCAAATACCACAATGTAAATGTTGGCCAATATGAGTCAGTTCTTTTGTGCATTTCAATAGAAGTTGCTTAACTGCATGACTCATTTCATTTGCTTTAAAATCCCTGTTCTGTGTGCTCCGATGAAGGCTATCTCTCAACACATCAACCTTTATTTTGCTTTCAGATAAATGGCACAATTTTGCTGGGGGTGCAGGAACATGTACACAAATCTTCAAAGGTGGCAAGACAATTTGAGAAGCCTCTTAAACAATCGTATGGGAACCTTGGTTTTATCGATAGAGGAATAGAGTACAAAAGCAAGGAAGTTATGCTAAAACTTTATAAAACACTAGCTGAGCCCTTGCCAGGGTACACAATTCTAGGCACCGCGCTTTCAGGAAGATGCTAAGGCCTTAGAAAGGGTGCAGAAAAGACATTCCAGAATGTGCCGGGGATGGGGGAACGTCGGTTATGTGGAAAGACTGGAGAACCTGGGATTGTTTTCCTTAGAACAGTAAAAACTAAGGGGAGATTTGATAAAAGTGTTCAAAATTTTGGAGGGTCTTGATAGAGTAAATAAGGCAAAACTGTTTCCAATGGCAGAAGGGAACAGAGAACACAGGTTTAAGATGATTAG
The DNA here is from genome assembly GCF_017639515.1 of Carcharodon carcharias. NCBI lineage: Eukaryota > Metazoa > Chordata > Chondrichthyes > Lamniformes > Lamnidae > Carcharodon > Carcharodon carcharias. The sequence continues at coordinate 21,954,038 of NC_054476.1, forward strand.
CAAAAGAACTGGAGGCAACATGCAAATGATATTAAAAACAAAAAAACTGCGGATGCTGGAAATCCAAAACAAAATCAGAATTACCTGGAAAAACTCAGCAGATCTGGCAGCATCGGTGGAGAAGAAAAGAGTTGATGTTTCGAGTCCTCATGACCCTTCAACAGAACTGTTAAAGGGTCATGAGGACTCGAAACATCAAGTCTTTTCTTCTCCGCCGATGCTATCAGACCTGCTGAGTTTTTCCAGGTAATTCTGTTTTTGTTATGCAAATGATATTGTTTACACAGTGATTTGTTGTGATCTGGAATGCACTGTCTGTAAAGGTGGTGGAAGCAAACTCAATAGTGACATTCAAATTGTCAAGGGAGTGGGACTAATTGGATAGCTCCACAAAAGAGCTAGCAGGGGCACAATGAGCCGAATGGCCTACTATCATGCTGTCCAATTTGAAAATTCTAGTTGCAGAAGGGCCTTTCTTATAATCCCTTCTATTTCTGTCTTTGCTCTCTGTGTTCTTGGTGGTGTGGTTGGAACTGAAATACTTTTGCCCTATTTCCCTAAATTTTGTCACCACTATAAAGGATCTCTGAGTAAGTGGGGGATGCATGAGTCAGTCATCCCTAGTTCGGCTCTTCAAGTCAACTAGAAGGAGAAAGCCATTATGCCAAATTGGATAATTAAAGGATGCTTTGCCCTTTTATGAGGTTTTGTATTTCACTTCGTAAGTCACTTCATCTGGTGGCCTAGTCAAAAGCTGGTAAGAAATATTCCAGCTGGGGCAAGAAGGTGGGAGTGACAAGCATCTCAAAGCTTAATATTTGTGTGTGTGTGTGTGTGTGTGTGTGTGTGTGCATGTGTATGTGTGTGTGTGTGTAATTGCTCTGTATATTTGTATAAATTTTGTATATTTATGTATGTTTTATATATTTTTCAAATCATCCAATGGTCAAAGTGGTGGTAAAGTTGCCACGTAGAGGTATTTACACATAATTCATGCATCAGTATATTTCTTTTCTCTCAGTATTTCATTGCATTAAAAACTTAAATAAGCAATTAATGTTGCTTTTAGCCATCCATCTTTGTTACTGTGCTCTGCTGATATATAAAGTCAGCAAGCATTACTGCACTGCTATGATTCTATATTCAGACAACCTCACACCGACCCTTCAAATATGATGGCTTTTCTCAACTGGGAGTCTGCGTAAACATTTCAAGGGATTACAATGGCCTATTCCTGTTCCCGTGTCCAAGTCCCAAGTCCACTACACCTGCATTGTTCCCCATTCACTGGCAATTGATGTATTCTTAACAAGGAAAAGTATGAAGATCCTATAGGCCAACAGTCACATAATGGCATAATACCCTACTTTCTCAGCTCGAAAATATAGTTGACGCTTCGGGCAGAATTTTCTCATTTAAGTCGCAGTCCGAGGTCAGGCTGATTTCCAGGTCATGAACCCGGACGTGCATACGCTGGGACACGGGCACCAGCTTCCCGGAGGAGGCCAATTAAGAAGCAACTTCCAACAGAACCATTCAGTTAGGGAGGGCAGGTGGCCTGAGGTAACAGGAGGGCCAATCAGTGCCACCCCGAAGTGAAGACTGGCTGGCAGACCTACTGTGAACGTTGCGTGCTGCTCAGGTGAATGTAGGAGAGGGCGGTGCAAGGTGGAGGCATCATGCTGCGAGGGGACCCACAACCAATTCCTCAAACCCAGCACTATCCAGTGGATTCGTCTGCACGTGACAAGCAAACATTTGCAAGCACTTTCCTGCAGGGTTGCAATTTTGTTCTTTGTGGTGATCACTGCATATAAACTCATGGTGCTCTGACCATCCGCTCTGTTCTCTCCTCCTGTGATTAGATGAGCTGCTCAGACAACAGGGCTCCTGTGCTCACTGACAAAATTCAGCAGCCTTCTAAAAATGCCCACTAATTCCCTTCGTATCACTGACTGGCGGGTTGCCATCTGCGTCTGTATCCTGCCCCTGGGAAAAGCAGGAGGAGGAAGGAGCATGCAATTCCACCTCCAATGGCCTGGGAAAATGCCCCCTTTACTGAGCAGTTACAACATGATCTGTCAAACCCATAAACTAAACTGTGAGCACAGGTAGGACTGCAGGCCACAATGCTGGCATCTTTGCACTTTTTTCAATAGTAGCGAAGTTACTGTGAGATCTAATTTTTCCATATTTCCACCAACAGTGTTTCTCCCAGACGAGGAAATGTTAGGGCTGAGGCTATCTTGAGTATTAGCTTCAGGTTTCTGTCAAGTTGAGAACGTGGTTTAGACGTGTTCACAGATTCATAGAATGATTACAGCAGGGAGGAGGCCATTCAGCCCTGTGCTGGCCCATTAGGAACAATTCATCTTGTGCCACTCTGCCTTTTCACCATAGCCCTGAATTATTTTCCTTTTCAGATAAGGATCCAGTTCCCTTTTGCCCCTGCCTCCATCACACTTTCAAGCAGTACATTCCAGATCTTAAGCACTCACTGTGTGAAAAGGTTTTTCATCACGCCTCCATTGCTTCTTTAGCCAATTACCTTAAATCTGTGCCCCCGGTTCTCAATACTTCCACCATTGGGAACAGTTTCTCCCCATCTACTCTGTCCGGACCCCTCATGGCTTTGAACGCCTCTATCAAACCTCCTCTCGACCTTCTCTTCTCCAAGGAGAACAGTCCAAACTTCTATGTTTCTGAGATAAAAACAAAAAACTGCGGATGCTGGAAATCCAAAACAAAAAATAAAAAATAAAAAAATACCTGGAAAAACTCAGCAGGTCTGGCAGCATCGGCAGAGAAGAGTACAGTTGACGTTTCGAGTCCTCATGACCCTTCAACAGAACTAAGTAAAAATAGGAGAGGGGTGAAATATAGGCTGGTTTAAGCGGGGGTGGGGTAGAGAGAGAAGGTGGGGTGGTTGTTGGGACAAGCAAGCAGTGATAGGAGGAGATAACCAAAAGATGTCACAGACAAAAGAACAAAGAGGTGTTGAAGGTGGTGATATTATCTAAAGGAATGTGATAATTAAGAATGGATAGCAGGACAAGCAAGGTACATATAGCTCTAGTGGGGGTGGGGTGAAATAAGACTAAAAGGGCATAAAAGGTATAGATAAATGATCGGTGGAGTACATTAAAAATAATGGAAATAGGTGGGAAAAGAAAAATCTATACAAATTATTGGAAAAAACAAAAAGGAAGGGGAAGAAACAGAAAGGGGGTGGGGATGGAGGAAGGAGTTTAAGATCTAAAATTGTTGAACTCAAAATTCAGTCCGGAAGGCTGTAAAGTGCCTAGTCGGAAGATGAGGTGCTGTTCCTCCAGTTTGCGTTGAGCTTCACTGGAACAATGCAGCAAGCCAAGGACAGACATGTGGGCAAGAGAGCAGGGTGGAGTGTTAAAATGGCAAGCGACAGGGAGGTCTGGGTCATGCTTGCAGACAGACTGAAGGTGTTCTACAAAGCGGTCACCCAGTCTGCGTTTGGTCTCTCCAATGTAGAGGAAACCACATTGGGAGCAACGAATGCAGTAGACTAAGTTGAAGGAAATGCAAGTGAAATGCTGCTTCACTTGAAAGGAGTGTTTGGGTCCTTGGACGGTGAGGAGAGAGGAAGTGAAGGGGCAGATGTTGCATATCTTGCATTCGCATGGGGAGGTGCTGTGGGAGGGGGTTGAGGAGTAGGGGGTGATGGAGGAATGGACCAGGGTGTCACGGAGGGAATGATCCCTACGGAATGCCACCAGGGGGGGATGAAGGGAAGATGTGTTTGGTGGTGGCTTCATGCTGGAGTTGGTAGAAATGGCGGAGGATAATCCTTTGAATGCGGAGGCTGGTGGGGTGATAAGTGAGGACAAGGGGGACCCTATCATGTTTCTGGGAGGGAGGAGAAGGCGTGAGGCATGGGTGGAAAACCTCGGTTAAGGAAGAAGGAGGACATGTCAGAGGAACTGTTTTTGAAGGTAGCATCATCAGAACAGATGCGACGGAGGCGAAGGAACTGAGAGAATGGGATGGAGTCCTTAACTGAGGTTTTCCACCCACGGTGGTTGACAGGGCCCTCAACCGTGTCCGGCCCATCTCCCGCGCATCTGCCCTCACACCTTCTCCTCCCTCCCAGGACCATGATAGGGTCCCCCTTGTCCTAACTTATCACCCCACCAGCTTCTGCATTCAAAGGATCATCCTCCGCCATTTCGCCAACTTCAGCATGATGCCATCACCAAACACATCTTCCCTTCACCTTCCCTGGTGGCATTCCGTAGAGATTGTTCCCTCCGTGACACCCTGGTCCACTCCTCTATCACCCCCTACTCCTCAACCCCCTCCTACGGCACCTCCCCATGGGAACTCAAGATATGCAACACCTGCCACTTCACTTCCTCTCTCCTCACCATCCAAGGGCCCAAACACTCCTTTCAAGTGAAGCAGCATTTCACTTGCATTTCCTTCAACTTAGTCTACTGCATTCGTTGCTCCCAATGCAGTTTCCTCTACATTGAATAGACCAAACGCAGACTGGGTGACCGCTTTGCAGAACACATTCAGTCTGTCCGCAAACATCACCCAGACCTCCCTGTCGCTTGCCATTTTAACAATCCACCCTGGTCTCTTGCCCACATGTCTGTCCTTGGCTTGCTGCATTGTTCCAGTGAAGCTCAACGCAAACTGGAGGAACAGCACCTCATCTTCTGACTAAGCACTTTACAGCCTTCCGGACTGAATATTGAGTCCAACAATTTTAGATCTTAAACTCCGTCCTCCATCCCCATTCCCTTTCTGTTTCTTCCCCCTCTTTTTTGTTTTTTCCAATAATTTATATAGATTTTTCTTTTCCCATCTATTCCATTACTTTTAATTATTCCACCGATCATTTATCTATACCTTTTATGCACTTTTAGTCTTATTTCACCCCACCCCCACTAGAGCTATCTATACCTTGCTTGTCCTGCTATCCATTCTTAATTAGCAAATTCCTTTAGATAATATCACCACCTTCAACACCTCTTTGTTCTTTTGTCTGTGACATCTTTTGGCTATCTCCTCCTATCACTGCTTGCTTGTCCCTACAACAATGCCCCCTTCTCCCTCCCCACCCCCCAAACCAGCTTATATTTCACCCCTTTCCTATTTTTACTTAGTTCTGTTGAAGGGTCATGAGGACTCAAAATGTCAACTGTACTCTTCTCCGCCGATGCTGCCAGACCTGCTGAGTTTTTCCAGGTCTTTTTAATTTTTTTTCTATGTTACTGATGTTCCCATCCCTGGCACTATTTTCGTGAAATACTTCTACACTCTTTCTAATGCCTTCACATCCTCCTAAAGTGTGGTGTCCAGAACTAGATATAATACTCCACTTGAGGCCAAACCAATGTTTTATACAGCTTTAACATAATTTCCTTGCTTTTGCACTCTGTGCCCCTCTTGATAAATCCCAGGATGTTGTATGCTTTACTTACCTCAGCCTGTTCTACCACCTTCTATGGTTTATGCACACATACAAGCAGATCTCTCTGCTCCCTTAGAAATGTAGCCTTTATTTTATATTGTCTCCCTGCATACTTCCTACTCATATGAAATGGATTACCAAACTTCCTTCTTTGTTAACTGGCTGAACCCCTTCCCTTAGACCCAGCAATGACTCTCTTATGCCAGTGATTGGTCCTGAGTAATAAATACTTTTGATCTGTAGTCACTGTTGTATTGTATAAAACTGTTTCATATAGAATGAATGCTTATGCTGAAAGAATGCCTGCAGCTCACCTACATCATAGGGATGGCACTGTCAGTGACATTCAGAGCCACCTTCTCCCTTAACTTTCAGTCCTAGTTTCCTCCTTCCAGAAATAAGGTCAGGCAATGCCACTACTGTACAAACAACAGCCTGTTTAATCAGTCCGCATGGGTCACATTTTCGTCTTCTTTCACCCTGAGTAGCGAAGTCAGCACAACACGACTATCTACAGAAGAAGGCAGCAGTTTCCTACTCCCACAACTTGCCCCTTCTCGCCTGTACAACAACAAATCAGTCGGTGCAACCTCCTCAGGCTCACTAGCTGAAACATCCCAGGGTTGTCTACCTGTGCATAAAGCAGCACAGGAATATGGACCATACCAGTTTGTTCTCAGATTGACAGTGGAGTAAAGAAACACATGTTAAAATGTTGACTCCATGACACCAATCTCAAACAGAGCTTCCATTACAATGTATCTCATGTGCATCATGTTTTTGGTTATGATGCAGGGGTGAGTTAAAAAGGAATCAAACATAAGAATTGGAATTTTACTAGCCTTGAGTTTGGGAGAAGCCTGTGCTTTCATCTGCCTCTATCCTCATATAGAAGGATGTCCAGGGTGATTCCTCAAAAACCTTCTGTTGTTCTGTTGTTCCTTTGCCTTGTATTATATCAAAAACCTCCTTGAATCTAGTAGTAAAGTAGGGTGTGGTAGTGTATTTTTTATTCATTCATGAGATGCAGGCATCGCTGGCTAGGCTGGCATTTATTGCCCATCCCTAATTGCTCTTGAGAGGGTGGTGATGAGCTGCCTTCTTGAACTGCTGCAGTCCAATTTGTATATTACTAAACTAGCAATTCACTAATCCTGGCCTAATAATCCAGAGAATGAGAAGTTAAAATTCACTATAGCAATTTGAGAATTTCAAGAAAATAATCAGAAATTGTCTATAAAAGGAAAAAGTAAAGTGATCTTGAAGCTATTGGATTTTTTTGGATTGTTTTTACTGATTTACTTTAAGGACAGAAAGCTGCTGTTCTTACACAGTCTTGTCTATTCGTGACTCCAGTCCTGCGCCAATGTGCTTGACTCGTAATTGCCCTGTGAAGAGGCCTAGCAAGTCATTCAATTGTAACAAGCCGCTCAAAGGGAAAACAAGAAAAAAACTGTGCAGATCAGCCGGCTGTGACCTTGGCAGTCGGGAAGCAACAAAAGCCTGCACAGCCTAATCAATGCTGTAAAGTGCTCCTCATAATGTCTAAGAACTGGCACCAAATTTGGGAGAGCGGTCCCACAGACTCAACAAACAAGAAGCTGACACAGTTACAAACATAAAGTTGCAATCATTGCCAATATCCCAGACTGCGTCAGCACCATCTCTGGGTACGTTAACGTTAACCTCTTTGGCAGGGCAGACTCAAGGGGCTATATACAGTTGGGAGTGTGTGCAGCAACCCTGGAAGTCCCCAACATTTAGCTTTGAGAAAATTTTCTAGGGATTAATGTGCTGCTTAACTCTTGTTTATTTACTCTTATTTTGAAAATCCTCATGGAATAACACTACCTTTACATTTCCTGTAGAAGAAAAGGACAAGCTGACCATTAATTCAGGTTGCAGTGGAGGCATAATCACCACATCATGACTAAAGTGGGGATTACTCTTTTAAGACTCTCACTGAGGATCTGGTGGAACTCTTGTGCCCTTTTTAAGTAGGAAATCTCAGGGCTTTAAGATAGTGAGGATAAAGAAATGGCGATATATTTCCAAATGAGGCTGGTGTGTCCCTTGAGGGGGAGCTTGGAGGTGATGGTGGTCTAATATACCTGCTGCTCATGTTCTTCTAGCTGCTAGAAGTCACAGATTTGGGAGGTGCTATCAAAGAGTTGCCCCATGTATCTTTTAGATGGTACACACTGCAGACACAATGCATCGGTGGCAAAGGGAATGAATGTTTAAAGTGGTGGATAAGGAACAGGTGTTTGCTTTGTCCTGGATGGTGTTGAGGCTCTTGAATGTTGCTGGTGCTACACTCACCTGGGCAAGTGGCAGTATTCCATCGCACTCCTGACTTGTGTTTTGTAAGTGATGGACAGGAGTCAGAAGGTAAGTTGCTCGCTACAGAATTCCCAACTTCTGACTTGCTCTTGTAGCCACAGTATTTTTACAGTTCTTTACAGATGTCTGTCCATAATGTGTCTACATGACCTAAAAAGGATTTATCTTCTTTAGTGTGGAGATTATGTGTGACCATTAGCACAGGATCATGCCTGCTGATCCTTGCTGCCCTGTCAGCAGCCATAATGCTTTCAGCCTCAAACGCCTCATTGGAGTCTTTATTATTTAAGTCATAAAGAAGATTTTGAGGTTGATTACTAAGACACCTCTTTCCACCTATTCTTAACGACAGCTGCCGCCTCTGGTTGAGCATTTCTGCAGTCGGATTCACATTTCTACCAAAATCATATTTAAATGCAGCATAAATGGTGTCAGCCACAAATCAGCTGACAGCCCTCTACCTTCTCAGTAAAAAGGTTGTGGGTTCCAGTCCTGCACCGGGACCTGAGCACAAAATGTAGCCTGACACTCAATCACAGTACTGAGGAAATTCTGCACCGTCATTGATGTTGTCTTCTAAATGAGATGTTAAAGCCGTCTTGTGTGTATTTAAAAAAAAAAATCACATGCCAGTATTTTGAAGAAGGGCAAGGTAGTTCTCCCTGGTGTCCTAGCCAATATTTATCCTTCCACCATCATCACCACTAAAACAAAATGGCCAATTTCACATTGCTATTTGCGGAAGTTTGGTTGACACAAAGTAACTGCCACATTTTCCATATTACTACAGAGACTACACTTCGAAAGTACTTCATTGCCTCTAAAGTACTTCAGGATGTCCTGATGTTGTGAAAGTGCTATACAAACGCAAGTTCTTTCTTCCTTTATAGGAATGCTAACACAATTGGAGAGTTTTTACTTGCCGACATACCGGGAACATGAGGCGGGGCATCTGTTGCCTGCAGGAGTTTTTGACCCTGACGGGTTCCTCACTCAGAAATCAGCTTAATTGACAGGGCTGAATTCCAGTCAGGGTGGGCTGCACTCCAGAGGAAGTCACAGAACCAGGTAGGTCTGATCCTGAAGTCAGTGAGCTGGAGCCACTTCCCAAGCACCTGGAATTTTTATGCATTTGACCCCCCACCTGCGCCCAATCCTACACAGTCAGTGACGTTGAAATTCCTGCCAATGTTTCAGTTGCCTTGACCTGTCATACACTATACTCAATAGGGTCTACTGAAGGTTCCTTTCATTGTTGTGGTACTGACGTTGTATAATTTTGCCTACAAATTCACCATCTGCCACTCTCTCTCTAATCTCCCTGCCAAGTAGCCCGAGGCTCACCTCACAAAACAAAAGTGAAGCCAGCAGGTATGCAGCCCACCTTCTATATGGGTTTGCCCTTGGCAGTTATGTGCCACCTTGTCCTGAAGGAAAGAAGCAGATGTCAAAAGATTTTGGAGGATAAGCATTAATTATTAAGGACAATTGTACAAGAAATAATCGATGTGATTGCTGGATTGATTTCTGGGGTGATTGGGTTGTCCTGTGAGGAGATATTGAGTACAATGGGCTGATATTCTCTGGAGTTTAGAAGAGTGAGAAATTATCTGACTGCAACGTCTAAAATTCTTAGAGGATTTGACCAGGCACTTACTGAGAGACAAAAACAGAATTACGTGGAAAAACTCAGCAGGTCTGGCAGCATCGGCGGAGAAGAAAAGAGTTGACGTTTCGAGTCCTCATGACCCTTCGACAGAACTTGACTCAAGTTCTGTCGAAGGGTCATGAGGACTCGAAACGTCAACTCTTTTCTTCTACGCTGATGCTGCCAGACCTGCTGAGTTTTTCCAGGTTATTCTGTTTTTGTTTTGGATTTCCAGCATCCGCAGTTTTTTTGTTTTTATTTTTTTACATACTGAGAGACGTCCCCTGGCTAAAGAGGCTAGAACTACGGGCCCAGTCTCATGATAAGGGGTCAGCCATTTATGAGTGAGATGAAGAGAAATTTCTTCACTCAGGGGGTTGTGAATCTTTGGAGTTCTGTACTCCAGAGAGCTGCAGTTGGTCAATGGCTGAGTATTCAAGACTGAAATTGATAGGTTTATGGGCATGAAGGGAATCAAGAGACATGGGGATAGATCAGGAAAGTGGTGTTGATGAACAAGTTCAGCCTTGATTTTTATTGAATGGCGGCGGATCAGTCTTGAGGACTTAAATGACCTGCTCCTATTTCTCATGTTTGAATGTTCTTATTATGTGGGACATGCAACATACAGTTACATTCGTAAGGCTGAACATTGGAGTGCTGCTCAGTGGGAAGGTTGTTAACATAGAATGCTTTGTAGATAATAGCTGAGAGTATCTAAGGTGCCCTGGAACAAAATTGTGCTGCATGATAAGCGTTCCAATGAGTGAAAGATAGTGAGTTAATGGAAAGACTACAGTGTACCATTGTGTACTTTGGGAGTCGACTTAATTGAATATAAGGACACTGTTACAGACTGAGGTCTCAGAGGTTTTTGCACACTTGAAACCAAATCCTTTAAAATTGCTGTGTGCACTGCTGTGAGTTGCCCTTTGCTTCCATACACTTAGGCTCACTCTTCTATGAAGTGTATGCACTTGAGTGCTCTTTTGTTAGGGACTTGCTCCAGTAGGATCTCAATGCTAGAATTGATGACCACGGGGCTCCTGGAGCTGCTCTTTGAGCCTGTTGCATCTTTGATATGACCACAATGTATGGTATGCTTCCCTAAACTCTTTCCTCATTAAGACCTTTTAAGACTCGATGTGCAGCATGCCAGATCCCTTACTCACCAAGTTGTAAGCCCCCATTACACTGGCTGAGAGCTCACTTTCTTAATACTACTGAGAGGAGCCAGAAAAGTCTACGCACTTCTTGTCTCCCAGGATGTGAAGCTCTTTGCACCTGTGATCTCCTGGTGATCTGCATGTCAACCAAATGATTTTGCCCCTGATATATTTTCTGCATCCTCTGTTTTTATTTTATATTTCTAGCCTCTGCAGATTATTTTTTTCCTCCTGTAAAATTATGAAGAGGTTCGATAGGGCACATGTAGAGAAAAAATATTTCTGCTTTTGGGGGAGCCCAAAACTAGTGGTCACAAGTATAAGATGGTGACTAATAAATGTAATAAGGCAATCAGGAATTTCTTTTTTGCCTAGAGAATAATTAGAACGTAGAACTTGTTACCACAAGGAGTAACTAAGTGAACAGCATAGGTGCATTTTGGGGTTAGTTATAGAAAATGTAGTAATTATGGTATTATTTAGTGTGTAACGTACCATTAAGAATAATATTTGTTAAGGAATATTGTAGTAACCAATAGGAGAGTAGCGCGGGCTCCCTCAGCAGACAGTGTAGAGATAGAGTTGGAGTTGAAAGCACACATGTAGTTGCTGCTGAATATATTGTAAATAAACATAAAGTTTCCACCAAAGAATCTGCGGATCAACTCGATCACTTGGCCACCCTACAGCAGACAAGTGCTGGATGAGGGAGAAATGAATAGAAGGTTATAATGATAAGGAGAGGTTAAGTGTTTTTTAAGCTGGTTCCTCCCTCTGCTGATGTTATTGTTGCTAGAAAGATTTTGGCAAATATTAGACATGATAACGTTATAATTTTATAGGGCACATTTTCAAAGACTCCAGCTCAGGCTCAGAACAGGTGTGGAGATCAGAGAATTAGACAACTGACATCTGGCACCCCTGGTTTTAGTGGCCAGAAAACCAAGAGGACTGATTTCAACATCTGATTCCCTGACCTTTACTGCCGCTGAGCTAGAATCTGTGCTGGAGCAGGGTATCCAAAAATATATCATGTATATTTCTCGGAAGTATTTGCACAAGATATCTCAGTTAATGAAGTCTCTTTATATCAGATTAATTCTTACAGTACAGTGCAGTAAAGAAGTAAATAAAATCTATCTTACATAATGATAGCCTGCAGAACTCACAGCAATTTAGGACGAATCTTTAGATGGGTTAAGAATTTTTCTTAAGATTCAGATTTGCAATCCATGGATTGTACAAGCAGGGGCACAAGTTCCAAAAAGATTTCCAGGGGTCTCTAACATAACCCATCACTAGCTTGTTTGTGAATTTGATGCCTCCTCTCTCACTGGACCACCAGGGAATCAGATGAAACTAACCACTAGACCACCAGGGAAATTGGGTGGGTTCCTCCAGATGAAGAAAGTCAAATCCTTCCTGCCTCCCTCCCTCAACTAGATCACAAGGACCACCAGAGAACTTGGATGCATTCCTGTCGTCCACAAGGCTAAGGATTGAGTGTATACCCACCACTAGGTGGTGAGGGAACTAAGATGTATCCCATCCTCAGGCTATTAGGAATAAAAGGAGGCACAGATGCATCTCCCCACAAGACATCCAGGACAGTCTTCAGTTTCCACAACATCAGTTGAACAGAACTAGATCATAACAGAGTCTAGTACTGAACCTCAGGATCATGTTAGCTGGTTGAAATATAGTCCTAACTGGATCAACAGGATTAGTAGGATCCATCCTGCGCCCTTCCTCCCCAACATTCTTGTAATGCTTATAATAAAATGTTGTACAGTTGGATGCTACTATGGGATATGTAAGATCTCGAGGTTACGTTTTCACACGTTTGTGAACTAAGCCTGTTGGGAAGGTTGTTGCCTGCAATACTACACGTAGGCATGTGAGCAACCTTTCTCTGAGAGAAGCTATTTCCACCTAATAGTTCCCAATGTTGTATCATATTTAACAAAGCTTACCAGCCAACATGATGCTACTGGAGCAGGCAAAAAAAAAAATGAATCATGGAATGATAAAGCACCAAAGAAGGCCTTTAGGCCACCGCGTCCGTACCAGCTCTTTGAAAGAGCTATCCAATTAGTCCCACTGCTCTTGTGTCCCAGCAAATGTTTCCCTTTCAAATATAGATCCAACTCCCATTTGAAATTTACTATTGAATTTTCTTCTGTTAGCATTTCAGGCAGTGGGGGAGGTGGTGGCAGCATGCTGATATTGTTACTGGGCTCATAATGCTCTGGGGACCCAGATTTGAGTCCCACCACAGCAGGTGGTCGAATTTAATCCAATAAAATATTGGAATTAAATATCTAATGATGACGTAAAACCATTGTTGATTGTCATAAAAGCCCATCTGGTTCACTAATGTCCTTTAGGGAAGGGAATCTGCTGTCCTTATCTGGTCTGGCCTACACATGACTCCAGACCCACAGAAATGTGGTTGACTCTTAAAATGCCCAAGGGCAACTGGGGTGGGCAATAAATGCTGGCCCCGCCAGTGACACCCACATCCCATGGGGAAATCATAAACCAAAATAACTAAATTTACCAAATGAAGAAATTACCCATGAGATTTCACTTTTTGTAGCTTTTACTTTAAAACGAATCAGTACCAATGCAAATTAAACATGAATACTTCAAATAGAAACATAAATCTCATTTTAAAGATATCTTATATATATTTTGTACAACCACAAGCACCCGCATCACTCCCTGCAGACATGTGGCACCAAAGTTCTGTAACTTGGTCTTTGGTATGTAGGATCTCATACTTTCCAACTCAATTGATTCAGTCCTTGAGTTGCATTCACCGGCAGCCATATTCCTTCGGAGACCCTTAGAGAAGGTCTTCATCTAATGATACATGCCTGCACAACCTCCTCAGCTAGGTTCATAACAGTCATAACAGCCTTGATGGCATAGATTCCCCAGAGGCTCCTTTATTCAATCTCTTTAATAAACTCGTAAAATAATCCAATTGGCTCTGGCAAAACTGAAGCAGCAGCAGTAAAATTGTCCAATTCACAACCTCTGCTCTAACCCTCCCATCAGCTTTCTGTCCTGTTTAACTGTATTGCACACGACATAGATCCTTGCAAATATGCCTTCTCTGTTCTCCCCTCTGCTGCAACTCCCCTATGTCTGCAGCTCTCCTTTGTGTCTGGCCACATGGCTTTTGTCTGTTAACTTCCTTCCTGTTGGTACTGCTTCCTGGTCAAAGGTTGCCAGGTCACATGGATCAGTATTTCTTATTATCTAAGAAAATTATAATTGATCCCTTACAATTGACATAAACTCTTAAATGCTATTTTTCAAATATTTTTAAACAGCTACAGATTGCACAGACATTTTAAAGAAATTACGTTTCCTTACTGTACTGCTTCTGGGCCAAATGTTGTCTTACACACAGTCTAACCCTGGGTCTTTCAGGATCAGGTCTAATAACCAACATCACTAAAATACACACTACCTAGTCATTATTCTATTTATATATTTATACTTTTGTTGGAGCTTGCTGTGTGCAACTTGACTGTCATATTTTCCACATTACAACAGTGACTACACTTCAAAGGTACTTCAATGGGTATAAAGTGCTTTGGGACATCCAGAGGTCATAAAAGGCATTGTATAAATACAAGCCATTGAGCTCCCAGAGTGAATAATGCCTGTCGTTGAGAGATTGTTGAATAGATGCAGAATACCAAGCGCTGATGTATAGAATAAATGTTTTGCAGCAGTGATTTGATGTGGGGAAATACAGTAGACATTTTGCACACAGCTAGGTTGTTTTTTTTATGTAGATTCCCAAATGCTCATTCATTGCTTGTTAAGATATTGTAATAATTAATATGTTGAGAAGGCAGGCAGGTGACACTACTATATCTAAAAAGGGATGGCTTATTGGTCATTTCCTGTGTTTTTTAGAAACCTTTGATCCCCAGTTAATGTAAGAACTAACACTCATAAAGCACCTTTGACAGCCTCAAATCGTCTCAAAGCACTTTGAAACCAATTAAATACATTTGACTTGTAGTCACAGCTGTAATGTTGGAAAACACCTTTCAAATACCATATAATACTATGGCTATAAGAGCAGGTCAGAGGTTGGGAATTCTGCAGCAAGTAACTCATCTTCTGACTCCCCAAAGCCTGCCCACTATCTATTAGCCACAAGTTAGGAGTTTGATGGAATATTCTCTACTTGCCTGGGGGTGCACAGCTCCAATACGCAAGAAATTTGACTTCAAACATGAGAAAGCAGCTAGTTTGAATGCCACCGTTAAGTATTCACTCCATTCACCATCGAGGCACAGTGGCAGTAGTGTGTACCGTCTACAAGATGCACTGCAGCAAAGGCTTACCAAGACTCCTTCAACAGCACCTCCTAAACCCACGACCTCTATGACCTAGAAGGACAAGGACAGCAGATAAATGCAAACAGCAGGCCCTACAAGTTCCCCTCCAAGCTCCACACCATCCTGACTTAGAACTATATCGCCAATCCTTCACTGTCACTGGGTCAAAATTCTGGAGCTCCCTTCCTACCAGCACTATGGATGTACCTACACTACATGGACCACAGAAGGCAGCTTCTCAAGGGCAATTACAGATGGGCAACAAATGCTGGCCTAGCCAGTTACGCCCACATCCAGTGGAAAAAAATGACTAAATAAAATACTCAGGTGTTGTTAAAGTGTTTCACAACTGATGAATTACCTTGAAAGTGTAGTCACTACTGTTGTAGACAAATATGGTGCACGAGAAAGTCCCACAAAGAGCATGTGAATGAAAGAGAAGCAACCTTGATTTTGATGGTATTGCTGAGGGAGTAAGATGAGGCAGGGCACCTGGAGATTCTTCAAATAGGGCCACCCGCCTGAGCAGGGAGGTATGGTTTCAGATTAACATCCAATCTGAAAATTGGCGCCTCAAACAAAGCTACATTCTCTCAGTGCTGCACTGAAGTGTAAATATTAGATTCCGCACCCAATTCTGTAGTGGGGTTTGAATCTGCACTCCTCTGACACAGGCACAAAACTGCTGCAAAAACTAAACTAAAATTGATACTTGCAGAGGGATTGACAATGGTTTCATGGTCATTAAACTTTTAATTCCAGATATTTATTGAATTCAAATTCCACCATCTGCTGTGGTGGGATTCAAACCCAGGTCCCCAGTGAATTACCCTCGGTCTCTGGATTACCAGTCCAGTGACAATACCACGACACGACTGCCTCCGCGCACCCCCCCTCCCCCTCCCTCCCCCTCCCTCCCCCCAACCTATTATTAGGCAATAATGAGAGAAATCAGGGAAGCAAAAAATGTATCTTAGACTAGGAGGCTATGTGAAAGCAAAAGAAATTGCTGAAAATACTCAGCAGGTTGGGCAGAACCTGTGGAAAGAAAGAGGCAGAGTTCATGTTTCATGTTGATGTTCCTTCCTGAGGATATAAGGATAGGTTACAGCAGAATCACAGAGATGGGGGAAGGGAAGCATGGAAAATCTGGCAAAGCGGAGAAGGCTCCAATGGTCCAAGGACTGTGGTGGAGAAGCAGGCATAGACACCAATAGTGCAGACCATGCTTCCAGATCCACATCCCAAGCACCAGTTCACAACCCCAGCATTCCTGGGTGCTGGTGCACCTATTCTATCCATCCATACTAACATCAAATCTTTTTTCTTAAGGGGGATTTATCTGCAATAATAATGAACTGTCATTCTTATTATTAGCTTATACTGAGGCCTTTTCTATTGCAACATCGGTCACAGATTAACTCATATGTCCAAAATACAGTAATCACCAGTTTATGGTTTTGTGGGATATTCTGCTGCTAGCCAATAGCAACAGGGCAGCAACAAGCTGACAAGTAACCTCTCTGTTGTCAGGGAGAGTCCTTCAATTTGTCCGCAGACAGAGAATGTACTAATTCCCTTTTATACATAGAACTGAGGAAGTTCAGCATCGATATTTCATGGGAATTTTTAAAAAAGGAAAAGAAAGTGCAAAAAGACCAATTATATCTGCTGTCTATTACTTTTGTTTGGAAGTGAGGACCCCCTTTCCATAGCCCACACAAGATTTTCTATGGGCCCACAGCAAAATGTGTTAAAAATATCCCTACACGCCATTTTAAACTTCTGCAATTTGTTTAGATCATTATCTTTTTATAGTTCATTGATTGGATTACAGTAATGTTGATGCTTCTATTCTTTATTTGCCTCCGTGACTCTGGATTCCTGTTAAGAAACAGAGTTACATAGAAACAGGAGCAGGCCATTCAGCCACTTGAGCCTTTCTGCCATTCACGGTTGATCTGTACCTCAACTCTATTTGCCTGCATTGGTTTCATATCTATTGATAGCCGTATCTAACAAAAATCTCATCACTTAAAGTTTCAGTTGACCCAGCACTGTGCTCCTTGCTCTCATTCCTGAATGCCCTGCCTCTAATTTTAACTCGATTCCCACTTGTTTTAGTTTTACCCACCAGTAGGAATAGTTTCTCTTCCGTTACCCTTTTCAATTCGACAAACACATCAATTAAATCAGCTTTCAATCTTCCATACTGAAGGGAGTACAAACCATATTCATGCAATCTGTCCTCCAGAATTTAACCATGCTAATCTTGGTATCACTCTGGTGAATCTGTGCTATACTCCTGGCTGATATATCCTTCCAAAGGTATGGAGTTCAGAACTGAATGCAGTAGCACAGACAGGGTCTGACCATAGTCTATACGGCTGAGGGATAACTTCTATCCCTTTGTATTCCAAGGCCCTTGAGATGAAGGCCAACATTTCAGCAGCCTTTTTGAATGCGTTTTGTACCTGTCCACTAACTTTAAGTGATTTATGTATTTGGGCACCCAAATCTCTTCAATAAAAGCAAAATACTGCGGATGCTGGAAATCTGATTCAAAGACAGAAAATGCTGGAAAAACTGAAAAAAAAAGCTTTTTGACCCAAACCTCTTCATTCTTCCACAGTCCAGAGTGTAGCCATTGAGAAAATATTCCAGATTTAATCACTTTAAAAAGATTCCTGCAGCCTTTTTTTTAAAAAAGTTTAACATTTGTAATTTTCTTGGCATGATTTCCTCCCCTGTCCTGTAGGTAATGACTGATGTCAGCATGCAGCTTGACAGCTCACAAGCTGTTTTGGTTGCACAGTGGGTGTTGATGGCCAGTTTGGGGTTTGGATGAACATCACAGCTAAGCCTGAGCCTGCCTTCACCCAATGCATACACCAAGCTCTCAGCGTGCGTTAGGAAGGGGAAACTTAAGGAAAACTGAAATTAGTTGCAATACTGTACAGATTAGCTATCTCAACAGTCAGTGGAAGGGCATCTTTTGCTTTTTGTAAATTGCTACCAGACCATGCAGTGTGTTACTCATTATATGATCAGTTGAGAAACTCTACCTGCCTGATCATAATTATTTTTAGCATTTTCTTGTTGTATCAGTCGATTAAATAGTTTTAAATGAACAATTGTACAGCACCAAAGGAGGCCATTTGGCCCATAATGGGTCTTTGAAAGAACAATCCAAGCTGATCCTCCTCCCTGCTCTTTTCCCAACTTTTGTTCTTTCAAGTGTATAAGCAGTTTCCTTTTGAAATTACTATTGAACCTGCTTCTATCAAGCAATGCAATTGGAATATTAACAGAATTTAACATTGTAGGGCAGCTGGCTGGTACATTTTACCCTTAAGTACTCTTAAGCTAACCTCCAAAACCCATGACCTCTATCACCTAAAAGGTCACGGGAAGCAGGCGCATGGGAACCAAGTTCCAAATTCCCCTCCAAGTCATACACGATCCTGGCTTGGACGTATGTCACCGTTCCTCCATCATCGCTGGGACAAACTCCTGAAACTCCCCTACCTTATCGCACTATGGGAGTATCTTCACTGCATGGATTGCAGCGGTTTATGATGGCAGTTCACCATCATCTTCTCAAGGGCAACTAGCGATGGGCACTAAATGCCAGCCTGACTGGTAATGCCCCTACCCCAAGAATAATTTTTGATTGAAGCAATGTCTGCTATGTAATTGAGCTCCCGGCTACTATCAGTCTTGGGAACCAGTTAGTGCCTCAATATCACTAGCACTCAATATTTAAATAGAAGCATTCAAAAATTCATGAAAGTCAACAGAATGGATGAAAAGATATTAATATTAATCAAAACTCTATGTAACTATCTGAAAAGGTTCTGCTGGTGGAAATCTGTCTTTAAAATCAATCATAAATGGGGCCAACGAGATTGACAGGCTCCGTTTCGTATTTTTAAAAATTCTTCATGCTTGGTGAAAGAAATCCCCTTGAGCGAGCTTAATCTGTGCCTGAACATCAGAGAGATTGTTCAGAACACATCTGTACATATAGTTGTGTTGAAAGGTAGATAATACAAAAACGAACGAGTTTGAAAGAGTAAGTTATTGATTGCTGAACTGATAACTGTGAGAAGGTTTGACTTTGGAGGAGTTAATGTTGGTAGAAAGATCGCTGCCAGAGAGCAACTGGAACAAAAAAGCAGATTGAGAAGGCAGACTGTCACACATTTGAAACATGGGCCTCACACCAAGAAGCTACGTCAGCAGCCATAACACTCCCACACACTTAAAGGCACTTTCTTCCATCTGTGATCAAAACTAAATTTAAGAACTTGAATTCTCTCTGTAAGTGAAAGTGTGTTAAAAGTGAAGGGAGAACAACACTGCAAGCAGAATGTGCTGTATCAATCTGGAATCATATCTGGAAAGCAACATTCTCAGATGGGAACTTCATTGGTCTCATTAAGAATGTTTTAATTTACAAAGCATCAATTTGTAGTAGATAAAAAGAAAAGGCTTGCCTTTATACAGTGCCTTAACACGTCTCTCAGAAATGGCTCCAAATGCTACTCATGAATTACTTTGAAGTGCAGGGACTAGTTATATAGGCAAATCTGGCAGCTATTTGTGTGTGACAAGATCCCCCAAATAGTAATGAGATGAATTAGTAGTTAATCTGCTTTTTGGTGGTGTTGGTTGAGAGAAGCATGTTTGCCAGGACAGCAGGAACTCGCTTTGTACTCCTCTCCCCATAATGTCCATAATGACCCATAATGTCCACCTGAGCTGAAAGGTACTCCTTCACCAAAGTAAGGCCTTGTTTCTATAAAAGGAAAATTCTGGAAATAATTAGCGGGTCAGGCAGCATCTGTAGATAGAGAAAAAAGAGTCTGCAGTATTTTTCTTACATAAGACATTTATTCAGTAAGTTGATATAATCTAGCTGTAGCAACAACAAATACATGCATTTATAAGGTGCCTTTAACATAGCTAAATGCCCAAAGAGCTTCAGAGGATTGCAATCAGACACAAATGACACTGAGCCACAGAAGGAGGCATTGGAACAGGTGCTTGGTCAAGTGGTAGCTTTTAAGAAGTCTTCAATTGGGAGAGAAAGGTGGAGAAGTGAAGAGGTTTGGGGAGGGAATATCAGAGCTTAGGCCCTAGGCAGTTGAAGGCACAGCTGCCAATGGTAGTGCAAAGGAAATGGAGATATGTAAGAGCTCAAAGATGGAGGAATGTAAAGTTCTCATTGGGCTTTGGGGCTGGTGGAGCTTACAGAGTTAGCGAGGGATGAGGCCTTGGAGGAATTTGAAAATAAGGATGAGAATTTTAAAATTAAGAATTTATGGAAAAATTCTATTTGACTGAGCTACTGCAGATCAGAGTAATGATTAATTTTTACTGAAGTACACCATCTGGAGGATACATTATAGAGATATACAATATGATTCATATCTTATAAGTAAACTAGCCTATTTTATTCTGGTTCTTGTTTTGATTTTGTATAGGTGTAATTATTGATGCATGAATTGCAAATGTGGCTCAGCTGATAGCAGTCAGCCTTTTGAGCCAAAAGGTTGTGCTTCAATTCCTGTTGTAGGATGTTGTGTGTGCCTTTTTGTCATTGTAATGTAAAAGTGATAAGCAGAACAAGGGTTAGCATGGGACTGGAGAATAGTCCCACCCACAGTATGATGTATAGAGTCACATGGTAATAGATTGAGAGAACAGTCTACAAAGAACACTCTAGAACCAGCCTGCATGGAGGTAACAGCACCATGCATGGCAGTAACCTGGGATCTGTAAATAGTTAAAGGTTAACAATAAAGGGTTCATGTTTAAATATACAAATCTCAAGATCTCATCATTGAGACATCTAAAGAACCCATATTACGACAGTCCATGTCTAAATGCAACAAAACCTGCACAATATCCATGCTTGGGCTGACAAGTGGAAAGTAACATTTGCGCCATCCAAGTGCCAGGCAATGACTATCTCCAACAGGAGAGAATCTAACTTTCGCCCTTGACATTTAATTACATTATCATCACCGAATCCTCCACTATCAACATCCTGGGGGTTACAATTGACCAGAAACTGAATTGGACTAGCCATATAAATACTGTGGCTACAAGAGCAGGTCAGAGGCTAGGAATCCTGCGACGAGTAACTCACCTCCTGATTTCCCAAAGCTTGTCCACAATCTACAAGGGCACAAGTCGGGTGTGTGATGGGATACTCTCCACATGCCTGGATGAGTGCAGCTCCCACAACACTCAAGAAGCTTGACACCATCCAGGACAAACCAGCCCGCTTGATTGGCACCCCATCCACAAACATTCACTCCCTCCACCACTGACACACCATGGCAGCAGTGTGTACCATCTACAAGGTGCACTGCAGGAACTCACCAAGACTCCTTAGACAGCACCTTCCAAACCCACAACCACTGCCATCTAGGTGAACAAGGGCAGCAGATAGATGGGAACACCACCACCCAGAAGTTCCCCTCCAAGCTACTTGCCATTCTGACTTAGAAATATATCACTGTTCCTTCACTGTCGCTGGAACTCAAAATCCTGGAACTCTCTCCCTAACAGCACTATGGGTGTGCCTACACCAAACGGACTGCAGCAGTTCAAGAAGGCAGCTCACCACCACCTTCTCAAGGGAAATTAGGAATAGGCAATAAGTGCTGGCTTAGCCAGCAAAGCCCACATTCCTTGAATGAATTTTTAAAAAAATTCCACTACTGTGACTTGAGCCCAGAAGTCTAGGCTGACACTCCAGTGCAATACTGAGGGAGTGTTATACTGTTGGAGGTACTGTCTTTTGGATGAGACATTAAACTAATGCCACATCTGCTCTCTCAGGTGAATGTAAAAGGCCCTATGATGTTTTTTTGAAGGACAGCAGAAGAGGTGTCCTGGCCAATATTTATAATACACAATCAATATCAGTAAAACAGATTATCTTGTTATTATCTTGTTATTATCATGTTATTGTATGTGGAAGCTTGCTGCATGCTCATTGGTTCATTGTTCCCTATGTTTTCCTTCTTTCTCTCTTTCTTTCTCTCTTTCTCTCTCTCTCTCTCTCTCTCTTTCTCTCTCTCTTTTCTTCCTACAGTGGCTGCTGCTCCCATTAAATGTCCAGCCCCCTTCATTAAGTACCTAATTGAGTGACATCACTGCATTTCTTTTTATTGGCCTGTTCCTGCGTTTTAAGAATTGCATTTAAAAAAAAGAAACATATTTATTCCATCATCAACTGAAACTTCCATACATATGATGCTTTTAATGTAAAAACAAATGTACCAGAAGGCATATAGGAAATAGATACCAAACCAGGCAAGGAGGGATCATTCAGAAAGGTCAACCCCAAGCATGGTCACTTGAGGCATTTGTCAATAATAGTTTTGTGCCTTGCAGACAAAGAATTATCCAATTATAATCAGAAATTAGAGCCCACATATGGTTCTTCCAAGATTCCCTTTGTTCATTGTTGTCCAATCCGTTCCCATGTCTCAGGGTATCACAATTATTACAGCACAGAAGGAGGCCATTGAGCCTGTTGTGTCCACGCAGGTTCTCTCAATGAGCAATTTGTTATGCTTATTTTTTTAATCTTGTAAGTGTTGCCAGAAACAAAAGGAGGACATGTTTTACACCAAAATCACAACTTCTGTGGCTTAATAAATGAAAGTTTTTGCAAAATGGCACTTAGTAATTCACTACTGAGATGGGTGAAACATTAAAATGAAACACATTTACTGGTTTGGAGGGAACAAAACCAAGTTGAGGCCACTCTTTTGGTGCCAGAGGGAAGTGCAATGCCATTGAACTTCAGCCTGTTGTAAAAACATTTAATTTATTGATAGAATTAACCAAAAACGATAACTAATCCAGGCAAACAAGCTAATCCTCATATAAAATCAAAATACTGCAGGTGCTGGAAATCTGAAATAAAAACAGAAAATGCTGGAAAACTCAGTCTGGTAACACCTGTGGAGAGAGAAACAGAGTTAATGTTTCGAGTCCGGCTCTGAAGAAGGGTCATATGGACTCGAAACATTAACTCTGTTTCTCTCCCCACAGACCCTGTCAGATCGGTTGAGTGTTTCCAGCATTTTCTGTTTTCATTTAAGCTAACCCTCATGTCTGATAAACACCCCTGTGGTGGAAACGCCTGTGCCAGGTGGGCTAATTTAAAGTTTAGCCCATGCTATGATGATGTTGATTATGGCTTTGAAATGTCCTTTATAAATGTGGGGATTTCTCCTTTTAGAATTCTCTAAACTCAAGGTAGCACAAATGAACATGTTGGTGTAAGCTTACTCACCTTGCCTATTAATGACACATAAGAGTGCTAGAGAAATTCTGTCAGCAATGCATCCGCTACTTCCTCTGGGTTCAATGGGAAGACCATCAGACAAATGCTAATGATCTACATGAAGCCAGTTCCACAAGCATTCAGGCAAAACTCCTGAAAAATCAACTCCGAGGGACTGCATGGACACTGTGTCTGGATGGCAGAAAGTATCTCCCACGCTAGGTCCTGTTTTCTCAATAGTCAACCTTCCAGGGAGGACAAAGAAACGCTTCAAAGATACTCTGAGGTTCTCTTTCTTTTGTAACTCTTTTGAGTACAAACCCATTTCCATCTGTTTCAGATGAAGTTACGTTGTTTCATAGTTTGCCATTGTGGGATTTGAACTCTTGATCTTGGGGTTACAAACCCAGTACCATAACCACTTGGCTATTTAGGCCAAGCCTACTCTGCGGTTCTCCTTGAAGTGTGGTAGCATTGACATTAATGACTGGGAGGAGCTTGCTACCAATCATCCAGAAAGACGACAACTCATCCATTAAGCTGCATCACTCTTTGTGTCACAACGTCTTAATGATGAGGCAGAGCGGTGGCAAAGAGGGACAGAAAAGGAAACAAATCCTGCACGTCGGACCCCGGTACCTCATGAGAACCCTGCCCTATGTGCCCAAAGGTCTGCAAGAGAAGAATTAGCTTCTTTGGTCACGAGGACCCAGGGCAGAAACTCGCAACCCTGAGTAGAAGTCATTTTCGAATTGAGGGACAGCCGACAATGACTCACCGTGGTACCTTGTGCTTAACATGTGCATTGTTAAAATCAGGCAAAACCCATTGCTGCATTGTCCTCTATTCTCTGTGCCTCTGCAACGATTTGCATTTAAAGATCTCTCTTTGCACAGGTCCCAAGTCACTTCACAGATCTGCAAGGAAAAAATGGATGCTAGGCCAAAGAAAGAAATGTTAGGAAGACTAGAAGTTTGATGAAAGATTCTTCATGCAGAGTGCTAAAGGGAGAGAGGACAGCAGACAGGCAGAAGGATTTAGGAAGGGCATTTCAGTCTGCTGCAGCTGCCTTGGTCAGTTTTCCTTTAACCTCTCTCTTCCCTCCTCTCCTGAAGGCATCCATTCCTTTAGTGGGTTGCAGCTCCGCAAAGCACTGGGCACCGAAGGGTCAATATTCATGTGTGAATCTTGACATTAGTACTGACAGGCTGTCTGTTTGACTATGGAGGACACCCACTGAGCCTTATGCTGACCAGGGCGAGTTACTATCTAATACGCAGCAGCAAAAATCTGGATTGTTTATTTCTCTCTCCTTTGCTAATAAGAAGGCTTGCGGTCAATTGTTACATCTTTCTCACTGCCCCCAGCTGAAACCAGCTAACTCAGTATTGACCATTGTTCGCCCCATGAGTGCTCTTCATGAACTCAGAGACAGCAGGCCCAAATTACTGCCTGTCCACCTCTTCCCCAGCACTTCCCACCTAAGTGCTATGAAGGAGCTGGGAGATGGGAAGACAATTGATTCTGCCTGTGAAGAGGAGGCTGGGAAATCCTGGTAAACTGGGTTGTCGGTGGATCTTTCGCTGACCAGCCTATGCCGAGGGAATGGTGGGAGCTGGTGAGCTGCTTAGTCCATGAGGCAATTCCACTCAGCCTGTCACTCATACTGAGAGCATGGATAGGCTTTGGGGCCTTCCAAATATGCTAGAATGCCTCAGGGCTTTGCAGACAGATCCTTTGGGAGCTGAATACTTCACCAGCTCTGTTTCTATGTCACGACAGCATGAAACGACTTCGACATTTCAGGCCTCCATGTGGAGTGGGGGTTCAAGGGTGGATGGTGGTTGTGGTGGTCAAGGGTTGGAGCCAAGCACTGTTGAAGTCCCCAGCCCAAACATTCGAATGACCATACTCCCGTCCCCACAGTTTGGAATGGGCTTGCCATTCGCAGCTGCAGGTGACCTCTCTTCGGTTGACGGAGCCGGAACCCTCTGTTTATTGGGCCCCAGCTCTAAGCCGCTGACTCATTAGAGAATGAAGGTCGTGGTTCATGCCAGCAAACACGCCCTGTTATTGTGCAATGAAAATAAGTTTGTACTCGATTGCTTTTCAGCTTTCTTTCTCTCTAATCTTTCACGGCCTGAGCTTTAAAAAGAAAAAAAAAATCCTTTCTTTAAATCTCCGATCAAAACAAGATGAGATAGTTGTCAATGAACTTTCTGTCTTCACATTATTGCACCCAATAACACACTATTCAGCTGCACAAAGGAGACCAAAGCTGTGCCAGCACACAGCTTTATACAGTCCAGGATGATGTGAAGCTTAAAAGGCTCCATTATGTATTCATTGAAATTACAACAAAGTACCAATTGCATATTTTTAAGAAGACAGGTAAAAACTCAGCCATAAGTTAGATTGTATGCTAATATTATTGGTTCAGCTCCTGGCTCACCAGCAGGGCAAAGGTCAGCCTCCCAATTTATAGACCTCCCAATCTCCTGTCGTAATTTATATTCACCAGGTGCTTGCATTCTGCAATGGATCCACTATTTGAAAGCAGATGGGTCCAGTGAACACCATTTGACACTACGCAGACAGTGGTGATTCAGGTTCAAGAACAAATCTCTGGGGCTGTAACTGAATTTGAATGCTGTTGTCTTTGCAAAGTCCTAAATGAAATGCTTTTATTAATTCATGTGGGTCTCCTTGACTCCATAGGTAACACATTGTCACCATTAAATATTACTGATCATTTCTAAGATGAGATGGGCATTCGATCAAGGTGCCCAGAATGAGTCCTTATAATCACAATTGCAATGGGAGAAGTGACCATAGGATTATTGACTGATGAAGGAATTGTGTGGGATTGTTAAAAATGCGTTTGTTTCAAATACACCAACAAATGGATCTAACTGTGTATATCATATAGCTCCATTTGTTATTATCTGTGTTTCAATTATGCTTTGGTTGAACAGAAAGCCACCGATTTCTTTTATCTGATCTTTTCCAAATTAATTTATCAAACTGTTTAAAGAATGCAAAATTAAACCATCGTGCAAACATTAGAAAATCTCTTGGATCCTTTCAGCAAGTGAGGAGGATGGACACTTTCTAATTGCAGTACGTGACTTTACTGCAAATCTTCTTGGTGACACAGGACTTGTGCACTTTGAAACTTGCTGCACTCTTTATTTTACGATACTGCAACTTGAACAGGGTTTTGTACCTTTGTAACATGTGGCATGCGCATTTGACTTGTATAACCTTGGAGTGGAATCGGCTGTGCTGTGTTTACACTTGCATGGTGGTGACATACTCCAGCCACTGCTACAGGGTTTCATGAGAAATCACCACCAAACTGGTAAAACTATTTTAGCAATATTAATTATTTGCAGTGACTGGATCAAAGCTGAATAAAAAGTGCCAATGCTGCCTAAAAGCAGCTTATCCAGCCATTTGCTGTTTATTGGGGCTTTCTTTACACAAACTGACTCTCACGTTTAGAAAGGAAGAAAAAAAATTCCATTTATATAGTGCCTTTCACAACCACAGAATGCCTCAAAGCACTTCATAGCCAAAGAAGTGTAGTCAGTCACTTGTTTGTGTAGGTGAATGCAGCAGTGAATTTGCAAGCAGCAAGTGTCCACCAACAACAATGGGATAAATGAATGGGTAATCTGATTTTTTGTGCTGTTGTTTGAAGATTAATATAAGCTAGCACACTGGGAGAACCCCCAGCTCTTCATCAAACACCACCATCGGATGATTTGCTGGTTTAACGTGGCACCTGAAAGACAGCCTGTCCGACTGTGCAGCTCTCCCTCAGTACTGCACTGGAGCGTCAGCATGGATTTTGTGCTCAAGATTCTGGAATAGCATTCTGAACTCGCAGTCTTCTGATGAGAGGTGAGTGTGTCACCATTGAGCCATGACTGAGAGCAGGGCTATAGAATGAATGCACCCCAAACTATTATACAAACTATAACAAGATAGAGATTAATAGAATGTACTAGTATTTTGCTGAAATAAGTCAGTGCAATTTAAATATTGGCAAATTCCTGACCTTTGATGAGTCAGACATGGAATTTAAGCCAATTCATTGTAGTTTAATTAGTGGTTCCTGGTCTTAAGGTCCTCCATCACTCATTGCATTATTTCATATTTCTGGCATAACATATCTTGAATAAATACATTGCTTCTTTTAGGACATTAATACCTTTATAGAGCGCAAATAATTTATAAATTTAAAATAACTGTCTCAAAGTATGACTTTATTTAAGCACAAAATCTACGGTGATAGTCCTTTATAGTACTGATGCAATGGCACACTGTCAAAGGTCCCATCTTTTCAATAAAATGTTAAACTGTGCTCCCAATTGCCGTCTCTATAAGATTGGTCTATAAATTGCTCTATAATTGCTCTATAAGATCCCATGGCAATATTTTGAAGAAAAGCTGGGAATTCACCCCAGTGTCTTGGCTAGTATTTAATACATCTGCTGACAACACAAAGGAAAAGAAGATTATGGTCATTATCACATTGCTGTTTATTTCTGAATAAAAAGGCATTTTTTTGTTGAAGCTTTGCGTCTTGCACTCATCAGAACAGTTAGCAAGAAAATTAAAATGTCAGAGGAAACAACATATTTATACTGTATGAGAAGAAAGTGCTGATTGGTTGGCAAGTGGATTCTGATTGGTAGAGGCGTTGCCATGGATAACGCATCAGTGGATGGTGACTGACAGATAACTGCCGGCCATTGTTTGAATTTTAAACCAGGTACCTTGATCCTGATTAGTCAAGACATTGCCCTGGGGACATAACCAGTGAATGGCTGTCACTTATTTTATTTAGCATTGTTCTTTGTGAGAGCTTGCTGTGTGCAAATTGGCTGTGGTGTTTCCTACATTACAAGAGTGCTCACAATTCAAAAATATTTAATTAACTATAAAGCGCTAGGGGCATCCTGCAGCTGTGAAAAATTTTATATAAATGCAAGTTTTTATTTTCTTTGAAGTAGAAATTATAAAACGTAAAGTATAAAGCATAAATTATTCCTTTTTTAGCCTGGGTCCTTTCTCATCTTTTACATTTCAGTAACGCAGGCATGAAGACCATATGCAGGAGTTATCTATCCACTTTAATGACCATTTAGGTTTCTCCAAAGTTAACCCTGATTGATAAGAAGTGTTTTTCACACAATTCAAGGCAATTTTCAACTTCAGCGAGAAAAACGCAAAGGCAATTATGGTCTTTCTGTTCAAAAACACTGTGACCTGACTGATCATCAAAGGTTTAAGTTAATTTTAATAATTATAGTAATGATAACACATTGCATCTCTGTGGAAAATAATGGAAAGGGGCAAGACTCGTCAGACTCCATGGGTTAAGCTATTACGTGAACGTCCCTTTGCATTCCATCAACAGACCAAAGGATCTTTTTAAATAAATATTCATATACAGATGAATACCCTCCCTAAAGCAAAATATGATGGGGACTTTTTTAATCCAACCTGTATACCTCCCCACAACCCCCCACTAGGAAACCTACAAATTCAAATTCTGCTTTACATTCTGTCGAATTTTACTTTACATTAACTTCCATGGTAACTGAAACAATTGCTGTCCGCTTCACACTGGGTTGGTTAGGTTAAAATTGTCCCCATGCCATAATTTGAATGCCATAAAATGCACTGACAGCCTCGTCAATGGATGGGATGGGAACACCAGCCAGGGTTCTCTCTCCTAATTCTTATTTAATGAGTCCCATTGTAAAGTTTGTGAGGGCGAATGTTGGACCAGGACAGGGCCGGAGCTCCACCGTTTGAAAGCTGCTTGTGGCTCATCAACCTGAGAGCTAGAGCTGCTGAATCTCCACAATCTGGAAAAGGAAGGGCCAAAAAAATGGCAGAGATTGAATGTGCTGATGTACATCACAACTGGCTTTTGCATTTTGCTCTGTCGTTCCCCTTGTTCATATGGGGGAGGAACTGAATGGAAGGAGGCGAAGAGCCTTGCTAGTGCTAAGGGGACATTTTTGAGATTTTTTACTTCATGCTGCTTGCAGTGCTGGCCACCAAAATGGAAGCTACCTCTTTAATTATGTCATTCTAAGTCCTACACAACCTCATGATTACTTTCATAAAATGTGAAACAAATAAAATGTGGTTTGGCCTTGTGTAATTCTTGATGTGAACACTGTAATTATAGGCATTGTTCAAAGAATGCAGATTACAGCTTAAGCTCTGTTGAAGGTTGATGCTGCATTCTGAGTTAATGAGGAATAATTGGATTGCAGTATGAAGTAACCACTGGAACTGATTGCTTGCCGCACCCCTGACAAGCAGAAGCATATCTTCAATGAATCAGAGGCCTTCCAGGAACCAGTAGCCTGTTGCCACCCAGGCTTCCAGCTGCCCACTTGGCAGTGAAATCTGCATCCAGTCACTGCTAAACTACTTGTTCCAGCTGGCACTTCCTTATCCAAATGCTACAGTCAGTGCTTTGTAGCTCAAGACAGCTGCAAGTTGCACATGGGTGATAAATAGACTGTGTCTGTATCGAGTGGATTTATAAAGTAAGTCAGGACCTATAAGGCAAAGTCATGGGATTTCCTGTTGGTATTAATAACTGGGCCCAGTAGAATTAAAGATAATGAGAAGCTTCTTTCAAACGGAAGCATTCAGCAATGATGCCCAAGATCATAATGAAAGGCAAAGTGATTGTAAATGTTTGGAGCCTAATAACAATAGCTCACCACTACCAGTTAGGCACAAAATAATAGCTAAATTAGTTTTTCTTTTTGATAAGGCTACCTCATTTCATGTCTTTGGCAATATGTTTTGCGTCATGTAGCATGGAGCATCAGAATAATGTGGTCGTGTCCAATACTGTTGTAACAATTAACTTGTTGCATCCATTTTAAGGTACTTTGAGCTTATTTGCCGTATTCTCTCAGTTACAAAGCTAAAGATAGTTTAGCGGTGATAGGACCAGATATTTGTGGCAAACAGTTTAGCCATGCTGACCCTACTGCTGACCAGCTTCCATTTGAGATTCAACAGTCAATAGCATAGGAAGCAATTGTATTCTGAGAAACTCTGGAATGTTCGATTCAGATCAGGCATATGCGTCCCAGTGAGTTATGCTGTGGTCTTGTTGTTGGAGTAGCAGGGCAGGACACAAGTTCCAGAGTCACAGCAGCAACAGTTAAAGCCATGAAGGTTAAAAGGACCCATGTGTGCCCTTTTCCTTGAAAAGATTTGTTTCCTTCAACCCTGACACTAAGATCATGTTGGTCAGTTGTCTGCAGATTGAATTAACAATACCTCAAAGAGGTAAACTGACAATGACGTTCTTTGTGAAATAAACCCTTTATTATTGTTTGTGCAACAATATATGAAACTTCTTCCAACAATGTGGCAAATGCAGGAAAGAAACATTCTGAAGGTATTAAGTGCAGATTCAGTTGATTTAATCTTTTATTTTTGCTTCTGTCTTTAATCAACATTCTACCCCTTCTATTCCAGCTAATAGCTAGTTAGGCTTACTCTCTCCTTATGAATCAAATATCCTGAATTTTGGTTCAGTTGTGAATAAAATGATCTCAAACACATGCTTCATAACTGTTCAGAATTTAAAGACGGGGGGCAAGATATCAAGACCAAATTTAGTGCAATTCTGGTTGGAGGAGCAGATTCAAGAAGAAGGAGAAATGGAATTTATATGCATTTTAGCCTTCAGTCATATGCTTCACCAAAAGAATAGGGAATTGTCAAGACTTAGTAAATTGAGATGTTTATTGTGTCAATTTATTTGTGTCTAGTACAAATAGTGCTTGAATCTATACAAGCCCTTTAAGTGATTCATATTAGCATATTTGTACTGAGCCTCGCCGTACAATGCTAGGTTGAAATGGGTTACGTAAATTTCAATTCATTTACCCATTCAATCATTTTGCTATGCATAGATGATACTAAAATCACTGTCGCTTTGTTGTACAGAACTTGAATATTGCTGAAAAGAGAGAAACGTTGCTGAAGCTTTTCATCTTGCACTCATCAGGACAAATACAAGAATGCCAAATTTCAAATGATCACAACAATTTAGGCTCCAGGAGAAAAAGGATGCTGATTGGTTGTCAAGTTGACTCTGGCTGAGGCATTGCCATGGAGAAGGCAACAGGAACTATAGGCTTCCCAAGCACCCTGGTAATTCAAAAAATGGCACAAGTCTTGAACCTATTTTTTTTATATATATTCATTCTTGGGATGTGGGCTTCACTGGCTGGGCCAGCATTTATTGCCCATCCCTAATTGCCCTTGAGAAGATGGTGATGAGCTGCCTTCTTGAACCGCCGCAGTCCATGTGGTGTAGGTCCACCCACAGTGCTGTTAGGAAGGAAGCTCCAGGATTTTGACCCAGCGACAGTGAAGAAATGGCAACATATTTCCAAGTCAGGATGGTGAATGACTTGGAGGGGAACTTCCAGATGGTGGTGTTCCTGTCTATCTGCTGCCCTTGTCCTTCTAGATGGTAGGGGTTGTGGGTTTGGAAGGAGCTGTCTAAGGAGTCTTGGTGAATTCCTGCAGTGCATTTTGTAGATGGTACATACTGCTGCTACTGTGCGTCGGTGGTGGAGGGAGTGAATATTTATGGATGTGATGCCAATCAAGCAGACTGCTTTGTCCTGGATGGTGTCCAGCTTCTTCAGTGTTATAGGAGCTGCACTCATCCAGGCAAGTGGGGAGTATTCCATCACGCTCCTGACTTGTGCCTTGTAGATGGTGGACAGGCTTTGGGGAATCAGGAGGTGGGTTACTTGTCGCAAGATTCCTAGCCTCTGACCTGCTCTTATAGCCACAGTATTTAGATGGCAAGTCCAGTTCAGCTTCTGGCCAATGATAACCCCCAGGATGTTGATAGTGGGTGATTCAGTGATGGTAATGCCATTGAACATCAAGAGTCAATGGTTGGATTCTCTCCTGTTGGAGATGGTCATTGCCTGACACTTGTGTGGCACAAATGTCACTTGCCACTTGTCAGCCCAATCCTGGAAATTGTGCAGGTCTTGCTGCATTTGGACATGGACTGCTTCAGTAACTGAGGAGTCATGCATGGTGCTGAATATTGTGCAATCATCAGCAAACATCTCCACTTCTGACCTTAAGATGAAAGAAAGGTCACTGATGAAGCAGCTGAAGATGGTTGGGACTAGGACACTACCCTGAGGAACTCCTGCAGTGATGTCCTGGAGCTGAGATGACTGACTTCCAACAACCACAACCATCTTCCTTTCTGCTAGGTATGAATCCAACCAGCGGGGAGTTTTCCCCCTGATTCCCATTGACTCCAGTTTTGCTAGGGCTCCTTGATACCACACTCGGCCAAATGCTGCCTTGACATCAAGGGCAGTCACTCTCACCTCACCTCGGAATTTCAGCTTTTTTGTCCATGTTTGAACCAAACTGAGCATCAGTGAGCAGGTTATTGCTAAGCAATTGCCGCTTGATAGCACTGTTGATGACCCCTTCCATTACTTTACTGATGATGATGAGTAGACTGATGGGGCAGTAATTGACTAGTTTGGATTTGTCCTGCTTTTTGTGTACAGGACATTCCTGGGCAATTTTCCACATAGCCGGTTAGATGCCAGTGTTGTAGCTGTACTGGAGCAGCTTGACTAGAGACGCAGCAAGTACTGAAGCACAAGTCTTTAGTACTATTGCTGGAATGTTGTCAGGACCCATAGCCTTTGCAGTATCCAGTGCCTTCAGTCATTTCTTGATATCACGTGGAGTGAATGGAATTGGCTGAAGACTGGCATCTGTGATGCTGGGGACCTCCTGAGGAGGCAGAAATGGATCATCCATGTGGCACTTCTGGCTGAAGATTGCTACAAATGCTTCAGCCTTATCTTTTGCATTGCTGTGCTGGGCTCCTCCATCATTGAGGAAGGGAATATTTGTGGATCCACCTTCTCCAGTGAATTGTTACCACCATTCACGACTGGATGTGGCAGGACTGCAGAGCTTAGATCTGATCCGTTGGTTGTGGGATCACCTATCTCTTGCTGCTTATGCTGTTTGGCATGCAAGTAGTCCTGTGTTATAGCTTCACCAAGTTGACATCTCATTTTTATGTATGCCTGAAGAAGCTCCTGGCATGTCCTCTTGCACTCTTCACCTTCAGCTGCTTTCATCAAGCCAGGGTTGACCCCTGGCTTGATGGTAATGGTAGAGTGGGGGATATGCTAGGCCATGAGGTTACAGATTGTGTTTAAGTATAATTCTGCTGCTGTTGATGGCGCACAGAGCCTCATGGATGCCCAGTCTTGAGTTGCTAGGTCTGTTCGAAATCTATTCCATTCAGCACAGTTGTACTGCACACCACACGATGGAGGATATCCTCAATGTGAAGGCAGGACTTCATCTCCATAATGACTGTGCAGTGGTCATGGACAGATGCATCCACGGCAGGTAGGTTGGGCAAGTATGTTTTTCCCTCTTTTTGGTTCCCTCACCACCTGCCACAGACCCAGTCTAGCAGCTATGTCATTTAGGACTCAGCCAGCTCGGTCAGTAGTGGCGCTACTTCTGAAGTCCCCCACCCAGAGAACATTCTGCACCCCTGCCAAGTTGTGTTCAACATGATTTATCAGCTGAGTGGTATGAGGTAATCAGCAGGAGATTTCCTTGCCCAAGTTTGACCTGATGCCATGAGACTACAGGGGGTCTGGAGTCGATGTTGAGGACTCCCAGGGTAACTCCCTCCCAACTGTATACCACTGTGCTGCCACCTCTGCCCTTCCAGTGGAACAGGGATGGTGATGGGGGAGTCTGGGACATTATCTGTGAGGTATGATTCTGTGAGGATGACTATGTCAGGCTTGACTAGTCTGAGAGACAGCTCTCCCAATTTTGGCACTAGCCCCCATATGTTAGTGAGGACTTGCAGGATTGACAGTCCTGCCACAAACTCAGCAGTTTGTTATAACTGAGTGGCTTGCTAGGCCATTTCAGAGTGAACCACATTGCTGTGGGTCTGGAGCCACATGTAGCCCAGACCAGACCAGTAAGGACAACAGATTTCTAAAAGACATTAGTGAACCAGATAGGTTTTTACAACAATCAACAATGGTTTTATGGTCACCATTAGACTTTTAATTCCAGATTTCTTATTGAATTCAAACTCCACCATTTGCTGTGGTGGGATTCGAACCCAGGTCTCCAGAGCACTGGGTCTCTGGATTACTAGTCTAGCAACAATACCACTATGCCATTGACTCCTGTATTCCTTTTGTTCGCAGAGAACAGGTCCCTCCGTATGAATGAATGTCATTTCTCGCAAGCGCAAATGTAATGAGCTCAGGGTTGTTCAGCAAGGCTGTCCAACCACAGAATCACATCTAACAGTAGACATTTTGTTTTGAGTTTTGCAAGCATAGACTGGTTGAGTATAGTCTCCACTCAGCATATTATGAACAGAAGGAACATGATTAATTCGATTAGCCAATTGCAGGGATGTGTGTCCTATGTACCTGGCATCACATCAGGACTGAAATTCATACACGGCATTGCTCAATTGTGTGGTAGGCACAATGTTTGACAGTAGCATCTGTTCATGCAAAATACCACTGGGCATAGCTCCTGCATCATAGCAGCATGAAATGAATTGCTTAGCCTGATGCTCAAATCTTTTGAGATGCTTTGCCTTTCTAGTGTAATTTGAGGTCAACTGGGCACTTTTCAGGTCCAAAAGTGACATCCTTTGGCCCATTTGTGAGTTAGCCTGATATACAGTGAACAATGAAGTGCTTTGATCAGGACAGCCATTGACCCACAGGATAGCTTTGATATGATCTACTTCTGCATCAAATTTGCAAGGTTAACAAATGGCTAGAGCCCTATTTACAAGATTGCCGATAAGGCCAATGTTATAGCGTGTGGAGTTATATGAATCCCAAAGTGTATATTGACCAGTGAAGGGAGGCCTGTGGTAGTTGGTAGTGAGGAACCCATGAATGGATTTCTCAAATAGCAGGTGGAGGAAAGGAACCGTGTTAGACTGTTCCATCCCAAGACCGAATGTGAGTGTATGAAGGTGTGTAAGGAAATCCTTACATGGGGCTACAGATAAAAAGATCGTGACCGGATCATCTATGTAACAGAAATATGCACAGGGTAGGAGGTTAGGACTAATTCCATCAAAAACACATCTCTTGTGGAAACCGACAAAAATGTTAGTGAGCGCTGGGCGTAGAGGGCATCGCATGGCTACACCTTCTACTTGGGCATACATGGTGTCATTAATGTGGAGGATAGGGGGGTGGAAGGTGAGATCAAGGGGATCTCTATTGTGGAAGGGAGTGGAAGGGGCGAGAGCAGAAATATAATGGCCATGGTCAAGGGCCCTGCAAACCATATGGAGGGGAATGCTCAGTTGAGGAAACAGGAAGACATATAAGAAGGACTTGTATGGAAGATAGCATCATCAAAATAAATGCAATGGAGACAGAGGAACTGGGAGAATGGTTTACAGTGCTTATAGCAAGCAAGGTGGGTTGAAGTGTAGCCAAGTTAACTGTGAGTGTCTGTGAGTTTATAGTGAATATTGGTCAATAACCTGTTCTCAGATATGGAGATAGAAAAGTCAAGGAAGGGAAAGGAAGAGTTGGAGAGGGACTATGCGAAGGCAAGAGAAGGGGGAAAGCAAACTTCAGGGCAAGAGCAGGAAACAACACTGATATCATCATCAATGAACCAGAAAAAGAGTTGAGGAAGGGGTCTGAGTGTGACTGGAACAAAGAATGTTCTGCATATCCCACAAAAAGTCGAGCATAGCCAGGACCTTTACAGCTTCCTCTAGCAATGTCTTTACTTGAAGGAAGTGAGTGGAGTTAAAGAAAAAGTCGTTCAATGTGAGAACAAGTTCAGCTAGGAGGGGGGTGGTTGATGGTGACTGATTGGGCTTCTGCTCTAGAGGAAAGTGGAGAGCCCTAAGGCTGGCCTGGTGCAGGATGGAGGTGTAGAGGGATTGGATGTCCATGGTGAACAAGAGATGGATGGAGTCAAAAAACTGGAAACAGTTAAAGTGAGGGAGGGTGGCAGAAGAATTGTGAGTGCAGGTGGGAAGAGACTAGACAAGAGGATATAAAATAGAGTTGAATTAGGAGGAAATCAGATCTGTGCAGCAAGAACAAGCTGAAAAGATAGGTCTAAGAGAGCAGTCCTGTTTGTGCATCTTGGGAAGGAGGTAGAAGTGATTGTACAGGGTAGGCAAGCTGTGAGGTTGGAGGCCATGAAGGGAAGATCTAAAAAAAATGTTTGATAGTGGGATTATGGTCAGGGGAAATAGGGGGAGGTATCATAGAGTTGATGATCAGCCACTGTGAGGTAGAGGTTCATTTGCCAGCCAACAACCTTGTCAGCACCACCCTTGTCAGCAGGTTGAATGATAATGTTAGGGCTCAACCTTGAGAGAGTGGACTTCTGCAAGGAATACTCTCCACTTGCCTGGTTCAGTGCAGCTCCAACAACACTCAAGAAGCTCAATACCTTCCAGGACAAAGCAGCCCATTTGATCAGCATCCCAAACAGCACTTTAAATATTCACTCCCTCCACTACCAGTGCACAGTGGCAGAAGTGTGCACTACTTATAAGATGCACTGCAGCAACTCACCAAGGTTCCTTTGATAGCACTTCTGAACCTGCAACCTCTACCACTTAGAAGGACAAGGGCAGCTGATGCATGGGAACACCACTACCTGGAAGTTCCCCTCCAAGTCACACACCATCTGACTTGGAACTATACAGCCATCCTTTCACTGTCACTGGATCAAAATCTTGGAACTCCCTCCCGAACAGCACTGCGGGTGCACCTACACCAAGATGGACTGCAGCAGTTCAAGAAGGTAGCTCTCCGCCACCTTCTCAAGGACAATTAGGGATGGGTAATAAATTCTGGCCTTGCCAGCGACACCTTTATCCCATGACCGAAAAAAAAAAAATTGACGGAGGGAAATAGGTTTGAGTGAGCAGAGTAGGAAAACTAAGAGGGCTGGTGTCACCTCCACGGCTCCCAATGATAAAACCTAAAGAGGCCAGAGGAAGGCTTCTAGGTGGAATGAGGATTCTGAAGATGGAGGAAAGGCGTTATGACCAGATGAGAAGGAGTGAGCTGACTCCCCTCTATTCAGCCTCTTCGGCTGGTCAACTTGAATAACCAGCAGCAAGCTTTTTGTGTGTTTAACTAAAGATTATTTATTCACATGTTCACCCCGAAAATCTAATTCTACTTCACTCACTCACCATTCACACACACTTGAGGAGTGTAGAGGGGATCCCATAGCTCAGAGAGGGGAAAATCGGAGGGAGGATACTGAAGACACAACAAAAGATGAGCTTGGAAGAAGGGATGTGGTCAAAGAAAAGGGAAAGAAAAGGACGATCTGGAGTGGTGTTAGTTTCCAAACAGTGTTGAAACTTTTTGATCCTTCCTGAAAGGAAGACAAAAAGATTTTTGCTAAAGCATCAGATGAGGCAAAGGATGAAATGGAACTATGGACCAAAGAACTCTGGAAGAGAGTGAGCCGGTGCTGCTGAAGAGAAAAGTTGAGAGCTTGCATGTGATGGCATATGGTGCTGAGTGTGGATCTCAGGATGCAGTGCTGAACTCTGAATACCCTGGAGGTATCTATAATCAAGGGTGGATGTGAAACATGGAGAGTGGGGTTTCAACTGGTATCCATGTGGAACAAGTTGAAGCTAGAGACAGTTGCCTGAAGAAGGAGATGTGCATGTGAAAGTGAGTTTTTACAGCTAGCTAATCAAACATGAGAATGGAAGCACAAAGCAACAAAGATGAACAAGGTAAGAGAGACAAAAGAAGCCCCTGTCAGTTAGAAGAGCAGAAATTGTTCAAGGTGGGCATTCCTGGAAGAGAAGTGGCAAAGAATTAAGCCCTAATACAGAAAGTGAAGGTATAGATCATTGTTAATCTCCACAGTAATATCACAAGTACAACGCTGAAAGTGTTGTTTTTGCACTTTTGCCAGATTTCCCTTTTTATGCCAGGATTGCAAAAGGCCATGCATCTAACATTCTTCCTCAATCCAACACTTGCACGTTCAATATCAGCAATGAAGATTGTGGACCACTTCTACTTGTAGAACCCTTTGCAAGGCAGTGTTATTCTTGGAACACTGGGCCTTTCAAAGCAAATGTTGAAATGTGTCACTTGTTGATTCAGATTTGTTGCAGCATGCCAATATGTAAACGAAAATATCTAACTTGTCCATTAGTAACCCAGTGCCATTGTTTGAAGTCTTTCTGTGCTTCCTGCAAGAATGAACACTAAGTTCTAATAATTTAAAAACAATCAACTTTGATAGCCTTGCCAATGGAAATGAAGCATGCCATACCTTTTACACAAAAGATCATTTTTTTTGCAATGCATATCATAGAATCATGCAGGACAGAAGGAGATCATTTGGTCCATTGTGCCTGTGACTGTTCTTTGAAAAAGCTACCCAATCTATCTCACTCCTCTCCTCCTGCCCCCATATCTGATAAATTTCTAGCTAGCATCCCACTAGATTTTCCTAAGAATGAGATTCCATTAAATTTTAGCTTGAACACATTTGAAATGATCAATGTTACAACAATACTTCTGCAGAATTTGATCTTACATTGTTCACCTGTCCACACATTGCATTCAAGCAGGGATAACAATGGCAACTGAGTATTGGGAAGGATTGGAAACTGAGGATCAAGCCTACTGAAGCAATTTAAAGGTCTCTGTCTTTGTGGACTTTTTAAATGTATTATGAACAAGGATGAGAGAGAACTGAAAACGCTGTTCCCTTCTCTTACTGTTCATAATCGGTGTGGTTTTGAAAAGGAAAATGCGTGTGTCTGGTTAATTTGAATAATCAGCTGCAAGCTTTACGTGTGAGTTAATAAAGAGGATTATTTATTCATATGTTCACCTCAAAAATCTACTACTATGTCACTCACTCACCATTCACACACACCCGAGGAAAATACAGTTAAAGAGAATAGTGTACTTTTATAAGTTATGAACAAAAGAAGCATTTGTAAGTCATGTGATTGGCTTGTCTCAATACAGGCCTGGTGAAGAAGGGGTTGTTTTCCACTCTTGAAGTGTAGCTAGGTGAATTCAATAAATGAAGTTGGATATATTTTCAGCAGGTTACAAAGTTAGCTGCCTGTATTCTTATCACTAGAGGTCAATTTTCGGTACAGTTGGACTTGACAAGGAACAGACTTGGGAACCTTACAATGATGCAGTCTCTCGTTTAAAGGTTGCTGCCTTTGCTCCTGCTGCTGTTTCTTGCTGTGTTGTTTGCAGGCTCATTGGTTTCTCCGTGGTTCTTGGAGTAATAAGATTCATTATCTGGGGTCAGTTTATGACCACATGATCAATACTTCTGATAAAAGCAAAAAACTGTGGATGCTGGAAATCTAAAACAAAAACAGAAACAGAAATACCTGGAAAAACTCAGCGGGTCTGGCAGCATCGGTGGAGGAGAGCACAGTTGACATTTCGAGTTCTCATGACCCTTCAACACAACTGAGTTCTGTTGAAGGGTCATGAGGACTCGAAACGTCAACTGTGCTCTCCTCCGCCGATGCTGCCAGACCTGCTGAGTTTTTCCAGGTATTTCTGTTTCTGTTTTTTGTTTTGTGATCAATACTTCTTTTGTCCAACCAGAATGATTTGAAGTTAGAAGCCATTGTTACACAGTGGGGAATAGGTGGTGGCCATTCTCACCTCTGACAATGAATTGGTTTCTCCACAGCTCTCTTTGTTAGGTTTTGAGTTTGGAGACAGTGGGTCTGGGAATCCATGGATTTTGAGTTTTGGGTTAAGTCTGCAAACAGTACGTCGTGTGAATTCCACAAATGTTTTTCATCTTGGTGTGTTCATTCAATGGAGGCACCCTACCCATGGCCATTCAATTAGGAACGTCCCAGAGACTTGAGGTACTTCTGAGTCTCTGCAGAAATTGCAAAAGTCACCTGACCCTCAGTCTTCTAATGTTCATTTTTTTTTAAAGAAAGGACAGTACCAGAAAATTCTATACTGAGTACAGTCCGTGTTTAAAGTTATGACTATGACATGTCTTTACTGGACATGACAAATGCTTCTAAATAACAATTGATATAAGAATGCAGGAAACTATTGTCAAGTTCAAGTCCAAAGGTAAAGAACAAACTGTTTTCTCAGGCAAAGGATCGGAAGGAACAGTAGAGAACATAATGTTCCAAAAGATATCTGATGAAAAACAGTCAATGGTAATGTTGTGCTTACTCAGTGGGCTTAATGTGGTGGTCTCTAAGTATAAAGTACTGATGACAAACCCAACATTATAAAGTTGTAATGAGGATCAGAAAGGCACCTCTTTAAAATAAACCTTTTCAACTCTACCAGCTCACAGTGCTCATGAGCAGTGGTTTGCCAGACTTGTACAGGTAAACTCCCAAAAGAGTACACCATTTATGAAAGGAAGAAGGTTGGTGAAGTCAGCTTGGCATTTAATGGAATGTATCCAGCTGCCAGTGTTGCTTCAACTTAGCAATGTGCTGTGAGGCCAGTTTCGTTCTGGACAGCTGTACCTATTACTGTAGTCCAGACCCGTGCTGTGCTGCACTCTTGGAGGTGCTGTCTTTTGGATGAGACTCCGTTTGCTCTCTGAGTGGATGAATAGATCCCGTGGCACATTTCCAATGAAGAGCAGAGGAGTGGAGAGGGTGTACCAAGACATAGACTGCAGCAGTTCAAGGCAGCTGACCAACACCTTCTCAAGGGCAATTAGGAATCAGCAACAAATGCTAGCTTTACCAGCGGTGCTCACAGCTGTGAATAAAAAAAAATCTGAGAATACCTTTAACCCTTCAGTCCCACGCACATCCAATGGGAAAATCAACAGAACAGGAATATGGTTCAAGAACCCTGTGCTTCAATATTATTTGAAATTTGCAACAAGAAAAACACAATTGCAATTTGGTGCCTATTCATAACTGTTACAATTGAACAACCTGCTCCCACTTGAGTGAAGTTCTGGATCAAATGCCAGTGCCTGTGGAACACTATCCAGAATGAGAAAAGAGGGAGGGATGGAGGAAGAAATGGGAACAAATATTGGAAAAATATTGGGATTCTGGCTATCCAACTCCCTCTATTCTATTCCACCCTTTCCGGATGTGAGTCAACAGGATTACTCGCCTGGTAGAATTGCCTTGCCTGGTTATCAGTGAATTGTGCATCAGGTAAATCTCATGTGAAGGTCCGATAGAGTACTTATTATCAAGAGGAAAATCAAGGTGTTATTTATTTGGAGGTTATATTTTTCCAGTTCATTTTTTGAAAATAATTACAACTTCCTAGTTCCACGGTTTTTTTTCTTTGATCCCCTTTAGGTGGAAATATCTTTAACCACTTTACATTTATCCCCACTGACTGTATCAAATGCAGCTGGCTATGAAATGCATGAATGTGAGGAAGAGCAGCTGAGGACAACCCTTTTCAAACCTCCAGGCTTAAGGAGTTTATCTACGTGAGTTTGTCAACACAGACCACAAAGGTACTTGTGATGCACACACAAGTGATGCATATGGAATTTAGATCCATGGCCAGAAATCTCTGGATTCCTTGGCACGGGTGTCATGGCGGGCAGAGGGCGGGTGGGGAGGGGGATTGTGGGAGGTGTGGGGGACACAATATGGCGAGAAGGCCAAAAATTGGTTTCACCCCGTTATGAAATCAATTTGCGATCATCCGCTCTACCCGTCAATGGTGGGCCACGTTTCCCATCACTGCACGTCGGGAACCTAATTTCAATACCTTAGAATCTCATTATAAGCGCTGCTCACCAGAAGCATTCGCCCAAGCTGGATCATTCGGGCACGTGTGTTTCACAACTGTACTTAAGTGACATGTACCTGGCGGGCTGCACTTCACTCGGGACTTCGAGGTTTGTTTGCCTACCTTGCTTCAGGCAGCACTCGCAGCCATCAGCACCAGGCTTTGCAAGCAGCAATACATCACTTTCGGGGGAGCTCACAGGCAGGTCTCTACCTATCAGACTAGCCATAAGGCAGGGCTGGCCCTTCAATGGCTGCAGGGTTAGGACTTGCTTGGGGAAGGGGGAAAAGTGACCTCAGGCATAGGAAGAGGCTGCAGGGTGAGGGCTGAAATGGGGAAGTGGGGTATCCCAGGGTGTGTGCGGGGGCACATGTTGATCTGCGCTAGTGGCCTCAAGGTGGTGAGGGCTGAGGAGGCAGTCTCCAGAGGAGATAAGGCCAGATGGAGGTGTGAGGATGTGTGAGAGAGAGTGAGTAGTGATGTTCCTTGAGTTGACAGTGAGTGAGATTCCAGTGATTGTGTGATTGCCTTGTGAGTGCTGAGTTTAGAGTTATGAGATGGTTGCCTTACCCTGGTGGCATGGATCAGATCATTTATCCTTTTTCTGCACTGGATGGCCGAACTCCTGTGTGCAGTGTTGGCACCGACCACCCCTACGACTGCTTCCCAAACCAGACTGAAGAGACTGATGGGCCTCCTGTGGTCAGAGCAGTGGGTAGAGGACATATCAGCGGGCCTCCACAGCATCCAGGGGACATCCCAGGGACGTGTCACTGAATCGGGGGGCTGCATTCTTCTTGGCTTCTGGGGCCCGTGATCACTGGAGCAGTCCTGGGCTACGAGTATTGAGAAGTGCATGGGCAGCTGCAGTTTAAATGTGGTGCCCTGGGAGAGGAAGTGGCGAAGTAACAGCGTGGCAGGCAATTGGGAAGCCGCCCGCCAGCGAGATGGCATGTTGCCCGTGACTGCATAATCAATGCGGAGGAAATTGGACAATATGGCGTGAAAACACGCCATTGCGACCGGTGGGTAAAATGGCTTTTTTCCCAACCGCTACCGCACTTTGTGGAAATCTGGGATGGTTCTGCCCCATGTTTTCCTTAATCCACGTACATCTCACGTTGCTGATATGAGTCCCTTTATTTTGATTTACGATTTATCCACCAATATGGCAACAACATGTAAGTACAGCTTTTTTCCAGAACCTCTAAGCACACAAAATTTAAATTTATGAATTAAAAATATAGATGTTCGTGTGGACTGAGCTGCCCAGGCTATGAGAGTTGCAAGGCTGAGGGCCTGTGGGTTCTCATAATGACCACAGGCCACAGTTTGTCCATCCCCGCTTTAATAAGGTGAAGAATCAACTGTAACTTTGATTGTTTATTTTGTGGTTTTATGCAAATACGTAGGCATGAAAGGGCTTGTTGTCCCTATCAACACTTAACTAACATGCTTTACCACATATTTCCTATCTTAAAAACTGTTCTTATAAATGCTGGGTTAAAAAACGTGATGGCAGAGATTTCATTTACATAATTTGGTACACTTGCTGTAGCACCTCCTTTATAATAAGTAAGATAAGCAGAAACCCCAGTTATTATTATAAATAGATTCTATTTGTACCCTGTTGCATTAATGTTGAAAATATTGAGTGCATAACTTCAGATGAAAAACTGAACCATTTGTGCTCTGGTTAGTACTCCTACTTCTTTTTAACTTACCTTTTTTAGTCACCTCATTCAAATAAAGTCAACAAAATTTGCTATTTAAAGACTTGGTTCAGTTACAAGTTCCTAGCACAGGAATTAATCAAAGAAATGACTGGGCATTGCTGTTCAAGAGAAATGTGTAATAATCACGAATCCTCCATATCAAATGACTGGTCATCTTGAGTGATTTCAATCTTCACTCAAACTCACTCTTTCTACGACAAAGTAGTTGTCCTACTCACCTCCCTCACTGTCATTTTCCAAAATAATTGATTCCTCACCCACATGATTACTCCTCAGCCCAGGGATCACACGTGACCTTGAATTCTGAGAGGTCTCTATCATTAAAAGGGTTCTTTCTGGCTAATTCTTGATCTCTACTCATGTGCACATCTTCCTGTCAATCCAAAGTCCCATCTCAAGAAAACTACCTATCTTGTTCCCATACATTTGGACCCTCTTCTGTGGCCTGACATTCGTGATGATGTTGCACCTCCATTCA
The DNA here is from genome assembly GCF_017639515.1 of Carcharodon carcharias. NCBI lineage: Eukaryota > Metazoa > Chordata > Chondrichthyes > Lamniformes > Lamnidae > Carcharodon > Carcharodon carcharias. The sequence continues at coordinate 21,998,435 of NC_054476.1, forward strand.
CCTTTTTCATAATTGCTCTGACTCTCAATGCTTTTGTCCCTCAGAGATCTTGCAGTCTCTCAGCTCCACCACTCACACTGGTAAAACAGCCATCATCAAGCTGGAATGCATTTGGCGATCAATTAGCCTGGCTGTCCATCAGCAGGTTTGGCTAGACCCACCTCAGGCTGTGCTGCCATTCCTTCCTTTGCAAAAACTTTTTACTACTTCAGGATCATTCTGGAGAGTGGGAACAGCTTCTAGCTCTTCTTCTCTGTCACAAACCATCCTCGAATATCTCGATTCCAAGCCCTTCACCCTCACCTCAAACTATAAATGTAAGGGACTCAAACATATTTGTGCTCAGATTTAGTGTCATTTGCACAGATGCTGCTGCCTCCTCTGCCTTCCCCTTAACTCTTGGTTCTCCCTCCCTTCAGCACTGTCTCCATTTCTTTCAAGGCTACCATTTTCATCTCCCTTCAAGAAACCTACTCTTAATTTCTCCACCCTCTCCAACTATTATCCAATCCCCAACCTTGTCTTTTTTTCCAGAGTCCTGGAATGTGTTATCGCCTCACAGCTACAATCCTGCTCCCCATGCTGATCCTTATTTGAGATCCTCTAATCCGCCTTCCACTCCACCATTAACAATGAGACTCTCTTCGTCTGTCACAAATGACATCCTTTATGCCTGTACACTTTCTGTTTCTTCTTAAGTTATCACCTCTCTAGCTTTTATAACACTATTGACTGATTCTCCTTTGCAGCCTGCCACTGTGGTACTGTTCTCTCTTAATTTCCTCAGACTAATGAAAACATGGGCAATATATTACCTCTAATAGCGTCTTCTCTGCAAACACTACTGCACCAATATTTCCTTCTCCATCCATATGAAACCCCCTGGCAACATCATTAGCTACTATGGGGGGATTAACTTTCATTTGTACTCAGGACTCCAATCTCTATCTCTCTACCCCTCTGCTTCCTCCATTGATCCAAAGTTAGTTGCTATATTTTCCAATTGCCTGAAATGAAGACTTGAATGAATCAAAATTTGTTCCACCTCAATATGGAAAAGCCAAAGCCAAACTCCTTTACAAAAATACAAAGGAAAAGTAGCTATCAAACTTTTAAATTTAATTTAGTAAATGTGATTGAATCTTCCTTCAACCAATCGACAGGCTATAAAAGTTGACTTAAAATCAGGCACTTCAATCCTACTAATGAGTGGATTGATTTATCCGTTGAATGTCCTATGAAATCTTTGACATTGGGAAATCATAATTGAATATGTTCCATTTTACCTAATACATGCATTTTTCCATAAGTACCTGACCTAATCTGTTATGCAGCAAAGATGTGATTTGGAAATGCACCTCTACATTCTCATACCAAACTACACCCACACAAGTCAATTCTTGTCTTAATCAGACACAACTGGCTAAAGGTCAATTTGTTGGTGCAATGCAAAAGATAGGATAAAACTACCTTATTAAGACCTTTTGACCTTTAGTGTTGAAATTATCCTGATTAATGAATTATTTGAAGTATGCTTCAATTAATCATTTCAATTTTTTGAGTGTGCTATTTAAGATACAGTAAAAGCCAACTCTTTATTACATTCCTATATACATATTCCAATATCTGAACAATGTATATTGCATTTATCAGCAGGGATATCTTATGTCAAACTATTATTACTTCCCCTGAGGACTCTTTGCAGTTGCTTAAAAATGTTAAATAGCATATTTAAAAAATCTAAAGTCAAATACTGAAGTTAATCAGTTCGCTCCTTCACAACATTAATCATTTTTTTTCTTTCCAGCTTCTTCAATAATAGTTTCTCTGTCTTTGCCTTATTGCTGTATACAGAACATTTAGTATTGATGTGTTTGGTCCTCCTACCTGCAAAGTACCTGCAAAGAATTCTAGGTAGACTGCTTACTGTTGTTTCTTGTGCAAATTCATATAAGAATGGCAGAACAGGATGGTCTTTTTAGAGGAAATATACACTGGAAGTTACCGTTTTTGAAATTATTTGTTGATAATATGACAACATAGGAGACCTAAATCGGTTACCTGAGCATCAAAATAAAAAATATCCATAGCATGGGAACAGAGAGAACAAGAGAAAGTAAGATTACTGTAGTTTAATTACATTTTATTTAGAGATTTGTGAAATAAATGACGTATAATAAAGGGATAATAATCTAAAATATTCCTTATAAACTGTATACTATAAACTGTAGATGAGTAGCTGTTTCCATTTTGCTGTACTATTAACTTATTTTGGGGCCATGACAACATTTTTTCACCAAAACAAAAATGTAATGTGATATTTTCTTCAGAGATCTAAACTTCCTTTTAATGCCATTTTTATGTCAATGGTAGGAAATTGAAAACCTTCTACTTTGTCATGCACTCATGCCTCATGCGCTCCCACATCAGACATAGCAGGGATAGATACAGAATAAAGCTCCCTTTACACCAAGGCTTTTCTCAAACCTCAGACAACAACTCTCTGTTGCACCACTTTTGTTTACAAGACCCTGCCACATGGCTCGCTCTGCCCACCCTCCACTGAGTGAGATCTCAATTTAGTATGAATTAGCACCAAATTGAGGGCAGTAAGTATTAGGGGGCGAATTCTGGTACGAGCTGCATTGAGACTGATTTCACTTAGCATCCTTGCAGTCAGCAGATTCTCATCCTATCAATCTTGGATAGTTTTGAACCCAGAGGTGAAAGGGTTTAATCCCACTGCACCATCCAATTCCTATAAATTCTAGTTTTGTTTTCAGAGAACACTTTATTTGCACTCACCCATGCATGCTCTCTGTGAATGAATTATGCTAGGTTATGGTTCCGTGGTTACCACCAACTCTTTGGTTTCTTGATGTTTGTTTCGTATCTTCACACACATTTTTTCCCCTTTGGGGAATAGTGAGGAAGTGTTGGAGGGACTAGGAGGCTGATTATCAACCTCTTGAACCATGTCATGAATGCTCCTTCTATGGCCAACAAGTCCTAGAGTTGTACTTGAATGTGGAGCTTCTGCCTCAAGCGTAGGGACACTACCTACTGAGCCACAAGATCTCTGCTTTAGTGCATCATCTGAAGGGACATTTTTGTCTCTTGAGTCTAACCAAGAAACTCAACCCCATCCAACACCTTGAATATTCACTCCCTCCACCACCGAGGCACAGTGGCAACACCATGTACCATATATAAGATGGAGTGCAACAACTCACCAAGCTCCTTTTGACAGCATCTTCCAAACCCGAGACCTCCACTACCTAGAGGGACAAGGGCAACAGACACATGGGAATACCACCAACTGTGAGTTCCCCTCCAAGCTATACACCATTCTGACTTGAAGCTATGTCACTCTTTGTTCGCTGTCGCTGGGTCAAAATCCTGAAACTCCCTTTCTAACAGTACTGTAGATGTACCTACATCACATAGACTGCAGCAGTTCAAGAAGGCAGCTCACCACCACCTGCTCATGGGCAATTTGGAATGGCAAACAAATGCTGTCCTAGCCAACAACGCCCACATCCCTTAAAAGAATTTTAAAAATGGGCCAATTGGCATCTTTACCATAATATAAAAACAAAATACTGTGGATGCTGAAAATCTGAAACAAAAACAAAAATAGCTGGAAAAAGTCAGCAGGTCTGACAGCATCTGCAGAGAGGAAGACAGTTAACTTTTTGAGTCTGTATTGGCATCTTTACCACCACAAGTAGAACCCAGCTAATATTCCAGTTCATTAATTTCTGCAGTTGTAATGAGGGTACTGGCATGAGACAACTGCAAGGGCAATGTGGGTGAGGTTGGCAAAGGAAGAGATCATCTTTGTCTCTGACGTAGGGACACTACCAACTGAGCCTCAAATCATTGACGATCAGAATCATTCAGGAAGATTGTAAACTAATCTGCAAAAAACTTGTCTTAACAAAAAGTGATATCGCAACAATGTGGGCCAACACGTCTGGTATTGTCAAAGATGAAAGGCCATTGCAGAGACGCTGGTGGTGTTGATCCATTAACATCTTGATGAAGGTGTCTCTCACCGGTGTAAAACAGACAGTGAGAGTAACATTGCATGCTGTGTTATGTGTAAACAGGCAAAGTTATTCCTGGAGCTGAAGTCCTTTTCTGGAAAAAAGACTTGTCGTTATCCCCAAGCTCTTATCAGCTAATTAAGTACTTCTGAAGTGTACTCAGTGTTAACAAGATAGAAATAGTGTGACTTGAGGTAAGCATGAATAATATGAAACAATCTATGTAGTATAGTTAATCTTAAACAGAATAAAATGATGTTCAATGCAAATTGGTCATTTGTTTATTTTTCTGATGCAGCAAATTACTAAATCTGACTATAATAACCTCTTCTGCTGGTCCCAACGAAGGTTCATTGTAGTGAAGCTTGACTGTGCTCCAAAATGAGAAATACTATACAAATATATATTATAAGAAAATAACTTTTTTGGAACCTTAATGCTATATTGCACTGTCAGAATTAGAATGCTTTTTCTTATACCTTTGTGAAGTGCCTTGGTGTATTTTTCTATATTACAGGCATTATATAGCTGTACATTATTTGTGCTCTTGCTGAATAACACAGCTTCAGCCGTCCCTTCCATTCTAAGTATGAATTGCCTAGTTGGAGGTCTGCTTACAAAGAATCCTGAGTATATATACCCCAGGAGGGAACAATATATCTGCAAAAGATTGAATCTTTAGTATTTAAAATAAAAGTATTTGGCATGAAAGATGGGCCAGCACTTTAAGTGAGAAATCTATAACTGCAATCAATGCAGGCATATACATGTGTAATTGTGTGGGTATTGATGTGACTGTTCCCATTGATCATTGGTTGTTTTGAATGCCTATAATTCATGTGGCAATTCGTGTATCAATGGCGAGGTCCTCAAAGAGTGAGTATCTTATGTTCAATATTTACTGTGTAATCACTGTATCAGCCATTTCTTGGTAGGAGCACTTTGTACCATCAGAGACTCTGTCCTTCAAATGAGGGCCTGTCTGCCCTCTCCAGTGGGCAGAGAAAAAGATCTCATGGCACTATTTCAAAGGAGAGCAGTTCTCCCCGGTGTCCTGGCCAATATTTACCCCTCAGCCAACGCGACTAAACAAAAGTGTCAGTTCATTATCAAATTGCTGTTTCTGGGATCTTGCTGTGTGCAAATTGTTGGTCGTGTTTCCCTACATTACAACAGTTCGAAAGATATTTTGTTGCCTGGGTTGTCCTGAGGTCATGAAAAGCATTATATCAATGCGAGTCCTTTCTTTCTTCACTTCTATAGCTTTCCAGTGATAGTTCTTTCTTGGAATGCTAAAGTGGATGAAAGTCCAGTAGTGACATTTAAGTCAGGGAGTGAACTGAAAATATCATTGCAGAAATGTTACAAGAAAAGTTCCCACGGTATATTCCTGACCAAACATACTCCTCTTTTCATAAATGCTCTAACACACTAAGTCAGCAATCTCAGCAAAGAGAAAGGAAATAGGAATTCCAACAAAAATATCAGAATAGAAATTAATGTTTGGATTGTTATTGCTTGAACGTTTAAGGCGCTTGTATCAAAGTTACTCTCTCTATGAAAATGCTCTAATATTCTAATAGAAATGTTAACTCTTTTCAGTAGGAGTTAAGAAGACTGGCTTGCAGCACTGTATCAGATAGTGCACTGGGCCAGTGAGGGAGCTTGTCAGTGGCATTCAATTCATTTCCTCTGCATTTACAGGCCGGTTACTGAATTAAAATGGGTGCCTACCTAAATATGTGAGTCTAGACAATGAATAATGGGTGACTATTCAACCAAGAGTCATCAGAGCACAGCCTGATCTTGTTCCTATTTGACTTCCAGAAACGGAAACGTACCAGCAGGAGTTAAATAGTTTAAAATTTGATTTAATACAATGGTTTGCTCTCAAATGGACAAGTCTGCAAATGATATTTTTGCAACTCGCTACCCTTCTGCTGGCCCTGAAATCTCCTGTTTTATACTACATGGTCAAGCAGGCAAGGGGCCCACTGTGTGACCATCTGTTACCTTGTTTATAGTAGAAGATAGAAGCAAAGTGAACGCTGAATTTGGTCACCGTAAACTGATGCCACGAGAATGAAGTGGAACTATTGTGGGTTTTAGGCACCAGAAGGCTCTGCAATCACAGTCATGCCACTGAAGGCATAATAGCCCTGGAATAAATGAATTTGTCACACATAAACCATTTCATAATCACTGCATGCTTACTGCTAACTACTTTTTTTTAATATATAAACTTTATTTTGTAAAGTTAATCAATGGAAATCAGAAAAAACCTGGATTAAACCTTCATCACATCCTGAGGCCATCCCAAATTATTACCTTTGAAGTTCAGTCAGTTGTTATATAGGCAAGGACACAATCAATTTATGTACAGTCAGGTGCCAGAAACTATGAAGGAGATGATCAGTTAATCTGTTTTCTGGTGATGTGGAGGAAGGGGAAACATTGACCTTGGATACCAGAGGAACTCCCATATCCTTCTTTGCGTCCACCTGAAAAGGTGGGATGGGTTTAACAACTTGTGTCACAGATGGCACCTCCGACAGTAAAGCATTCCCTCAGTTCAGCACTGAGGAGTCAGCTCAGATTCTGTGCTCAAGTCTCTGGAGTGGGTTGGAGTTCAAAAATCTTCTGAATCTATGACAGGAGTAAGGCCAGCTGAGTCAAACAGGAAAGGACTCAAAGGTCCCAGGGTGTTCCGCAGGAACCATTATCAAACAAAATTTGACACCAAGCCACATAATATTGTGAAATATTAGGATGGGTGACCAAAAGGCTTGGTCAAAGAGGTAGGTTTCTGGGAGAATTTAAAAGAGGAGGCTGAGGTAGAGAGATGGAGAGGGTCACAGCAATTATTTTGCATCATGTACAGCTTCTATTTACAAGTAACTGTGATTGAGAAACCAGAATGGACACATTGGTTAGTTGAGTTTTTAGTATGAATTACATCAGAGTTTCTTGTCTAGTTGCTTTCAGTGTGATTTCTGCAGGTAAAGTCAGACTGATTACAGCCTCTCGGTACATCATCGGCATGTTGCAATTCACAAGATTTTTGCTCGCCATTCACAACTATTTCAGCTGGCTTCTTTTTTTCTACCCTGAACTCCTTCTGAATGGAAAGCAGTGGGAGTAACATTTGAAAAAATAGGTGTAATTAGTTCCAAATGCTTTGGGAAGGGCATTGCTGTGTGGATTGAATGTGAAGACTCATAAATTTCAGCATGTGGTTGGTGCGCTGTCAACATTTGAAGACACACTTCACTCACTTCCCTTTTTTTATTTTTCAGGCCTGATCTGTTAACTGTTGCAATAAACAATTCCGGCCTGTTGTCACCACTGGTCAATAGTCAACTCTTCACTGAGGGCCCTGAACATCATATCTCCACGATGGCACGGGGATGGGACTGTAGGACTTGGCAATGTACCAGACACCCCAAATAGAGGTGGATCAGAATTCAACAAACCTTAACATTCCTTCAGTCATGTCCTAGGCAGCTAAGCAGTGGATGCCTCGGGTTTATTCAATCAATGCTCAACCAAAGTTGTAGAAGAATATGCCCAATACCTACCAGCTGCTGAGCTGCAATTCATTTTGGTTGGACACCAGCAATAAGTTGCTTGTGGCATTTGAGGCAATTTCACAAGAAGGGGCTGAACATGTCATTCGCGGCATGCGTGAAACTGTACGACACTTCTACAAGCTGACAGGAGTTTCAAAGTTCTTGGTTCCAGGTACAGATATCCACTGAGTCATACTGAAAGCAGCCGGACAAAACACTTGGACATAGCTCATGCTGAAAACTCAGTGACACAATGTATCCAGTCTGATTATTCAGCCGCAATCACTTGTAGCTAGAAATTAGAAATGGCAGCAAAATTGTACTGTGCAGTAAACAAAATTAATAGTCTATGATTTTGTGCATTATTATTTATGAAATCGTAACCAGAGTTCTTAAGTTTTGTGATCAAGTTACATGTTTGTCTCTAATTGACAGAACCCCTAATAAACTGGACCTATCCCATTGATTTTATTAATAATAAAGGCCAGAACCACATTGTAATTATACATGCAAAGCATTTGTCAATGTTCATCCAGCTGCTTAGTGGGAAAGCCTCACTGGTGCTAACTTGACAAGCCTGGTCTAGCCTCAATAGGGGCTCGGCAGTCATTTCTACCCAGAGACTGTGAATGTTTTGTGTTCAATCAGACCAAAGGCTGTATTGTCTGCCTCTGTGTTGATGCAGGAGCCTAGCAGAACCATAGGGTGCACAGCTGGCTGAGAGAGCATCAGTGCAAGGACAGGAATGCCTGAAATGCCTAAGCCTAGAGGAGATCACTAATGTGACAAGCATGGTCAGATAAGTTATTTGCATGTGAAATCTTTCTTAATCTCCACTGTTCGGATTTTCTGTCTATTTTGCCTCATTTTTTTTTTCTCACTTTATTCCCACAGTCTTGCTCTGCTCCCTCCAGCCTCAGTTTGGGAAAGGTCAAATTATGTCAAATTAATTTTTAATGATAAGAACTATTAAAAAATTACCTGCTCTATAGTTTAGATCCTGATGCACTTCAGGCTTAAGCTGTAATCAAGTCAAACCAATTTTTAATTATAAAAACCATTAAAAATATTACTTGTTTATAATTTAGACTGAATGAAAATTGTCCCACTGGGACTTAAGGCTTAAGTTATAAATTTTGAGACAAGCAGTATTGCCAATTATGTTTATAGATAATAATCCTTTAGTATGCTGGAATATAAAATAATCACCTTTCACCATACCAAATAAATAAAGTGTACACTGCCAGATACCTAATTTGCAATTTGATCACACAAATACATTTTATACAGTCATGAATCTCCTGGGACACAAGAGACCATAATAAGCCTAGCATACTTACCTGACAGAGGTGGAAATGGGGGCCAACTGGAGTTCCAGACTGGGTTCAAAGCTTGGACTGTGCAAGAAACCTTTCCTCCAATGACAGTATGAACCGTGGCCCTCAACAAAGGAGGCTGTAGATGGTGTGCTGGGGTTGGGTAGGGCTGGGGATCGGATACGGGTACATCACCTTCCAGAAAGGACTCCAACTTCATCTTACAGGACTTTCTGGCGTAGTGTCAATTGTGAGTTTCCCAGATGTACCTTGAAGCACCAAGCAAATTAAAGGACTTCCCACTAGCCCCATGAACTTCAGCAGGGTCAGTGTCTAAGGTTCTGGGTTTGGCAGTCTTGGTACTACTGCAAAGATGTGCTATTTTCCTGCAAACTTTCAAGGCCTTTGTGTTCTATGAATAAGGGGAGGATTATTTGATGTATTGGAGAACCCATCATTGTTTTAGATGATAAGAACATTGGTTAAAATAAATAAATGTTAAGTAGTGTAAATGGGAGACAGATATAAAATAAAATGAATTTAATTGAAAAATAAGGTGAAATTGTACATTGGAAATCATACATATAATTGCTGATTTCAAATTTCGTAACAAATTTGTTGTGAATGTAGGAATTAGAGTTAAAATAAATGAATGTGAAATATATGAAATAATATATTAAAATGCATATATACGGATATGCAATGTATATATATATATATACATGGTGATTTTATGAATGCCACTAACTACACAGGCCTCACCTACTGGCTTTGCATATTGGGATAGGATAAATGTGCTGACCAGTAAAACCCAAGCTGAGGCGAGTGCACAAGGCTCCTTACCCTGTCTCAGCCTTGGTTCAATGGCAGTACTCTTATTTCTGAGCTCTAGTAGTTGTGAGTTCAAATCCCCCTCCAGAGACTTAAGCCCAAGGTCTGGCACTGTAATACAGTACTGAAGGAGTGCTGTATTAGTAGAGGTGCTGCCTTTTAGATGAGGTATCAAACTGACACTCTATCTGTTCCCCTGGGGTTTAAAACCTCCCACTGCACTATTTGAGGAGGAGCAATGGAGCTCACCCTGGTGCCCTGACAAACATTTATCTCTCTCCACCAAATCACCATAAGCACATTATTTGGCCATTAACCTCTCTGCTATTTGAGGGATCTTGCTATGTCCAAATTGGCTGCAGTGGTTTTCCAGACATGAAATGGTTCAAAAAATATTTTATTGTCTGTAAAGCGCTTTGAGATGCCCTAAGATCATGCAAGGTGCTACGTGATACTAAGTTCTTTCTTTGCTAAAATTGCTTGTAAGTACGGTGTGTATACATTATATAATTTATGTAGCTTAATATCCTTCTGTGTTTATTTGGCATCATTTGCATGGAGTATTTTGTATATAGATATAATAAAAACAATGATAGAATTGTCTACTTGTGTGAGTGCCACAAGTTGTATGGTGGGGAGAGCATTGTATTGTCCTGGTGAGTCTCTCACAGTGAGTGTGTGATGAAGCAGAAAGATGAAGTATGAGGGCTAATTTTCAGAGTTCCAATATCTGAGGGCAGCCTGCCCACCTGTAACCCATATGGAAAACTTGAGCATGAGCTGTGCATAATTTCCCAATCATTTAAATACTCGTGTACTTTGTGCACAAAATGCATGCTTGAATTTGTAGTATGTACTCCCAGTATGCAAGACTCTCCACTGGGAGCACAGCATTGGAAAATTGCATCCTTAGGGGGTGATATTGTTCTATGCCAGCAGTACAGAGTGGACTCATATAGTGAATCAGCAGCTGATTTTTGCCACGCCAGCTTTTATTTTCCATTGACTTGGAACATATTGCGAGGTTTTCCATTTCAGACCAAGTAAAAGCGACAGCAAGACTAGGAATTGAATCTCTGAAGAGATCCAACTATCATCCTGTGAACATCCATGGTGAGAAGACCGTGTGCAGTGAAAGATCAGGTGCCGACTCCTTTTGAATCCATTTTGTGTTGCTGGCCTAGACCAATTTCACCCTCATATTATTTAAGTAGAAGATTTGCTTTCATTGGAGATAGGGTTGTGTTAGAGTTTGATGCCAAGTTGTGTATGTGCAGGGTGAAGCTTTGGAATTTAGGTTGAGTGATGAGAGTTGCAGCAAGATGGAACATGATAGAATGGGGTCTGGATGCACTGAGGTAAGCTCCTAGTTTGGGTAGCTGGAATGGTGCATTGGGAATGGGGTCAGTCAGGATTGTAAAGGGGTGCCTGACCTGGGGCATATTAGTGAAGTAATGGTCGAGGTCTTAATTGGCATTTGCCAGGATTTAAGAGATGGCTCTTAAGGTCTGATGGTACTGGGAGGAAGGTCCTGGGATTGACCAGCACTGGGAAGGGGAGCCAGAGTTCCGGAGAATGGAGTAGGGCTGAGGGCTGAAAGAGAATCAATGTGCTCCTGTTCTGGTTGTACTCACCCTGTATTCCTGGTCTCTCCCCCTACTCATCATTGCCAGATACAAGATCTGCTGAGGTCTCAGTTTCCAGAACATGATTCCCCCCTAAGCTTAAAAGTCTTGCTTCTGATATTGGAGTTTTATGTTGTTGAGCTTTGCCAGTTGCCAACAGGATTGGTGCATAGCTGGCGCCTTGGAGTGGTGAGCATCGTGGGAGGATAATAATGCCGGAACTTGAGTTGGAAAGGGTGCCAGGTGGGTGCAGAGATGAGACAAGCGCTTGGGGGTGTTGAGCAGATTGTGAATGGAGATGTTAACCCATGCCCTTCCCGGGTCTCCTCCTGACTTTTCCCCATGGCCATCCCTATGCCTTCTCCCTTTCTCCAGCACTCCCCGCATAAACTTCCCAAGTTCCAGCCCATTTTAAACCATCTCTACTTGTCTTAATGAACTAAATTAAAGTACAGTATAAGCACATAAAGCAGTTCCCCATTCTTGGAAACTTAGATAAGAATCACAGAGTTTAGGCAAGCTACTTAATTGCTTTGGCAATCTCGATCCAGTCCTCAGTCATGTGCATGCAATTTTCAGTGAAGATTATAGGATAAAAATCAGGGTGATGGAGTCTTCTTGACCGTCCCTCTCCCAAACCCCAGAACATTGAGACCATCAGCAGCTTGAACTGTGATGAGCGAACTTAGTACAGCTTTTGGGCTTGTGAGGCTCGGCACTGGATTGGGGAGTTGAGGAGGGGGTACAATTTGTCCAGTATGGATATACGGTGGGTATCCCATTTGTAGAACTCTGACATTGGGCAGTAGAAACATCAGGTAACTCATCAAATCAACATGTGTTTGAATCAAAAACAGAATTACCTGGAAAAACTCAGCAGGTCTGGCAGCATCGGCGGGGAAGAAAAGAGTTGACGTTTCGAGTCCTTATGACTCTTCGACAGAACTAAGTAGAAATAGGAAAGGGGTGAAATATAACCTGGTTTAAGGTGTGTGTGTGTGTGCCCTGGGGGGTGGGAGTGGGGTGGGGGGGGTGGTGGTGGTGGGTTGGGTGGGGGGAGAGAAGTGGAGGGGGGGGTTTGTGGTTGTAGGGACAAGCAAGCAGTGATAGAAGCAGATCATCAAAAGATGTCACAGACAACATGAGGACTCAAAACGTCAACTCTTTTCTTCTCTGCCGACGCTGCCAGACCTGCTGAGTTTTTCCAGGTAATTCTGTTTTTGTTTTGGATTTCCAGCATCTGCAGTTTTTTGTTTTTATCTATGTGTTTGAATTTTCCCTGCCATAGTTTTTTTTTAACATTTAGTCCTACCCAGTGGAAGGAGGAAACTTGAGCACTTCAATTATAAAAATAATATGTGATAACCTAATGCAGGTGCTTTCTGCAAGAAACCTGCGTGGCCCCAGTTCCTTCTATCTATGGCTGGGCGCAGGTCTTAACAAGGAGACGTGATATCCTGGCCATCCTTCATTAGGAGAACTTTCAGAGAGAAACAAACTTCCTTTATTCAAACATTTCTAATAAGAAAGCACTGTTCAAATGTGTGTACTGATGAATGTCAATGATTTGACCTGAAAGAAATGATCTCATTACTTAACGTCTTTAATAACAGGATTTGATTAGATGCGAAGAGGATGCAAAGCTGGCCCATTAGGCCTCCATGGTATCACATCATGGTATGGTATAATATGTAAAATTTACTTTAAAAACCATATGAGATATTCCCGATAGTATGAAAGGAATCACAGAATCAGCACTGATGATGGACTCAGAACACTGTAGGCAACTCCTTGAAACTTGGACTGGCTCATTAGTAACAACATTGCTGTATTTGGATGTGAACAAGTAGTTAGACACAATGTAATATAGCTTAAATGTTTTTATCTTTTAACAACTGTGCCAAACCTCCTCTGACTCAAAAACTCTTTAAATGGAACCAAGTAGAAGAAAAATCAAAGATTTGAGAATGCACGATTGTATGCACATGTACACACAATGAGACCAGGAACTGACTCTTAAATTCCAGAAACTAAAGAAAAGCAGAACACTGGAAATCTGAAATAAAGGCAAAAAATTCTGGAAACACACGGCAAGTTAGTCAACGTTTCATGCTTTGAATGTGACCCCTTCTTCATCCATCTTTCAGATGAGATGTTAAACAGTCTGCCCTCTACAGGTGGATGTAAATGCTATTCGAACGTCACAAAAAACCCCAGATTTTTTGGTCATTATCAGGTTACTGTTTCTTGGAGCTTCGTGTGCACAAATTGGCTGGCGCGTTTTCTTACATTATCACAGTGACTGTAGTTCAGAAGTATCCCATTGGCTCTAAAGCACTTTGAGATGTCCTAAGGTTGTGAAAGGCACTTTATAAATACAAATCTTTCTTTGCCTTTTCTTTCAAGCATGAAGATGTGGGGAGGCATACAAATGCCATCAGGTAACCTTACTTTAAAGGAATAGATAATTTAAAATGAACGCCTCAGGAGGAGGAAGGTGGAAAATGGTCAACACAAAGGGAAAACAGCTTTACTCATATTTGGAGTCAAAGGTCAACTAGGAAGCAAAAAGGACCATTGAAGGATAACTTGAGATGAAAGAGGCATGCTCTTTCTCCATGTAGCATTCTTGTTGTCTGAGGGCTGTTCAGCATGGCAAATGCCCTGATATAATTATGGGGCAAGGCAAGGAGGAAGGCCCCAAGAACAGCCTCAACTTGTACATGGGTTGACCCCACAGTGTTGGCATTATTCTGCACTACACACGAGCCATCTAGCCGATTGAGCAAACACCCCCCCAAGAAGCATGGTAAAAGTTTTAAATAGATATGTTTTGTCTGTTCTTAACCAAGGGAAAGTTGGCTTCATCCCTTACTTAGGAAATGGCATTAAAATCCAGATAATTTTGCAGATATTAAGAGAAATGATACGTGCTAAATAAAAAGAGCTCAAGGTCAGTAAATCAACAAGTCCAGAATTAACCTATGCCAGGGCAATCAGAGAAATGGTAAAGATCGCGTATGATGTCCCAGTGGATATTTTAAATAGCTCACTGAGAACTGGGGTAGTGCCAGGTGACTGGACAAAAGCACAACTTGTCCCCTTATTCAGAAAGGAATAAAAGTCAAAACCTTGGAACTGAAGTCTAACTTCTGTGGTGGGAAAATTAATGGAAAGCATGGAATGTAGGGTTACAGAGTTCTTGTTCAGCAAGTAGAGCTCATGTTTGGCAAGCCTCACCCAGTTATTTGAAGAAATAACTAGACTGGTGGATCTAGAGAATTTGGGAGACACAATTTATTTGGACTGATAGAGCGCCAGGGGCAGATGGAATGAAGCTCTCCTCTGTCTGCTGACTATAAGGATCCTACGTCAAGTGAGTTTTAGTAGTCTCGATCCAGTTCCTCATGGGAATGAGTCTACAGCAGAAAACTGTTTAACTTGGCACTGATTGGCAGTGTCATTCTGAGGCAACTAATCCCATCCTCACTCAATAACCCTGCACAACTGCATTCTCCAGCACAGGCCAATGAACTGCAATCAGAAGTGGGAATACTCGCCGATGTTCTGATTGTTACAGACACAGAGGGAACTAGACTGAATACCCTAATTCTCCTTCCCTTCTGTCCATAATCAAAGCAGTTTAGTTTTTGGTAAGTGTCCACAAACCCTGTTAGTGCGCTGTCAATTTTTAAAAATCGCCAACAGCACTTTCATGAATTTTGAAACAAGGACTGTTATTTATTCACACATTTATTCACATACTTCTCAGAGGGGCTTACCGCTACAGCAAACACACAGCAAACACACAAGAAGAAAGGGACTGCACTTCTACCAAATATTAAAACCAAATAGAATAATTAGCAGTTCACATGGCAAGGAGAGTCCAGTGAAGGAGGAAGCTTTGCCACTCTGCAGTTGAAGTTCAGGTGAGTCCTTATGGCTGACTTTAAGATTTGTAGAGTTTCTTCAAAAATAAAAGATTGCTCAGCAGGTTTGTAGATAGCATTAGCAGGTCTTTGTAGCCTGAGGTCCAATTCCCGTTTCATTTGAACTCAAAGTCTTTTTGGAAAAACAGGTTCCAGGAGATTTTTTAAATGCTTTAAGCCTGGTAGCCCTGCACAGGCGAGATGTTACACCCTGGTTTCCATAGTTCCTCTTGCTGATGTTATTTCTTGTGGACTGCTTCCAAAAAGGCAGAGCTTTGTACTAAAAGCACTTCAAAAATCAGAGAGTTTTGATCACATGACAGCTGGCCATTACTACACAATAGAAGGCAACCTTTCCCAGTAACAAAGTAGTTTCAATCACATGGTCAAAAAGCTATTGATATACCATTGAAGGTAGATAGGGGTCTTTAGCACTTCATTGTGAGCAACCAGACTTGACAGCCCTCCTTTGTTACCCGGGCAGACACAGAGTCAGAGACAAAAATGAAAATACCTGGAAAAACTCAACAGGTCTGACAGCATCTGCAGAGAGGAATACAGTTGACGATTCGAGTCCGTATGACTCTTCATCAGAACTAAGGAAACAGAGAAATGAGGTGAAATATAAGCTGGTGGAGGGGTGTGGGACAAGTAGAGCTAGATAGGAGGCCAGTGATAGGTGGAGGCAAAGAAGAGATTGACAAAGATGTAATTGACAAAAGGACAAAGGGTGTTGATGGTGGTGATATTATCTAAGGAATGTGCTAATGGGGACATTAAGGGTAGCAAGCAGGACAAGCTAGTGGAAGAAGGCCCTGGTGGGGGTGGGGGGAAGGGATCGAAATGGGCCAAAAAGTGGAGATAAAACAATAGATCAAAATAAATTTAAAAATAGATGGGAAAAGAAATATATATATACTTGTTTTAAAAATTATAAATGATTGGAGAAAGGGGGATCGGAAACAGGGTGGGGATGGAGGAGAGAGTTCATGATCTGAAATTGTTGAACTCAATATTAAGTCTGGAAGGCTGTAAAGTGCCTAGTCAGAAGATGAGGTGCTGTTCCTCCAGTTTGCGTTGAGCTTCACTGGAACAATGCAGCAGGCCAAGGACGGACATGTGGACATGAGAGCAGGGTGATTTGTTGAAATGGCAAGCGACAGGGAGGTCTGGGTCATGTTTGCGGACAGACCGACGGTGTTCCACAAAGTGGTCACCCAGTTTGCGTTTGGTCTCTCCAATGCAGAGGAGGCCGCATTGGGAGCAACGAATGCAGTAGACTAAATTGAGGGAAGTGCAAGTGAAATGCTGCTTCACTTGAAAGAAGTGTTTGGGCCCTTGGATGGTGAGGAGGGGGGAAGTAAAGGGGCAGGTGTTGCACCTTCTGCGGTTGCATGGGAAGGTGCCGTGGGAGGGGGTTGAGGTGTAGGAGGTGATGGAGAAGTGGACCAGGGTGCCCGGAGGGAACGATCCCTGGGGAAAGCCACCAGGGTGGTGAAGGGAAGATGTGTTTGGTGGTGGCATCATGCTGGAGTTGGCAGAAATGGCAGAGGATGATCCTTTGAATATGGAGGCTGGTGGGATGATAAGTGAGGACAAGGGGGACCTGAGAGTCTGGGGACTTATTGTCCCTGAGTTTTGAACTAAAAGGCCTTGACAATGGCAGGTGTGGAATTTCGCAAAAGGGTGCGGTTTAGGCATGTCCATTATAATCCACTATGGAAATTTCCAGAAGCTTGAATAGTGTTGCAGTTGCAAAAATCAGGTGACTCTTTGGCAGCCATCTTACGGTTCATAAAGCTTAAAAGAAATGCAGTTTTTTAATTGTATTCCTTATGCCTGCACAGGCATAACACTTGCCTCTTGATTCATAGTGAACTCATTGGGATCAGCTAATTTACTGGGTCCTCCTGGCCAATATAGCTCAGCATTAACCCTCTTGCCTCCAAGTCTCGAGCTTGTGATTTCAAGCCCCACTCCAGAGACTTAAACGTATAAACAAGGCTGATGCTTTGCGTTGTTGGAAATGCTGCCTTTTGGATGAGATGTTAAACCAAGGTCCTGTCTGCCCTCAGGTGGGCGTAAAGGATCCCACGGCAGTGTCTGAAGCCATGATTGTGACATAGGCAAACATGGCACCCAATTTACATACAATAGGGCCCTGAAAACAATTATATGAGATAAGGAAACAGGTCACTTGATTCTGGTGGTGTTGATTGACGGGTGATGGTTAATCAGGCCACCTGCCCTTCTTTAAGTAGTGACACGGGATCCTTTATGTGCTTCTGAGTGGTGGATGGGGTCCTGCCTTAAAGTCTCGTCCAAAAGGCAACCTCACTGCTGCACTCAGTTGTTGGCCTAGATTACTCATTTGCTGTAGTTTGGCTTGAATTCATAAGCGTTGGACTCAGAGGCAAGAATACTACCAGTGAACTAAGGGGAACATGTGGAAAAATGTCTCAAAATGCTCCAAAGAAGGATGATGAGAAAAGAAACAGGATGTTGATGTAAAGAAGGTGATATCAGATGATTAAAAGTTTAATCAAAGACACGGGTTTTAAGGAGGGTCTTCAAGGAGGAGAGTGAGTAATGAGGTGGAGAGGTTCAGAGAGGTGGAGAAATTCATAGATGAAATCACCATTGCCAATGGTGGGGCAAAGGAAAGGGGAGGGGCGTCAGTGGAATGGAGAGGGTTGTTGTCGGGCTGGGTAGGCTACTGAGATAGGGGGGGACAAGGCCATGAAAGGATTTAGACATGGGATGCTATGGGACGTGGAGCTGTTCTGAGATGGGTCCTCCTACCTTGTACCCTAGACATGGGACCTGTACTTGGACAGACTGTACACATAGTCTGGTATCTGCTTAAAACTTGTTTATTAGTACTACATCTGGACAGGTTACAGAGTAGGCACGTTGCTGTTAGGTATGTTTCCAACCTCTCTCTTGATAGTCTAACACAAGACTGAAGTCGAGGTACATCATCACCTATGTCATGCATTAGCATATCCTATCTATTAACCCTTCATACTACAGGAACCATTGTAGATCAGTGAATTCAACATGCCTGAGACTCATAAAAGCAGCTAAATAGTCTGGACAAAAGAGTAAAAGTTTGGACTTTATTAATAACTGACTGCATTTCAATTATCCTGCACATTGTTCTTGGGGGGGAAAGAGCATAAGGAACAATACACCAAACTGAAAGTGACAATTATGCTTAGACTCTTACTGGATACTGCACATAAATCAATTTTCTCATTCCTACAGAGTTAAAATGTTAATTAACATACTTAATTAGCATATAAAATTAATATTCAATACTGCAGATATCCTTCGAATAAACAACGCAAGCCTTCAATTGAGGGAAATACCATTATGGTTCTGACATTATCCCTCATAATTTTAAATGACTGAAGATATAATTTTAACAATGATGTTAATTAATTGATAACACAAGCTGCAATTAAGGGTGTGGTTTGACTGTTGCACAGATGCCAAGCATCTTTGGTTTAGGTTCACAAAAGACAATTGGGTACTTTTGAACCAACATGACGCCTGCCTTCAGGTTAAATGTGTTTCCTTATCCTTGCGATCCCCTAAAGAAATGAAAATAGAGTGCAGCATCCTTAATCTGAACACCTTGCTCTGAAAATTGTTCATATCTTTGAACTGGGCCTAACTTTAAAGAGTGAAGGTATTTAAATTGTCAGCATACAGTTCCTAATTGGTAGTGTTCCACAACACAAAGGAAACTCAATTTAGCAATTATAGTTCTGAGACAATTACCCTAAATAATTTTAAAAGGATCTGGACACGTACCTGAGGATGAGGAACTTGCTGCATTATTGACAAAAAAGCAGTGATATGGGATTAAACATGAGAGATCTTCCTCTGAACCAGCTCGGGCACAAGGCCAAAGGCCACCTTCGATGCTGTAAGTTTTTATGATTCTACAATGTGGAATGGAAATTCCAAAAGTTAGGGAGATTGCCATGGCATCTTGGCCACCATTTATCCCTCCACTAACACCACCAAAACAGATTTGGTGTGAAATTTGGATCAGTAGCACCACCACCACCGCCCACCCCCCACTCCCCACCATTGTCTGGATGCTACAGGTGGCGTTTGGGATCCTAAGTGACACCCATGCCACATGTGCACGGTTTTTGGGCACATTAGGCTGGATGCCATATCGATTATGGCATTAAAGTGCACGCAGTAAATGGCCACAGGAAGCATGCAGAGCTATGCCATCCCTCTAGTGTCCCCCAGGATTTTATTTCTGACCCCTTCCATGTCTCACCCAAGTGCTGCCCCTCGGCAGCATAATCTGAAAATCCACCCTCCCTTTCCACAGGCACATTGCCAACACCCACACCACTGCCTCCAGAGATCCCTCCATTTGTCTCTAATTTTTCAGACAGCTTACCTGACACCTGGTACTGGATGAGCAGGAGAATTGCCTCCAATTAAATCTTGTGAGGTCTGAAACCAAAGTCCTCAGACTCCATGAAAAACTCTGTTGCCTTGTGACATGAGGAAAGGGATGAATTTTGATGCCTTCCATTTGTCGATAATGCAGCAGGTTCCTCTGCCACTCACTTTCAAGGCTCACATATGACTAGTGTTCCCTTGGGCACAGTACTGGTGTGTGTGGAAGTATACTCTAGGAAATGGGAGCACTTTTAGAGGGGAGTGCAGCATATCAGTGATATAAAGAAAAGACCTTGCATCTCTATTGTGTACTTCATAACTGCAGGATATCCCCAAACACTATGCAGTCATTGAAATACTTTTAAAGTGTAGTCACTGCTGAAATGCGGGAAATGCGGCAGATTTGATTTTTTTTGCACAGCAATGTCTCATAGACATCAATGTGATAATGGCCAGATAATCTGATTTTTAATGATGTTGCTGGAGGGAATAAACAAGACAACACCTCTGCTGTTCTTCAAAACAGTGCGATGGGGTCTTTTGCATCGACCAGAAAGGGCAGACAGGGCCTTGGTTTAGCATCTCACTTGAAAGATGGCATTTGTGACAGTGCAGCACTTCCTCGCTACTGTACTGGAAAGTCAGCCTAGATTTTGTGCTCAAGTCTTTGGAGCAGGTCTTGAATCCACAATTTTCTGGCTCAATATCAAGTCACTGAGCCAAGTCTGATAACTTGAAGATAAATATAAACATATCACTCCCATAAATGTAATTGTAATTACAATCCAGTAATATTTTAATTGCAACATTAGTTGACAATACCATTGTTATTAAGTATAACCTCATTGTGGTTCCATACATTACAGATGAGATGATTACAATGTAACACATACTATAACAATACTTGAACTGCTCCATGAAAGACCCATGACTAGCAATGTAACTAGATATTATTAACTGACATTTGTAATGACAAGACTTCTGGCCAACCACAGCAGTAATCAGGCATTTGTAGCGACTCACACCCTGTTTACTGCACGTGCATTTATTGGTGGCAGTCGCAGTCACTACCACTGTTGGAGGAAGTGTGTAGCACCAACTGAGGAAGTGTTAATCCATGCCTCAAATCCCAGTACTGCCTCCCACAGAGAGTAAAGTTTTACCATGATCCAGAGATGGTTATGCTTTTGGCTGGTGACAGAATGAATGGATGAGCCACCATGCACAAGTCATCACTTTTTTCTTTCGTCAGGCAGGCGCAAAGACTCGTTAGCTCTCGCAGTGTAAATGGGCCCATTTTCTCACCACCACATATACTGGCATATCAGACTTGCTTGCTGTATTATTTATGAACATAGGAACTGGAGTAGGCCACTTGGTCCCTTGAGTCCCCTTCCGCCATTTAATGAGATCATGGCTGATCCGTGAGTAACTCCATACACTTTTGCCTCCATATCTCCCCCAGTACCTTCGGTGATGATAAAAATCTATCAATTTCAGTTTAAAAGTAATAATTGATCTAGCACCAATTGACATTTGTTGAAGAGAGTTCCAGACTTCTACTACCCTTTGGATGTTAAAATCATTCTGAATTTCACTCTTGAAAAGGCTGGCTTTATTTTTTACACTATGCCTCCTATTCCTAAACACACCAACCAGCAGAAACAGTTTTTTTTTATCTACCCTATCTGTTTCTCTTAAAATATTGAAAACTTCTATCAAAGCACCCCACAACCTTCTAAATTCCAGGGACTATCTTAATTTCCATAATCGCTTCTTGTAATATAACCCTTGGAGTCCACCTGCACCTTAACATATTGTTTAAGATTGAGCACCATCACATCCACTTTAAGGAAAGAGCTGCAGTATCAAGTCACTTTGCCATGTATGTTAACATTAGAATTCTTTTCCCCTCTTGAAGCCATTGATACCACGCTGAGGTATGATTCCACTGGCACAGGTTACTCTCTGGAATCTTATCCAAGTGAGGAGTATTCACATCTGAACCTTGATAGTGAGTATCAGAGCCAAGCTTCAACTTGTCTCCCAGGAAGAGGGGTCAAATAGGAATTGTACCTGATTTTCTCTCTGAATCATGGGCACTAGAGTTAATTGTAATGCATTTACTTTGACGCTAATTTTGATCAAGTAATGGCACAGACTGGGAGCTTGACACCTCCGTGGGCCGGAATTTTACGCCCCCATGGGTGGGCAGCACCCGACCCGAACGGGCGTAAAAACCCACGAGAGGATGTCGGGCGATCGTCCCGATGTCATCGCACACTTGCGCGGCACTTTGCTTAGCAGGGCACGTGCAAAGGTCGGAAGAGCGCCTGCTGACAATTAGTGGGCAATTTAAACTCATTAACGTCCCAATTGTAAGCGATTTTTTGTGGCTTACGGTTAGCGGACGGAACGATCAGCCAGGCGGGCTTTACATTTTGGATGAAACCCAACCTAAATCTCTGTCAAGGATTTAAAATAAAAAGAAATGCCTGGGGACCGTTTTTTTAATGAGCTATGCTTTCAGGCGCTTGACTGTGCTGCATGGGCATTTTTTGCAGCTTTTTTGCGCTCTGTTTTATTATTTGGAGGTCCACAGCTCCCTGAGGCATCTGTCTGACTTCAGGGAGCTCGGTGGAAATGCTCACCCTTGCCCACGGTGACATCAGCGCCTGCCCTCTTCCCGCCCCCACTGGCAGTGCTGAGCCTTCCTCCGGGCACGTTTCACGCTGGCCGGCCATGAATTGGTCATCCAGCATGAAATCGCGGTTGGAGGCTGATCGTGGTCGGGGGGAGGCAGTTTCCCGCCCACTCCCAGGCCTGCTGATTGCGTGCGCCGGACAAACGCAAAATTCAGGTCATGGTTTCAATGGCTCAGTTAGTCCTGAGTCCTTGAGCAAGCTGTAATGCCAGGCTTGGACTCTTTTTTAACCAGCAAACTCTTTTTTTTTGCTGTACAAAGCTTGACCCAAGTATTATTTAAAAACTTTTACTTGCCTTCATTAGGAAGTAATGTTAATCGTTAGCTAACCAGATCAAGAATTAGCCCCTTAAGTCAACAAAGATCATGCCAACTACCAGAGACAAGCCTTCCCATAATCTTCACCTCCAAACAATCTGCCATCATCAAAATGATGTGCAGCACACCCTTAATTCCAGCCCACACTCTGGGCAGGATTTTCTGGTCTTGCCAGCGGCGGGCAATCGTTGCAGGCGGGGACAAGAAAATTTGGAGAGAGGCCAAAAGTCTTTTGCTTACGATGTTAATCCTAAAATCAAGTTTGCTGATTCAGTTTGACTTAAATGCTCTCCCATATCCCTGTTCAAAGGAGAACAGGATTTCTCCCCATGTACTGGCCAACATGTACCCCTCAATCAACACCACAGAAATAGATTAACCATGGAGAAACCATAAACCAAAATAGCCAAATTTACTGAATGACTTCCAAAGAGGAAATTACCCCCAAGATTTCACTTTTTGTAGCTTTTACTTTAACATGAGTCAAACAAACACAAGTGAAACATGAACTAATAGGAAAATTACACTTCAAATAAAAAAGGAAATTTCACTTTAAGTAGTTGATACAACAAAGATACATCTTACAAAGCCACAAGAATTCAGCATGTAAGGCATTATGTAGCTGCACAGTTCCACAATATGCTATTCTTTATTCATGCAGGGTGGGTCAGGAGCCCCCACCATCAACATCTTTCACCTCTGAGTTTCATGGGCATGATAATCATCAGCAAGGCACACTCTAGGAGTCCTCTCTCCCTTGGGTCAGGACAGCCCTGATAGTGTAGCTTTCCCAAGTTCCTTTTCAACCCACCAAGCATGTAACACCTCAGTTCATGATTTGGCCACTTCTGGGAAAACACCCATGTCCCTGGGCTATCCGCACAGCTTTCCAGGTTTTAGACCCTTTTTTTTTAGCCAGCTCGCACATTGCCTCCTGACTCATTTTCTGACAAACAGAAAAACTGGCCTCTTCCTGAGAGTGAGTTGCTTCTTCTCCTTGCAAGAATTTGGTTTGCTTCTCTTTCTGTTTCTGTCTGCATCTGGACCTTTACCCTTCATCTCCTCTGTTTGTAGCTCTGATAATGCATCATTGACTGAGAAAACAGAGGTCAGCAAATCTTGCACCTTCCCAGTCCATTGTCTTCCTCTGCATCAAATACGGCAGAGACTGTCATGCCCGAGCGGGACTCCCGAACCATACCAGGGGATGATTAATGCAGAGTTGACCACCATGGTGCAAACCATCATCTTAGGAGATGGAAGGCTACCACCAGATTATGTGTCCACAGACATAAATGCAGAGGTTTCTGCCTCAACATCAGAAATTTATATTTAAATTGTGCTTTTAATGTAATATAATGTCGTAAAGAGCTTCACCGGTGCTTTATCAAACAAAATTTAACTTTAGAGGTAAAAGTGCAATCACTGAACCGAGCTGAGACTTGGGGAAATGTTGCTCTTGAATTCCTGTTTTTTCCCTTATTTAATCATTTCTTCAAAACTGCACCAACCATGAAACATCATTAGTAATGGCTTATCTAAGCTTTTCATTTCTACTGTATCCACTCTGCCTCCGACGGTGTTCCCTGTTCAATTGTGTAACACATGGCAGGCTTCTAGTTAATCCTAAAACACGTTCAAGCCTTTCTTTAACTTCTCTGGGTCTTCAATTACAAACAAAATGCCAACTTATAACGATCAAGATTTTTCAGAAAAGACCTTTTCTTTCACCAATTCCCGTCAAATTGCTGCCACTCATCAATCTGATTCAAAGATGTTGACATATTTACTAGGGCAGGAGTTAGTGGTGCATTGTTATCAAGCTATGTGAATCTTAACCTAGTCAGGGACTTCATCAAGAGCCTGAAAATATAAAAGTTTTATATAGGTATTGAATCTGGAAATTTTGGATGAATTTGCATCACATGCACAGTGTTGGTGGGAAGTGGTTTCATGCTGCAGTGGCATTAAGGTCTTGCAGTGTACATCAGTTGTTAGGGCCTAACCTAACACCTGAATGAAGCCAAATGGGACTTTGTGCTCCATCTGAGAAGTGAAGATACTTAGCATGAATGCTAACATTGTAGCATAAATGCAGCCTTAGATTACACAACCATGTACATCTCCAAACTGATCAGCTCATGAACACTATTGAATCAAATGAACTCCCAAAAGTTCTCCAGCAAATCAGGGACATATTCTGCAGTAGTCCCACCTGTACAAGGAGATGAATTGTATGTAGCTATATATTAGTGTCAAAAATACCTAGAAGAGGCTTATGCTTGAATGAAAGTATTGTAAAACATTACAGTCTTACAATGTATTGTCTTTTGATCCAGGGAAATGATGTCTCAAATTAGATACTGATTCTCTATTACCAAGTCAGTGAAAATTCTTTGTCTTCTAGATCAGATGTTAATGTTTGATATTAGATAGTTTCATTTTATTAATGAAATCATGGGCAGGTACTATAATTCCACCTACATGATAATGATCTGACATGATAATGATGTGAAACAAATTATGGTCTTTAAATAAATTGTCTTAAGGAAGCAACTGGTCAGTAGACTGGTACTAAATACCTTGTCCTTGGGTTTAAACTTAGTACAGAGGCTTTTGCCTGTAAATAGACATCCTTTCAACACCTAACTGAGGCCAAAGGAATGCACATTTTGCAACAACTGCATTTAGCCTTGGGCTGGAAACCACAGTGTTGACTGCCTACATACCTTAGAGGATGAGTGACTTTTTAATTGGAAGTTATTTTCAAAATTAAACAAATAAGCTTGCTCTATTAAGGATTTCCTAAATTTGAAAGATTAGATTACAAACTAAAAGGCAGGATCACAACATTTTCTCTCAATGGTTGCCTGGGAAATTAAAGACATATTTCATCACTGGTTTTCCAGTGATACGCATGAAGTGGTGTGATGACATAAGTTATTTATATCAAAAACAAAAACAGAATTACCTGGAAAAACTCAGCAGGTCTGGCAGCATCGGCGGAGAAGAAAAGAGTTGACGTTTCGAGTCCTCACGACCCTTCGACAGAACCTTCGTTTTTGTTTTGGATTTCCAGCATCCGCAGTTTTTTTGTTTTTATATAAGTTATTTATATGTTTGGGCATCTCTAGGAAGCTGTAACTAGATGTCAAAAACATTTAGAAATAATTTGATTTTCTAAGAAAGATTGTGCAAAGCCTTACAGTTTTCCAGTTTATGATCTGGTGGTCTGGATAGAGTTAGCCACTGGAACTTGCAAATTTAAAAGCTGCATGATGGTAGCAGTAATAATATCAGAAAGCATTGACGCCCTTTAGTGAATGCAAAAGGTATTGGACCTTTTGTGATTTTTAAAAATTCATTCATGGGATGTGGGTGTCACCGGCTAGGCCTGCATTTAGTGCCCATCCTTAATTTCCCTTGTTCAGAGGGCATTTAATAGTCAACCACATTGCTGTGGGTCTGGAGTCACATGTAGGCCAGGCCAATGGATGTCCTTCCCTAAAGGGCATGAGGGACCCAGATGGGTTTTTACAACAATCAGCAAGGTTTCATCATCATCAATAGGCTTTTAATTCCCGATTTTTATTGAAATTAAATCCCACCATCCGCTGTGGCAGGATTCAAACCCAGCTCCCCAGAGCGTTACCTTATACTATTATTAGTCCAACAACAGCACCACTAAGCCATCGCATCCCCTAAATAAGAGTGCAGCAAATAGGAGCAGGAGTAGACCATTCATCCCGTTGTATTTGCTTCACTATTCAGTATAATCATGGTTGATCTACCAAAGGAAAGTGTCAGTCACCATAGTAACAAGCAGTGCCAGCAATAAAGGAAAGAAACTTAGCAATTAATAAAACAGTTTATTTTACCTGATACCAGAGGAAGACATTCTGGGATGTAATTTTACCCTACAGCTAGAATATCACTTGAAAGTTTTGAAATCCAGCCTTGTGACTCATTCTCTCAGGTGTCCATCAATATCTCTATATTAGTGGCCAAATATTTTTTGTGATTCACAGCAAGTAATTATTTTCATCCATTGTCACTACATGCACTCTTGTGCCATAGGTTGAAATGATTGACATCCAGTTCCTGGGAACTGGCTGCTCCATGACATATTGTTTATTGTACAAAATGAAAGTAGTGGGCGTGGGAAGACAAGGGCTGCACAGGCGGAATCAGGTACACTAAAATGCCTTCAGGCTTGTGTATGAGATTAATTCTCAACATGAAAATATTGGCCTGGATTTTGCGGTCAGTTGTGATGCTCACCGTTAACCTCAAGGAAAAGTGTCCACAAAGATTTAATAATCTCTGTAGCATGGATTTTACCTGTTCCAATTTTAATTTGATCCTGATGACAGCTATAGGGGATCTTTGGTGCCCAGCAACAATAACGTTATCAAGCAGGCTAAGCAGCCATATTGATGAACTCTCACACATGACAAACCAGGAAGTAAAATGCACTAATTATCCTTCGCATTTTAATCATTTTGCAGAGAGCAGAATAAAGATTGGGACATATGCATGAGAATAAATTAGAGACCAAAATACCACAATCAACTTTAAAAATAATTAAAGTTATTAGTATAAAAACCTATGAAATTTTTTATCATAAAGGAGAAATTTGGCATTCCATGAACATAAAATTAGTTTTTCAGGGCCAAAGAGGCTGTTTATTAGCAATTATGAACATAGTATGTCATTAAAAGCCCAGTTACACATCATTCAACAAAGAATAACTTTTTCAAGGGTTTTTACAGTGAGACCATTGGTGTAAAAGTAGAAATTCACATTAATACAAGTGATTTCAAAAGATTTTCATATGCGGAGACATCAATAGGATATTCTGTGGATCAGCAGGGAATCGCTGACAGAAACTTCTAGGCTTATGCATTTGAATGCATATGTGCAGATGTCAGAAGTTGCTGTCAGTTTCACAGGTGTAGTGATAGTGAACACTGGCACTTATGCCATCATGACAACTGCAATTTCAGGACCAATAAATTTGTACAATGTTCTCAGCATTGTACTGGGGCTTAGGAGTTGCAAAATGATGAAGTTTTCTTCCCACGCTTGCATGTGATAACATTACCACATTCTGTTTTTAATTTGGGCAGAAATTAATGAAAACAGTCTGTATATCTTATCCATGTATCTGTGACAATTTATGAAACACTTGACTTCATTGCATGCCAAAATGATCCCTAGTCAATTCTCCAAAGCGCACAGGCATTCTCATTTGTTATGTCATTAGGATTTATTTAATCATGTGTAAACAACATTTCAGTCAAATAGAAGACTTGCATTTATATCCTGTTTTATCAAGCCTCTCTGAGGCATTTCAAAGCAGATCACATACAATGCATTTGAGATCCACTCACTGTTCTTATTCGGGCAGATAATAAAACTCAAAAGGCTCCAGATGGTGAAAACCTGTGATAGAAACAGGAAATTTGGAAACAGTCAGCAGATCAGGCTGTACCTGTGGGGAGAGGAAAGTAGGGATAACATTTTAGGTTGATGATCTAACATCAGAACTTTTGTTAAATAATAGAACTCATTACATTAGGAACCATTGATGCAGGAAGTTGCCTTTTTCTCAATTGTCCTTGTGGGGTAAGTATTCCTGGCAAGGCTATTCGCCAGTATTGTCCATTGCTAGTAGTCCCTAGAAGATCATGATGAGCAACGCACCTTCTCATTTGTTTTGGTAGTGTGTAGGTGATTTGTTTAAGTGCACAACACCTTAAAAATTTCTTGCATAGCTGTGCAGACGCATGCAGTAACTTAAACTAGTTGACTTGTGCATTGCTTTCATGGGAATCTTTGGGTCACTGCGCAGCCATATGGTTTTGCAGCTGTGAGGAAACACTAGTTGTCAGCTTTTTTGTTGGATGTTCACCACCCTTGTGGTGATGGCACTAGGTTGCAGATCCCAGGGTTTTAACTGAGTGAAGATGAAAGAGGAGGTGTATTGTACAAGGCAGGACAGTGCATGACTTGGGACAGCCCATATAGGATGCAGCTGTCATTGCCTATTGAATCGCCACACCTGCTTCAAATACTCCTTGTCACTCTCTTCTTGTTACTGTAGCAGTGCTACCTGGAGATGACCTCATGTTCACTTATCGCTGACTTGCAAAATCATGCCGATTGTTTGGGGCATTTTGCTTTTCCTTTGTTTGACCTAGAGTTTGCATGCTTTTTTATTCAGTCATGGGATGCAGGCATTGCTGGCAAGGCCAGCATTTGTTGCCCCTCCCTAATTGCCTTTGAGAAGGTGGTTCTGGTGATCTGTCTTCGTGAGTGGCTTGCTGGGCCATTTCAGAGGACAGTTATGGGTCCAGCGCATTGCTGTGGGTTTAGAGACACATGTAGACCAGACTGGGTAAGGAGGACAGATTTCCTTCCATGAAGGGCATTAGTGAACACAGTCTGGCAATTTCATCATCATCATCACTGATATGAGCCTTTTGTCTCAGATCTATTTATTTAATTGAATTTAAATTCCCAAACTGCTCTGTTGAGATCAATAGTCCAGGCCTCTGAATTACTAGTCTAGTGGCATAGTTTGCTGTACCCCTTGCTCCTTGCTGGACTTCAATCCGAGCCTCAGTAAAGGGGTGGCAAGGAATCAGAGACCATCAATATTATTTGTTTCCACATTTAATAGGGTAAGTGCATTTTATCATTTGGGAATACTGCTTAGTGTCAAAATGAATATAAATTGTCTTTTGCACTTCCATGAAAATGAACTTTTACTTTTGGTCACGCCCATGTTTTTTTTGCAAAATGCTGAGCTGACGAGGGTGTGGGGTGTTGCTGCGGTGAAAATTTTATTGGTTGTTGGCAATGTGATTTTGGATACAACAGTCTTGCTGGTACACCCTGTCTGTTGAAAAAAAAAAGAAAGACATTTTCCACCACATCATGATAAATTATTGAGGTCCCCAGTCACCTTGGCAAAGTATTTTCTCTGTCCTCCCACGGGCTAAATAAAACTCACCAAAAACTAGTCAAAACTTCTTTTTCTCTTCCCACACACCCAATAACAAGCTACATGTCTTGGCTGGGTTATCAGAGAACATTGCAGAGATTATGTACTCTGCTCCCTCCCAAAGGAGAACGGAAAAATCAGTGTGCCAGTTATCTTGATGCTCATACATACTTCTTGGTGTCTATTTACAGAGGATCATTGTGATAGGTCTGGGTGGAGTTTGTCTATCCGCCTTTTTGCCTGAGGAATTGTGAGCCTGTGGGGAAAGTGGAGGGTAGGAGACAGTCAAATACCATCTTTAAGTGTTGTGTATATCTGTCTTACTTGTGGTGTTTACTTTTTCTGCTGGTGACTCTGACAGGTCATTTTTAATAACCTCCGCCTGAGCTCTAATCACACTGCAGAGACATGAACTTAAACTCTGGCCTGACTCTGGTGCAGTACTGATGGAGTGCTGCACTGTTTGGAGGCGCTGTCCATGATATTGACTGGGGTGGGTTTTGGAACAGTGGGGAAGAGCCTTCATCAAAAAATCTGGTTGTGTGTTTTTTTAACAGACTCCCTGGCTGCTTGATGCCTCAGGAAGGCTTCAGAAATGGTTGCTGTCCAGGATCAGGTGGATGTGGGTGTGGGTAGAACAAGTCTGGAGGGGTTCAGTGATGGCCACGGGGTATTGGGGTAGATTGTGAGGGTCAGGAATGATCGAATGGTTGGGCAGAGAAGATCACAGGGATCTGAGATCACAGAGGAGTTAGAGGTTGTGGAGGGGGTATGGCAGGAGATGGTAGGTTGAGTAGAGTGAGATCATGAGAGACGGGTCACTGATATGTGAGGTAGGGATTATCGGTTCGTGGAGGGAGATCATGGTCATGGGAGGAGTGCTTACAGGTAAGTTGGTTGGGCCCGAAGGGAATGCTCTTGCTTCCCGTGGCCCACAATCAGTGCTGTAAAGGCATTTAATTTATGGGTCTGACATTTCTCTGGAGAATTGCAAATTTTGCACATTTGCTCGAAAAGGATGTAAAGATAAACCCAGAAACTACAGGCCAGTCAGTTTTTAACTTCATGATGGCAAATCTTTTAGAAACAATAATCTGGGCAAAGTTAGCAGTCACTTAAACAAGTGTGAATTAATTAAGGAAAACCAGCACATATTAGTTACAGGAAGATGATGTTTAACTAACTTGATGGAGTTTTTGATGAGAATTGATGAGAGTAATGAGTTCAATATGGTGTACATGGGCTTTCAAAAGGTGTTTGACAAAATGCCACACAATAGGCTTTCCAGCAAATTTGGAGCGTATGGAATTAAAATGACAGTGATAGCATAACTGAGTGACAGGAAACAGAGTGTAGTGATGAATGGTTGTTTTTCAGGCTGGAGGAAAGTGTACAGTGAGGATACCCAGAGGTCAGTACTAGACCACTGCTTTTCTTGATCTATATTAGTGACCTAGGATCAAATGTACAGGGCACAATTTCAAAATTTGCAGATAGCAAGTATTGGAACTATTGTGAACTGTGTGGGGGATACCGATACACTTGAAGAGGACATTGACAGGCTGGTTAAATGGACGGACCTATGGAGGATGAAATTTAATGCAGAGAAGTGTGAAGTTGGTGTGAAGAATGAGGAGAGGCAATATACAATAAGGGATGCAATTCTAAATGGAGGTGCAGGAACAGAAAGACTCGGGGTATGTGTGTACAAGTCATTGAAGATGATAGAGCAGGTTGAGAAATTGGTTAATAAGGGGAATCAAGTGTATCGGTATCCCCCTCACAGTTCACAATAGTTCCAATACTTGCCATCTGCAAATTTTGAAATCTATCCTCATAACTGAAATTCCTCCTTTCTTAAACCATTCTTGTAAATCTTTTTCTGCTACTTTAAAGCCTCCACATCCTTCCTGAAGTGTGGTACCCAGAATTGGGCACAATATTCCAGTTGAGGTCAAACTAGTGTTGGACAGAGATTCATTCTAACTTCCTTGTTTTTATAAACTATGCTTTTCTTGATCTATATTAGTGATGTCAGGAACGGGAGCAGACTAATATAAGGTGAGTGCCAAAAAGAACAAATGGCGACATGAGGAAAATCTTTTTTGCAGCGAGTGGTTAGGACCTGGAATGTACTGCTTGAGAGTCTCATGGAGGCAGATTCAATCATGGCTTTCAAAAGGAAATTGGATAAACACCTGCAGAAAAAAAAATCGCAAGGCTACAGGGAAAGGGCTGAGCAGTAAGACTACCCGAGTAGCTCTCAGAGAGTTGGATGGAAACGATAGGCTGAATAGTCTCCTTCTGTGCTCTGATGATTCTATGATTCTCATCTCCTTTTACCTGCTGGGTTTCTCAAGAATCTCATGGCTTAAAAGTAGAAACCCAAAAGCACACCACCTCCTTAAAAGATTTCACTGGCAGACCTGCCTGAGAGTGGACTGGTCATCTGTGTCTTATCTGAACTCCGTTAAAACTGGAGATGGGTGAGTTCGGAGGGGGAGGTTGGGTTTCCTGCTTCATGTTTCTAACATCTCAACCACACTGGAGTCACGGAGGGTCCCAGAGGACTGGAAAATCACTAATGTAAACCCCCTGTTTAAGAAGGGAGTGAGCCAAAAATCGGGAAATTACAGGCTGATTAGCCTGACCTCGGTCATTAGTAAGATTTTAGAGTCCATTATTAAGGATGAGATTTCAGAATACTTGGACGTGCATGATAAAATAGGGCAAAGTCAGCATGGTTTCATCAAGAGGAGGTCATGCCTGACAAATCTGTTAGAATTCTTTTTGGAGGGAATGAGTAGGTTAGACAAAGGAGAGCCAATCTACTTGGACTTCCAGAAGACCTTTGACAAGGTGCCGCACAGGAGGCTGCTCAGTAAGATAAGAGCCCATGGTCTTAGAGGCAAGGTACTAGCATGGATAAAAGATTGGGCTGTCTGGCAAGAGGCAGAGAGTGGGGATAAGGGGGTCCTTCTTAGGATGGTGGCTGGTGACTAGTGGAGTTCCGCAGGGGTCAGTGTTGGGACCACAACTTTTCACTTTATGCATTAATGATCTAGATGAAGGAACTGAGGGCATCCTGGCTAAGTTTGCAGATGATACAAAGATAGTTGGAGGGACAGGTAGTATTGAGGTGGCGGGGAGGCTGCAGAAGGATTTGGACAGGTTAGGAGAATGGGCAAAGAAGTGGCAGATGGAATACAACGTGGGGAAGTGTGAGGTCATGCACTTTGGTAGGAAGAATAGAGGCATAGACTATTTTCTAAATGGGGAGAGAATTCAGAAATCTGGAGTGGAAAGGGACTTGGGAGTCCTAGTCCAGGATTCTCTTAAGGTTAACTTGCAGGTTGAGTTGGTAGTTAGGAAGGCAAATGCAATGTTGGCATTTATTTCAAGAGGACTAGAATATAAAAGCAGGGATGTGCTGCTGAGGCTTTATAAGACTCTGGCCAGGCCACATTTAGAATATTGTGAGCAATTTTGAGCCCCGTATCTCAGGAAGGATGTGCTGGCCCTGGTGAGGGTCCAGAGGAGGTTCACAAGAACGATCCCAGGAATGAAAGGCTTAACATATGAGGAACGTTTGAGGACTCTGGGTCTATACTCGATGGAGTTTAGAAGAATGAGGGGGGATCTATTTGAAACTTACAGAATACTGAAAGGCCTGGATAGAGTGGACGTGGAGAAGATGTTTCCATTTTAGGAGAGACTAGGACCCGAGGGCACAGCCTCAGAGTAAAGGGAAGACCTTTTAAAACAGAGATGAGGAGAAACTTCTTTAGCCAGAGAGTGGTGAATCTATGGAATTCATTGCCATAGAAGGCTGTGGAAGCCAGGTCATTGAGTGTATTTAAGACCGAGATAGATAGGTTCTTCATTGGTAAGGGGATTAAAGGTTATAGGGAGGAGGCAGGAGAATGGGGTTGAGAAACTTATCAGCCATGATTGAATGGTGGAGCAGACTCGATGGGCTGAATGGCCTAATTTCTGCTCCTATGTCTTATGGTCTTATGGTCACCCATCTGAAGCACACCTACCTATTTTCCTCCCCCATCACTGGCTTTCATTCAGATGAGATGTTAAACCAATGCTCTTTCTGAAATGTGTGTGCTGGAAGGGAGAGGGTAATAGGAAAGGTTGTCATGTTGAAGTACAAAATTCCAACACACCATCATACCAATAGTTGTTTCCACTCACCCCCTCACCCCACTCCACAATAAGTTCCCTGAATACATTGCTATTGTGATGGTAAATTAGATGCTTTGTCATGGGGATCAAAATGAGAGCCAGTTTCTCACCCTGCTATTTAGAAATCTTGCAGGACAAGAAGATCAGAAAAATAAGTTTGCCTGCTGATTCCATTGGTTGAGGTATGTAGCACTTATTGATAAAGACACATTTGCATTCATTTAGCTTTGTTTACATGCTCAGGATATCTTAAAGGTGTTGTCGATGACTAATTAATTTTTAAGTGTTCACAATGCAAGAACTCAGAAACAGTAAGTAGGATATATGACCAGATAATCTGTTTTTGATACAAAATCAAAAATTGCTGGAAAAACTCAGCAGGTCTGACAGCATCTGTGGAGAGAAAGACAGAGTTAACGTTTCGAGTCCGTATGACTCTTCTTCAGAACTAAAAGGAAGTTAAAATATGGTGAAATATATAGTGTTTAAGGGGGATGGGACAGGTGAAGCTGGATAGAGGGCCAATGATAGGTGAAGGCAAAGGAGAGATTGCAAAAGATGTCATATACAAAAGGTCGAAGGGGTGTTGATGGTGGTGATACTGGCTAAAGGAGATGCTAATGGTGACATTGAGAGTAGAGAGCAGGATGAGCAAGTGGCAGACGGCCCTAGTGGGGGTGGAGTGGGGGGAGGGGACAGTGTGGGAAAAAAGATCAAAATAGACTAAACGGTGGGGATAAAGCAATGAATGGAAATAAATTTTAAAAATAATAATAATGGAAATAGGTGG
The DNA here is from genome assembly GCF_017639515.1 of Carcharodon carcharias. Taxonomy (NCBI): domain Eukaryota; kingdom Metazoa; phylum Chordata; class Chondrichthyes; order Lamniformes; family Lamnidae; genus Carcharodon; species Carcharodon carcharias. The sequence goes on from NC_054476.1 coordinate 22,033,203, forward strand.
GAAAAATATAAATAAAAATTAATAAATAGATATTTGGTAAAAGAGGATCAAAAAGGAGTGAGGATGGAGGAGAGAATTCATGATCTGAAGTTATTGAACTCAATATTAAGTCCAGAAGGCTGTAAAGTGCCTAATCGGAAGATGAGGTGCTGCTCCTCCAGTTTGCGTTGAGCATCACTGGAACAATGCAGCAGGCCAAGGTCAGACATGGGCATGAGAGCAGGATGGTCTGTCAAAATGGCAAGCAACAGGAAGGTCTGGGTCGTCTTTCAAAAATCTGTTTTTGATGATGGCCTCACCCCTCCCTATCTGTGAAATCTCCTCCAGTCCCACAGCCCTCTGAGATCTCCACAACCCTCCAATTCCGGTCTCTTGTGCATCCCTCATTTTAATTGTTCTACCATTGGTGGCTGTTCCAGAAGGCCAGATGGTGAGAGATAGAACTCAAGCCAATCTTTACACCCTTTTATAAGCTTTTATTTACGGAGATACACATTAGAAACATGCACGTCTTAACCCAACCATCACAGATTCAGTCTGTTCCTATTTATAGGAGTTTAAATGAATCCCCGGTTAATCCCATACACCTACATACAATTAAAGACAATTAATAAACAATTAACAGGTTCCCTTCTCTCCTTTAAATAAAATTTGAATTATTATGTGTACAACCAAAAATTGGAAGCAAACTAAATCAAAACGCTCCATGTTATGTACAAAGCATTACATTGTGAGACATCCCTCCCCTCAGACTCTAAGAATTTCTTTGTACATGTGCATTTTTTTTTGTAAAACAATCCAACAGTTGATGATTTGCATCCACCCACTTAATTTTAGAAATATTCTTTCTCTCCAGCATTCGTTTCAAGCCAGCAAGGTCAATCCATAAACTTTTCTCACCCACATTTTTTGTAGGGTGTGCATTATCTCGCGAAGAGCAATTATCAACATAACATTCGATGGGTACGTTATCTTCAATATTCTGAAAATTGTTGACAGGCAGAATTCTAGGCCCACTGCTTCCACAAGAGCCAGGGTGGAATTTTCCACGCCCCTTGGCATCGGGCGTCATGGCGGCCGTGAACGGACAATATGGCGGGGAGGCCAAAAATCGGTCTCACGACATCGTGAAACCAGCTTGCAATCATCTGCTCTGCCTTTCAATGGCGGGCCGCGTTTCCCACTGCCACACGTCGGGAACTTCATTTTAATACAGCTGCACATCATTATAAGCCCATCTTGCCGGAATCGTTCCCCGACATCATATTTACCGTCCATGCTGGCGGGAAAACACGCCAGTGCAGAACACATCTTGACAAATGCGATGTGCAGAAGTCGGGGCTTACTGTCGGGGCCTTGCTCGCTTCGCTGACGACCAAGGGGCAGGAGATGCTGGAGCCTCACAGCAATGGGATCCTGGAGGAATGAGCATCACGTGCTAGGTGGAGTTATACAGACATGGCTCCATTGGGAAGCAGCTCATGGAAGGTGGAAGGTTACCGTTGAAGATTTGCTTCGGGACATCAGTGTCTTGGCCATGGTCTGCAACAGAAGATCAGTGGAGAGGAAAGTCTAAGTTGGACTGGGAGAGGAAGATATGTCGGAGAAGTGGGGTGAGGTGGGTGGCGGGAGGTGAAACGGTGGTGTCGGGGGGGATGAGATTGTGGGGGGCAAACGATGTTGCTGGAAGGGTCAGTTTGGGAGAGGGGGAATGATGGTGTTTGGGGGGGTGGGGGTGAGGGTGGGAGAGGGGAATGATGGTGCCGGAGGTGTGAGGTTGGGAGGGGAGCGCAAGTACGGGGGAGGAGGGTTTAATGGGGGAGGATATGACAACTGGGGAGGTAGGTGTAAGGCAGGGAGAAAGGTGGGTCTAAGGGAAGGAGTTTGGAGGGGGGAGGAGTTTGGAGGGTGAAAGGACTTCGGGGGGAGGATGGAGTTCAGAGCAGGAGAAGAAGGAGTCTGGAGTGGGGAAGAAGTCCAGAGGGGGGAAGAGTCCATGGAGGGAAGGAGTCCTCCAGAGGAAAGAGTCCAGAGGGAGGAAGGAGTCCAGGGGCAAAAAGGAGTCTGGGGGGAGGAAGGAGTCTTGGGGGAGGAAGGAGTCCTGGGGGAGGAAGGAGTCCAGGGGGAGGAAGGAGTCCGGGATGAGGAAGGAGTCCGGGGGGAGGAAGGAGTAAAAAGGAGAAGGAGTAAGGATGGAGGAAGAGGTAAGGGAGTGGATATCCAGGTAAACGTGCAAGGGAGGGGTCTGTGGAGCCGATGATTGCCCCGTGGGGAGTAAGTATTAGGGAAGGAGCAAGGGGTGAGGAAGGAGTAAGGGTGGAGAAATGAGTAAAGGGAGGGTGTCCAGATGAATGTGCAATGGAGGTGCCTGTAGACTCACTGACTGCCTCCTGGGGAGTGAAATGACAGTGGACATTGTAGGAATCTATGGTGAGAATGAGGGCAGAGTGAGCTGGTAACATGGGAGGGTGAGGGTGCGATGGTAGTGGTAGAAGGGACAGTGAGGGTGGTTTTTGGAGAAACAGAGGCAGACATGGACCCTGAGGGTGGGAAGGATGAGGTTGGGGAGGTCATTTGGATGACGGTGGAATTTTGGGATGGTAGGGAACGTGAACATTTACCTGGACATCCCCAAAAGTAAAGGGTTCTGGCTGGTAGGTGATGGTCGGGAGGTGGAGGGTGATGCTAGGGGGATCAGCTGTGATGGGGGCAAAGATATGGATGACTTGGGGAGGGGAAAGGACGGGGGAGATGAAGAAAAATGTTTTTTTTACTTGCCCTGGAGAAGGTGGTGGTGAGCTGTCTTCTTGAACCGCTGCAGTCCATGTGGTGTAGGTACACCCACAATGCTGTTACCGGCACCATGCTTCTAAAACCAAAAGTGAAAGGAGACACCTAGTGGCCGGGAACAGGTGCTGCATGGGAGTGAGACCAGTGGGTGGGTGGAGATGCAGATCAGCTCAGATGGACAACTGAAAGAGAGCCCCAGCAGCAGCATTGAAAATGCCCAGGACAGTGAGATGAGTGTGTTAGAGGTGTGTAAGTGAGACAGGAAGTACTGGAGGGACTGGTATTCTTGAAGGTAGATAAATCATAGGCCAGTCAGTCTGACTTCGGTGGTGGGAAAATTTTTAGAATCAATTCTGAGACACAGGATAAACTGTTACATAGAAAGGCAACAGATTGATCAGGGATAGTCAGCACGGTTTTGTTAGGGGAAGATAGTGTCTTACTAACTTAATAGAATTTTTTGATGAGTGACAAGGAGGATTGATGAGGGCGGTGCAGTGGATATTGTCCACATGGATTTCAGTAAGGCATTTGACAAGGTCCCACATGGCAGACTGGTCAGGAAAGTGAGATCTCATGGGAAACAGAGGAAGGTGGCAGGTTCGATCCCAAATTGGCTCAGTGACAGGAAACAAAGGGGAATGGTCGATAGATCTTTTTGTGAATGGAAAACGGTTTCCAGTGGTGATCCACACAACTCAGTATTGGGGCCCTTGCTGTTCATTGTATATATTAATGAGTTCGACTTAAACATGGGAGGCATGATTGTGAAATTTGCAGATGACACAAAAATTGGCCATGTAGTTGATAGTGAAGAGGATATCAATTGACTCCAGAATGATATCAACGGTTTGGTTGAGTGTGCAGAGAAGTGGCAAATGGAGCTCAATCTGGAAATGTGTGAGGTAATGCATTTGGGCAGGGCAAACAAAGCAAGGAAATTCTCAATACATGGGAAGTTATTGAGGGGTTGAAGAAGTGACAGACCTTGGAGTACATGTACACAAGCCCTTGAATGTGGCAGGTCAGGTGGACAAAGTGGTCAAGAAAGCATATGGAATGCTTTCCTTTATTAGATGAGATAATGAATACAAATGCAGAGATGTAAATGATGGAACTATATAAAATGTTGGTTAGGCCACAGCTGGAATTTTGTGTACAGTTCTGGTCACCACATTACAGGAAGGACATAATTGCTCTGGAGAGACTGCAGAGGAGATTTACAAATGTGTTACCAGGGCTTGAAAATGGCAGCTATGAGGAGAAATTGGATAGGCTCGTGCTGTTTTCCTTAGAACAGAGGAGGCTAAGGGGTGACATAATTGAGGTGTACAAATTTACGAGGGCCTAGATAGGGTAGACAGGAAAGACTTGTTTCCCCCAGCTGAGGGGTCAATTACCAGGGGCATAGATTTAAGGTGATTGGTAGGAAGATTAGACGGGACATGAGGAAATACCTTTTTACCCAGAGGATGGTGGGCATCTGGAATTCGCTGCCTAAGTTGGTGGTTGAGGGTTGAAATGCTCAACTCATTTAAAAAGTACCTGGATCTTCATCTGTAGTGCTGTAACCTGCGAGACTATGGACCAGGCTGGGGAATGGGAATTTAACCGGCTGGTTTCTTTCTTCTCTTTTTTGCTAAAGCAGACATGTTGGGCTGAATGGCCACTTTCTGCACCGTAACTTTTCTATGGTTATGGTTCTACGGCTCTATGGTGAAACAATGATTCTTATTTTGTCTTTGCTCTGTACCTCTTTCTTTCCCCAATCCTTCTTTTATTGTGTGAATGTACAGGGTCATGTAGCGACACCCCCTCCCTGTGTTTTGAGTGTGAGTAAAATAAACTAACTCTTTGATTTTACCCTATCTTGAGTTTGCTGTGGGGTTATTAATAGAGGGTTGAATCATTCCAAAAACCGAGGGGTTGGGGAAAATATGCCACCACTTACAAAGGGGGAAATCAAAAATGAAAAACACCTTTCTGTTTATGGATGGGTGTTGAGAGGAGAAATCAGAGCTGTTCCTATATTAAACCCTTCCCTGCCCATAACAATAGGGATAGGACTAACACTCTCTAGATAGGGTTGTTAAAGTTATTCCAGACATCCCCTTCCCTTAATATCTAAACGAATATGCTTGAAAGCCCTCCAAGCTTAACTCTCAATTTTAAAATCTACTCTAATGTTATTAATAACACATCTCTCATATTCCTCAGCACCACTGTGTAATAAACCGCTAACAAGCATCATGAAGCCTGAAAATTTTCCATCATGATACCAATAAAACATCACAAAATTTTCTTTTACTTGAATGTAACCCATTTTCAGCAAAACATCTTACTGAAGAATACTATATCCTGGAGGTATCATTCAGGCCATAGATGCATATGTTTGATTTCCATAGTTTCCCTTCAGCATCTGCTGTCTCCTTGGGCAGTTTCCGAAATACTTCTATCTGAAAAGCATTGCCCTATGGAAATGAAGCCTTTATGCTGATTGACATATGCTCCCATGAATATGTGGCCAAAAGAGTTAAAAAGATCTTTAAGATTACTTTTTCAGTTGTGGGAGAATCCACTCTAACATCTGTATCACTCAGTCACTCTTCAAAGCCCTTGGCAACTAGCCTCATTTTAGCCCTTTAAGTCCCATCTGCAAGGACTTTTTCAGTATGAATCTGCTTATGTGACAAAGTCGGTTGACCCTTATTTTGTGCCTCAGAATGAGCTCCAAACTCTCTCCTATCACCTAACCCCCTTTGCTTTGCCTCTTTTATTCATTTATCTCCAAGTTTATTGGCAGCCACTCCCCAAAACTTCACAGTCATGAGGACTTTCTGCTTCAGTTCTGTTATGAGACTGTTCTGTTGCCTTTAATTTATTGTCTAACCTACTCAAGGTATGACCTCTACTTTCCTTTACACGTCTACAAGGACTACAGCTGTGAGATTCCTTTCTTGCGTTACTGGAGATTCTTTCTTTAGTACGCGACTGATCTCTGATACAAGGGTCACTTCTGGACTCACTGCCACTACTTGCACTGCGCTTTCTTACTTTCCACCCTTTCATCCTATTTTGCAAGTCCATGGACGTCCCTCCCTGGCCAGCATTCTGAACATTCAACCAATATTTAAACTTGCCAGTAGCTTTTCCTGCATGAACCATTCTGTATCCCTACATTCATTAGGCACCTCTGGAATATATGTCAAACGCATACCCACTCTTGGCAATTGGCCTGCGGATATGATAGTTTTGTATTATGGGACTTGAGCACTCACAGTACCGCTATCCAGCCCTAGACCTACCACATTTTGATCTTCAGAACTCTTAGCATAAAACACATGAACATTTAAGGTACAAGGTGCCTCACTTAATTCCATCAGCAGCTCAGAGTCCGATGTTTTGGAAGTAATTCCGATTCGTCACAAAGAATGAACCTTAACCATTTGATTGTCTTGTTTGATAGGTCCTGTCATACCATCACAACCTATTACCTTACCAGGACCTTTCCATTCCTTATGCACCCCTCTTTTATAATATACCAAATCTCTTGAATTAAACTGTGTCTCAGTTAGCCATATGCTCTGTGGTCAGTGCTCTCTCAATTTTCTGTGAGACCTCAGCCTTGGTGAAAGTCCTTCTCCCTGCATGTCAAGCATTGAAAAATGCAGAAATATTTGAATAAATTCCAGAGAAGGAGGCCAATCACACAGAACAAGAGACAATTTGGAATTGTGCCAATAGACTGATCGATAAAGACAATATCTCCAACCGTATGGGATGAATTCTTTGCATAAACTGCCCAACTTGCAGCCCAGTTGATCAACTAAAGCTTTATGCAGCATTTTATGAATCACTGCATGATTCCATATGACCATATTGTTCATATTTTCACTTTGAATTAGTCATTGGCAAATTTCCATTCAGTATCAGTCAGAAACTTTGCTAGTGCCCCAAGTAAACTAGTTGAGGATGGATGAGTGGCTAACTGGACTGAGTGGGAAAATAGTGGTCACCTGAAAGTAATTGAGTTGTCATAACTGTAATGCACGGTCAGTGTGCCTTTGGGGATCTTGAATCTAGGGTGCGCGTGTCATGGTGGTCAAAGGAAGTGTTACAAGGACACTCTGAAGTCTTCACTTAGGAGTTCTGATATCAACTTCGAGTCCTGGCAGAAGCTAACCCTGGATCGCTGCACTTGATGCAACTAAATGAAAATCGGTGCAGCCTCCTTTGAAAGCCACCGCATCTCAGAGGCAGAAAGAAAACGCAAGGAGAGGGAATACCGAGCCAACAACCCATCCAAAACTAAGTCGTCTGTGGTGTTTGCAGCAGAACCTTCCGGGCACAGATTGGCCTTAGCAGTCACCCACATACCCACCGGAACCCTACTAAACACCTCAAGTCACCTTGAAGAATGAAAACAAGACCATTGCGCTAAGTATATTTGGAAGCTTTTTATTTTAATGATAAACTTTGAAGAGAATTTGAAAAGCGGCCTTTTTCTTGTTGCAGGCAGTCCCATTAAAATCTGAGGCATAGTTGCATAAATAGTTGTAATTCGTCACCCACTTCCAGGCAGAATATTTATATAATTGGAATACATCGTTAAACAACTTAATAATGTTCTTGGTGACTACAGCAGTGGCTTCGCGAGATTATGTTAGCCAATTGCAGGATTTCTACACAGTTCACTCCAATTTGTTGAAACAGCTGAGGAAGTTCCTGTAGCAACTGTTCTGTATGACATCACAAATGGTGCAGATTAAATTGATTTAATTGCCAACAGTGGGGAGGTGGTGGTACAGTGGTAATGTCACTGAACCAGTAATCCTGAGGCCCAGGCTAATGCTCTGGGGACATGGGTTCAAATCCCACCATGGCAGCTGGTGGAATTTAAATTCAATTAATAAAATCTGGAATTATAAAGCTAGTCTCAGTCATGGTGACCATGAAGTCATTGTCATAAAAGGCCATCTGGTCCACTAATGTCCTTACCTGGTCTGGCCTGCATGCGACAGCAAATTCATTCATTCACTCAGTTGTGTCAAATCACTATGAAGCCTAACAAGGAATGAAAACGGATGGACTATCCAGTGTTGACCTAGGCACTGGAAAGGACACTCAGCCCTGTGACCCTGCAAAGTCCCCCTTACTAGCATTGGGATAGCTGTCCCATGGACTAGTCAAGAAACAGACTGATACAGATATACTCATGGAATCATACCAGATGTGGTAGCACAGTGGTATGCATTAGGGGGAGGGGGGTGTAACCCTGGGGGTCCTCAACATTGACTACTGGACCCCATGAAAGTCTCATGGCATCAGGCCAAAGATGAGCAACTGAGAGTGGCAAGGGCAGAGAATGTACTCTGGGTGGGGAACTTCAATATCCATTCAGTTTGGTGGCAAGACATAGCTGCTAGTCTGCAGCAGGTGGTGAGGGAGTTAACAAGAGTGAAAAACCTACTTGACCTCATCCTGTTGCAGATATATTTGTCCATGACAGTATTAGTAGAAGTGACCACTGCACAGTCCTTTTGGAGACAAAGTCCCATCGTCACATTGAGGATACTTTCCATCGTGTTGTGCAGCGCTACCACCATGTTAAATAGCATAGATTTTGAACAGATCTAGCAGCTCAAGGCTGGGCATTCATGGGGTGCTGTGGGCCATTAACAGCAGCAGAATTGTACGCAACCACAATCTGTAGCCTCAAGGCCCACTCTACTTTTACCATCAAGCTGGGGGATCAACACTAGTTCAATGAAGAGTGCAGGAGGGCATGCCAGGAGCAGCACCAGGCATACCTAAAAATGAGGTGTCATTCTAGTGAAGCTACAACACAGGACTACTTGCGTACCAAGCAGCAGAAGCAGCATGCGCTAGACAGAGCAAAGTGATCCAACAACCAATAGATGGGATCTAAGCTCTACAGTCTTTTCACATCTAGTTGTGAATGGTGGTTGTGGTAATCTTTAAGAAGAATGTTGTAATGGAAGATCACATGATCTTAGTATCCAATGGTAGAGTAACGTGGCCTACTTAAGTAGTCAGTAGTAAGTAGCCTATAGTTAGAGTCTGTAATGTAGAGATAGGGTTTGAGTTATTAGAACACAAGTGTAGCTGCTGAGTTCCTTTGTAAGTAAATAGATTGTCTTCTACCTAAGAATGATTTGCTCATCCACTCTGTGTATGGTACCAAATTGGCCATCCCCAAACAAGCTTGCAACCCGGATCCATAAGTCCAATCAAACTAATGAGGATCCAACAATGGTGGACAATTAAGCAACTAATTGGAAGAGGAGGCTCCACAAATATTCTCATTCTCAATGATGGGGAGCCCAGAACATTAATGCAGAAGTCAAGGTTGAAGCATTTACAACCATCTTCAGCCAGAAGTGGCGAGTGGATGAACTATCTCGGCCTCCTCTTGATGTCCCCAGCATCACAGATATCAATCTTCCAACAATTTGATTTGTTCCACATGAGATCAAGAAGGCACTGGATACAGCAAAGGCTAAGGCCTTGACAAAATTCCGGCAATTGTACAGAAGACTTGTGCTCCAGAACTAGCTGTGCTGTTAACCAAGCTGTTCCAGGTCAGCTACAACACTGGCGTCTACCCGACAATGTGGAAAATTACCCAGGTATGTCCTGTACACAAGCAGGACAAATCCAAACTTGCCAATTACTGCCCTATCAATCTACTCTCGATCATCAGTAAAGTGAAGAAAGGTGTTGTAGATATCTCTATCGAACGGCACTTACTCCGCACTAACCTGCTCACTGATGCTCAGTCTGGGTTCCTGGCTACTCAGCTCCTGACCTCATTACAGCCTTGGTTCAAATGTGCACAAAAGAGCTGAACTCCAGAGGTGAGGTGAGAGTGACTGCCCTTGACATCAAGGCCATATTTGACTGAGTGTGGCATCAAGGAGCCCAGCAAAACTGGAGTCAATGGGAATCAGGGGGAAAACTCTCTGCTGGTTGGAGTCATATCTGGCACAAAGGAAGATGGCTTTGGTTGTTGGAGGCCAATCATCTCAGTTCCCGGATGTTGCTTCAGGAGTTCCTCAAGGTAGTTCCTAGGCCCAACCATCTTCAGCTGCTTCATCAATGACATTCCCTCCAATACCTTCCCTCCATCATAAGGTCAATTATGGGGATGTTTGCTGATCATTGCACAACTTTCTGCAACATTTGTGACTCCTCAGATGCTGAAGTAGTCCGTGTCCATATGCAGCAAGACCTGGACAACACTCAGGCTTGGGCTGATAAGTGACAAGTTACATTCGTGCTACAGAAGTGCCAGACAATGACCATCTCCAACAAGAGAGAATCCAAACATCTTCCTTTGACATTCGATGGCATTGCCATTGCTGAATGCCCCCCTCCCCCACTAGCAACATCCTGGGGGTTACCAGAGACTGAACTGGACCAGCCATATAAGCACTGTGGCTACAAGAGCAGGTCATGGACTCGGAATTCCATGGTATGCAACTCACCTCCTGACTCTCCAAAGCCTGTCCATCATCTGCAAGGCACAAGGCAGGAGTGTGATGGAACACTCCACTTGTTTGGATGAGTGCAGCTCCAACAACACTCAAGAAGCTTGACACCATCCAGGACAATGCAGCCCCATCCAACACATTCAACATTCACTCCCTTCACCTCCAACGCACAGTGGCACAGTGTGTGCAATCTACTAGCTGCACTGCAGCCACTCATCAAGGCTCCTTAGACAACACCCTCCAAACCCCTGGCCTCTACCGTCTAGGAGGACAAGGGCAGCAGATACATGGGTACATCACCACCTGCAAGTTCCCCTCCAAACCACACACCATCCTGACTTGGAACTGTGTCGCCAGTTGTAGTGATTGTAGGTATAACTTTTCCTACTGCCTTTAGAGGTCACATGATTGTACTGACAAATGAGACCTAAGCTTGGGTAATCTTAGGGGCGGGACTTTCTAGTCATGGGCCTGGTTCAAGCATGTAGCTTCTAAACGAGTTCTGTAATGAGGTTACATCAAGTTCACTACAATTGGCAACAAGGATAAATAGCTCTGATGCTGCACCTCGCCTTGTGAATGTGAGTGCATCAATTTTTAAGGAAAGAAAGAAGATTATACTCATCAGTCATGCCACTCTTCGGCGGAATCGACCCTTATAACTTGTCCATGGAAGACTGGAGCCAGTACATAGAGCGCCTAGGTATTTATTTTGTGACAAATGCAATAACAGCGGAGGAGAAGCAGAAAGCAATCCTTTTAAATATCAGTGGTAGCGAGACATATAACCTCATCCGCAGTCTGATGGTCCCAAACGTGCCCAATTCTAAATCTTTTAATGAATTGGCAGATCTTGTGGAGACACATTTTCAGCCAAAGCCATTGGTAAATATGCAGAGATTTAAGTTTAACTCCAGAGTAAGGGCCCTGAGAGAGTCCATCGCAACTCAGATAGCAAAGATGAAACAGTTGACTGAGCACTGTGACTTCGGAGACACACTCAATGACAAGTTGCAGGACCGGTTGGTTTGTGGCATTCACGACAAGGGCATTCAGTGCCCATTTACTTGCAGAAGCTAACATTGATTTGAAGCACATCATGGAAATAGCGCTTGCAATGGAGAGTGTTGAGAGGGACAGATAGCATTGTACATGCTCCAGTGCCACAAGAGGTTGTGCTTGTGTTGAATTTCTTGGACTCTTCGCCAGTCTATGCGAATAAGGAATAGGACAAACAGGGATCTAATTTTGTCAAAAGTCTGAGACATTGTATTGCAAGGATGGTTGAATTCACCAATGTCTGAAGAGATGAGACCATTCCATGCCTGTAAAACAGAGTTAAGTTGTCAAGATAGAACCTTATTGTGGGGATCAAGAGTTGTCGTCCCTTTGCAGGGAAGAGAACCACTCTTGATGGAGCTTCACAATGCACATCTAGGCATTTTGCAAATGAAGATGCTTGCGCAAAGCTATGTCCGGTGACCAGGCATAGACAGTGACATTGAAAGCATGGTCAAGCACTGTGTCCAGTGTCAGCAGCAACAGAAGTTGCCGCTTTCAGCTCCACTGCATCCATGGGAGTGGCCTGGTTGACCCTGGGTTAGACTACACAAAGACTATGTAGGTCCATTTTTGGGTACCATGTTTTTATCAATCATTGAAGCGCATTCTAAGTGGATGGATGTGTATGAAGTTGGATTGCTAACATTGTGTGCAACTATTGAAAAGCTGCGCCAATGTTTTAGTGTACATAGCCTACCAGAAGTCATTGTTTCAGATAGCTACTGTCTTCATTAGTACAGAATTTCAGAGATTCATGAGTTTAAGCGGAATTAAGCATATTAAAACAGCAGCATATGATCCCTTATCAAATGGGTTAGCCAAAAGAGCAGTGCAAACTTTCAAATCAGGAATGAAGAAGTTATCCAAAGGCACTTTAGAAACTCGACTTTAACATTTTCTTCTCAATTATCATACAATTCCTCATGCAATTACAGGGTCAACACTATCTGAATTACTGATGAAATGCCGCCTTCGTACAAGGTTAAGTCTGATGTTTTCAAACTTCGAGGGGAAGGTAGAGAACAGCCAGAGTAGTCAGAAATTGAATCACGATATTCATAGCAAAGCTCAAAGATTTACTGAGGGAGATCCAGTTTTCATGCAGAATTTTAGAAATGGACCTTCTTGGGTTCCTGGTATAATTGCCTCAGAAACTGGACCCTTGTCATTCCAAGTGGAAGTGGAAAACGGATTGCTCGAAAACATGTGGATCATCTAAGGAGTAGGGAAAATTTCAAACAACCAGCTATTCCACCTGTAATTAATGTTGAACATTTAATCCCGGAGGTGACAGGTCGACCTAGAATAGACATACCTGATGCCTCTGTTGAATTTCCTAACCCTGAACTGCCACTTTCTAATGATGCACCAGATGCTGCAGTTCCTAACTGTGCTGATCCAGTGGCAGAATCTCAAGTGGTAGAGCTACACCGCTGTAACCGAATTAGAAAACCACCTCAGAGACTCAATCATTAATCACATGACCTGTGCATATATGTATATTTTGTAGATTAAAGTATTCTTTGTAAATAGCAGATGTAAAAAAACTAAAGGGGGAGGAAACGTAGTTATTGTAGGTATAGCCTTTCCTACTGCCTTGAGGTGTCACGTGATTGTACTGACGAATGAGCCCTAAACCCGGGTAATCTTAGAGGTCGGGCTTTCTCACCGTGGACCTGATTCAAGCATGTAGCTACTAAACGAGCTCTGTTATAAAGTTATCTGTTTCAAATAAGAAACCTGTCTGATACATTAAGTTCATTATACCGTTCCTTCACTGTTGCCGTGGCAAAAGTATGGAGCTCCCTTCCTAACAGCACTGTGGGTGTATCTACACCACATGGACTGCAGCGGTTCAAGAAGGCAGCTCACCACCACCTTCTCAAGGGTACTAAGGAATGGGCAATAAATGCTGGCCTGGCCAACGATGCCCACATCCTGTGAAAGAATTTTTAAAAAGTTGCCTTTCAGCTGGAACGTCTCAGTGTCTTGTGCAGGATGTGACATTTTTAGTCCTTTATTAATACACTAACACCCTTTAGCGTTTCTCTATTGAACATTTAACCATTAGTATAATTTACAGCATGTTAAATTGTTTGGGACATTTCTCAATGATATGGCTGGGTGATCAACAAAGTCGTCATTTCATTCCTGCTCCATTGCTTTCTTTCTTCATTTTGCTGACATGGAAGGAAGTGGGAGCACCTGCATTGATGAAGCAACTTTCACCACCTCAGTCTCTCCCTAAACACTTTGCAGGCAATGAAGTACTTTCTGAGGTGCAGTCACTGTTGTCATATAGGAAGTATAGCAGCCAAATTGCACGCAGCAAAGTCCCACCAATGACGTTGAAATAAATGAACAGGTCACCTGTTCCAGGGCTGTTGGGTGAGAGATATATGTTGGCCAGGACACCAGGAAAACCCCCCTGCTCTTCTTCGAAAAGGCAGGCTCTCAACTTAACAGACATCCTAAAAGACAGCACCTATGGCAGTGCAACACCCCCTCAGTGCTTCACTGGAGCATGAGGTGAGACGAGGTGTTCAGATCTTTGGAGTGGGGCTTGAACCCACAACACTTCTGAGAGGAGCACAAGGTGACCATTTTATTAATTCCTTTCAGTTGAAATGTTTCAATCTATCAAAGATGCTAGAACTGGATTCAAAATACAGCAAAGTCCCACCCTGCGTGACTTCCTCTTTTCGAATTCGCTTACCGCGCAAAAGTCTTTGTACACCAGTTCACCCACTGAAGGCCCAAATTCACTTATCTCCGGTTTTAAAAACAAAAAAAAAATGAAGCCATCTTTACAAAATGCCAAATAAAAGAAAAGCTATCTAAATAAATTTTTTTTAAAAATGAAGGTGTCCATGATGTATTTCCTGCAGCCAGCTTCCTCCCCCACCCCCCATTTCCTTGGTCCCAGCAACATGAACCCCCTCCCACACAAGGGCCCCGATAACAAGAAGCCCCCGTGGATCCAGCAGCAAGAACTCCCCGTGACCCCGATTACAGTCCACCTCCACTCTCAAGTAAAATACTATAAGTGTGACAAACCCTTTTCTTGTTTTATTCAACAATTTCTCCAGTAAATTTTTCATGAAATTTATTAACACGATAGGGTGGAATCATCCCAGATTTGCACAAAGTGTGGGAGTGGGTTGGAGAAAGCGGGCCACAATGGCGACTTTTCACGCTGTATCGTCTCATCCTGGTGCGTTCCGCCTCATGAATTATGCGGGGAACGTGCTGGGTCGCTGGTGGGTGAGCTCGGATTTGCCCAGTATGCTGTGACCTCAATGTTTCTTTGCTCTGGGCATCGTATTTAAAACGCACCAGAGTGCGTTCCTACGTTCATGTCTACAGACCAGAGGACTGCTCCAGGTGTGACAGATGGCCTCGAAAGCAAAGAAGACGGCAGCCCCCAAATTTAGTGACGCCTCTCTGGGCCGCCTGTTGGATGCAGTGGAAGGCCGACTTGATATCCTCTACCCCCGCTCTGGCCGCTGGAGGTTAGAGAGTCCGCCAGAGTCACCCATCTGGCCTGGGAGGTGTTGGCAGTGGTGGTCATCGCCACCAGAGCACAGAGGAGGTCAGCCATCCAGTGCAGGAAGAGGATGAATGCTCTCATCTGTTCCACCAGGGTAAGTCAACCACTCTATCACTCTCAATTCACACACATTCCATCACACATCCACATCTCGCACATCAAGGGACAACACCACTAACTCTCACACACGCCCTCACATCTCCACCAGGCTCATATCCTCTGGTGTTCACGTCCTCATCCTGTCCATGGCTCCACTCACCACACAAACACTCCACGCAGTGCCATGCGTCCTGCTCACACTCTCCTCATCTCTTTTCATGCAGGAGAAACTGGTTCTCAACAGCAGGGAGAGGTCCCAGACTGGGCATGGAGTTTCCTACATTAGGCCCCTCACTCACTTTGAGGAGCGTGCCATTGCGCTGACTCGTGAGGATGTGGACCATGCCTGTGGCTATGGTGAGTCAGCGGCAAACAGTCACATGAGCATCCTGCACGCCATCGTCCCTTTCTCAATGCAACTGTGAGTGCTCTCTCTCATCTGCTTTTGACCCTGCTGCCATGTACTAATTATCTCTACTTAGGTTCACAGGGAGCTCTGCCAAGTGACTGACACCCTCAGCCAGCCAGTCCCTCAGCTCCATCCACATCCTCACCTCCAGTCAAGAGGACACCTCCTCCATTGAAGAGCTGGAATAAGCAGCCTGGAAGACCCGTCACAGCACTTACCCACATCCTGCACCAGCACAGGGACACCCATCGGCGGTACCTAGTTCTCGAGCAGGCTGAGGTTCACAATCTGGTGGTCACAGCACGCACACGTGTCCACAGCAGGAGGAAGGAGGTTCAGCTGAGCTCCCTGGCATGTGGGGAGCTGCTGGGGGAGAGGCATCTATGAGGTCCGAGTCAGATAACAAGCCTCTGCATTCGGCCTTCCAACTCATTGTGGAGGGTCAGCAGACGGTGGAGAAACATCATGCAGAGCTGCTGGGAGTGGGATTGGCGTTCTGCCAGTGCAGACGCCATCGGATGATCCCACAGTGCATTCACGCTGGCGTGAAACTGATTTTTGGCCTTCTCGCCATATTGCTCCCCCCTCCCCCACCCCGCCCATCATGACGCCCGACGCCAACAGGGCAGGAAATTTGTTTTTACTTCCTTTGATCCTTTATACATGTCAAATTTTAGGATGGCGGGAAGCTATATATTTGACTCCTATTGTAAAATATGTTTGTTGTTCGCAAGTTCGCAATTTGCGAGTTTTTGCAGGAAAGTAACCCCTGTGAACAGAGGGACTTTACTGTAATAAACTTTTACCAAAGAAGGTGATTTGAGCTGGATATGAAGCTCAGGGGCCTGATTTTAACTCTGTGTGAGTAGATTGGTTTTGAATGAGTTAAAACCTCGCCCTCATTACTGTTCAAAGGTGAAGGACACTCAAGCCTTTCCCCATGCAAATTGTTCTCTCTGTACCATATTTGCAATGGTTTTTAGTTACACCCTTCCTATCAAGAATTGATGGTTCCCACAGTTGATTTATAAATAGTGGCTAGAGGATTGCATGAAACAGTTTTGAAAGTGTAAGGGCTGTTGTCTGGACATGTACATCTGTCAGGTAGTGCTGAACATGTCATTAAAATTTTTACCGCAATGTCAGGTTACAATAGAGGTAAATTTAGTTTAAAATGATGGGATCATATTTACATTGAATGAGGTGATCTCTTCAGCCTGATCTAAAGTAAAACTGGCATTGCTCTGTGCTCTGGTTTTCAGCTTGTTGAACAACTAATTGTTTCTGCACCACGATAAAAGCAAAAAACTGCGGATGCTGGAAATCCAAAACAAAAATAAAAATACCTGGAAAAACTTAGCAGGTCTGGCACCATCTGTGGAGAGGAACACAGTTAATGTTTCAGTCTTGGAAGAGTCAAATGGACTCGAAACATTAACTGTGTTCTTCTCCGCAGATGCTGCCAGACCTGCTGTGTTTTTCCAGGTATTTTTATTTTTGTTTCTACACCACTTTGTGTTTCATCCTCAGCCAATGTCCTTTTGCCTCTAATTTGGGCAGACATCAAAGCTTTGCTGGGATACTAATTATTTGGTAGAAATTAAGTGATGCATCTAAAATTTTTTGATAGGGGACCTTGTGTGGCTTATTAAATACAGAGTGTGACTGCTGCACGAGTGGATGATCCTGAATCATTTTACCAGAAATAGATAAAGTCTGAAGTACAGTCACTGCTGTGGCATATGCAAACATGGCACTGCGATGATACAAAATGCTGCAAAATAGGAAATCCCAGTGCTTTCTTCCAATTAGTACTCTGGGAATTTTTACTAAAATAACCTGACCAGGGTACCTTGTAACATACCCTTTAATTTATTCTGTCCTGCATGTCTGATTCGTTAATGTGCTCGACCCTTTAAGTATTTTTGCCTGGCCACACCATAACTTAAAGAGGCTGACTTGAGCCCAGCCTGCATGGGAACTTTTAAGTTGCTGCATGCCAGGAAAACTTAGAGGGGACAGTGGTAGCTTTGTTTAACTGAACCTCTGACAATGCAGCATCCCCTCAGTGCCATACTGGGACACTAGTTCACATTATGCATTCAAGCCATAGAGTGGGAGGGGGTCGAACCCACAACCTTCTTATTAAGAGGGGAGAATGCGATCAACTGAGCCTAGCTGACGCTAAGAGTGTTGGTCAATGTTACCACATTTCAGTTAACTGTCTCCTTTGATGAGTATAATTTGCTATAAGAATTGTAACAATTAGCAAATGATAAACTTCTCATTCATTTAATGTCTGCCCTGTATAACCAGGCATTAATTTAGAAATTCCTAGACCACTAAATATAAGTTATAAAGATTCAGAGAAATGATATCCTCTGGTGGAGGGATCAAGAGTAAGAGGACATAATCTTAAAATTAGACCTAGGCCATTTAGTTGAGGAATCAGGGAGAACATTTTCACACAAAGGCAGTTGACATTTGAAATTGTCTCACCTCATAAGGCTATGGAGACTGAGTCCACTCAAATTTCAAGATACTTTTTGTTGGATAAGTGTATCAAGAGACATGGGGCTAAGGCAGCTAATTGGGGTTGAGATACAAACCAGCCATGATCTAATTGAATTAGTGGAGCAGGCTCCAAGGGCTGAACAGCTTCCTCCTGTTCATGTGTTTCTATGTGTAAGTGTGGAATCCTGATGACACAGCTCAAGAAGAAAAGAACTTGCATTTATCTAGTGCCTTTCATGATTAACTGATGTCCCAAAGCACTTAAGGCAAATGAAGTACTTTTGAAATGTGTTCACCGCTATAATGGTGGAAACATGGTTGCCAATTTGAGCACAGCAAGATCCCACAAACAGAAGTGCGATCATACTATTCTGCTCTTATGATATTGATTGAAGGATAAGTATTGGCCAGAATACTCAGGATAACTCCCCTGCTCTTCCTCAAAGTAATTCCATCAGATCTTTTATGTCCACCTGAGAGGGCTTAACAGCAGTTCTCACAGTGCACTCCCTCAGCCCCGGGCTAGAACATCAACCTTGATTTTTGTCCTGGAGTGGCACTTGAACCCACAACTTTCGAATGCAAAGATGTGAGTGTCACCAACAGAGCGTTGTCAACAGCTGATTCCAGGATCTGCCCTGAGCTAGCTAATTTTAGTGGGGGAGGTGGAAGAAGCACAATAATTGGACTCAAAGTCAAGACGTTGCTTGACTGCAAGCCAATATGTAACACTGGGGTGATGGGGGATCAGGACTTGCTATGAGTTAAGACATATCAGCAGAGTTCTGGCTGACCTGAAGTTTACAGAGGTAGGATGTGAGAGACCAGCCAAAGTGCATTGGAATAGTTGAGTCTAGAGGTAATGAAGGCATTAATGAGAGATTCAGCAGAAAAAATATTAAAGAAACACCTAGATCATGCTAATCAGACCCAGTCTCTTGATGGAGAGAGGGAAGGGGGTGGATATTGCTCCTCTTATCCACTGACTCTGCTGACTAGTGCACAGGTGAGGAATGGATTAAACTGGCTCAGGTAAAGGGCTAAATTTTCACCGAGTCAGGGTGACAGGGGAGCCCATTAAAAATGATGGGTGGGTTCCGATTCTGGGATTTCGGACCCCATTCCCAAGCTGTTGAATTTTCCGGTATGCGGGCAGGATCCTTTCACAAGCCCATTCACAGCACTCCCTACCTGGCTGGCTCCATTACAGAGGTAGACATGTCCCACTCCTCCACAATTTTCATGGAGTCGGGCCAGGTTTTTAAAGAGATGTGATTCACAGCCCGTCAGGGGAGTCGCGAACTCTAGTGTGCCTCATGAGACCATTAAAAGGTGAGTTCAACAGGTCCTCCTCAATCCTTCTATGCCAAACTATGACACTTCCAGACCATTGACCCATGATACACTGTATAGAACCAATGAACCCTATAGTAACAGAAGGATGTATAAAAATAAAAAGCTTTCAAAAAATTTAATTCATTCATTGCTTTCCACTATGTTGAAAAAAAGTCATTTCACTACAAGGCAATAAAAGTATCAATCATTCAGGCCATTTAAAGCATCAATAACAGAACCACAAGCCCTTGAAACCACTTAAGCTTGTGTAAATAAACATTGCAAAATTGACCGCAGAGATCAGAGAGCCAGAGCTGTCAACCAAGCATACATAATGAGGCTTTGCTGTGAGCCCAGACATCTGTTACTCTTGTTGAAACAGTGGCACCTGAGGGAAAACATTGCTTGATGGATAGCTACTGTCACTATAGGGGTCATTGGTTCTATACAATCAGTGGGTCAGTGGGCATGGAAGTGCCATTGCTTGTCATACAGAGCATGAGGGGCCATTGGGAGTGTGAGGCTTGCTATAGCATGGCATAGAGGGCATGAGGGTCCATGGAGGGGAGTGTGGGGGGCATAAGGTGCATGGATGGAACATGGAGAGAGTGCGGGGAGCGAGGCAGTGTGAGGGCTGATGGCTGGAGGGCCATGGTGTTTTTATTTTAACTGGGATGAAGTCCCACAGTGGGCCTTTTAAACAACCCTGCCTTGGCATCTGGCTGCCCCTGTGGGTGCTTCTGGGCTTTTTCCCAGGTCGGCTAGCCCAGCTCCAGCCCATACCCACCCCCTCCCACCCCCAGCAATGAAGATCCCACCTTTGCGCGCATTCTCTCCCAAGGCCGGTGGGCCGAGACAGGAATTTTCCTGACTCCCTCTACTGCCTTGAGGATAAAAATTCAGGCCAAAGTCTCCAGTGCTTAAATAACCAACCTGGACTCATTGGGTGAAACCATTATATACCCTGCCCAATTTGGTTATCCGAAGATAATCTCAAAGTTCGGAACTTCCTCCTTTTTGCTCAGGTTTCCTTACATTATCCAACCTTCAGCACTGCAGTATGTTATGGTTTAAAGAGAACATACTGTAGAAGTGCAGTAAAGTATGTTGCTGACAACAGTAACTATGTTATGTTGGAATGTATGGCTGCACCTCTCTTTTCTAAGCATACCAGTTGGCACAGTGTGTCTACTGTTTTGCATATCAGGTAGCGACATATCAAGTTTGTAAAAATACTTGACATTCTTTCCTACAGCCTGGTTACCTTTTGCAGTCATGCTCCAGTCTTCCAGTTCAAATATAAGGTATTGGTGACAGATTAATATTATTTATCAGCTTTAAGTGCGCCAAGACCTGAGTAATTGAGTAGCATACCAAGATGTATAATAGCAGCAGAAATCCCATCTGGAAGCAATTGTGTGACATAAACCAGCAAAGGAAGTTAACACTAAACAAAATCATGGGGTCATGGGTGTGTTGAAAGGCCCTTTCCCAGTTTGTTCACTTTAGCTGCTTTTATCTTGGGATTACTGGGGTGCGAGGCCCGCCAGTACCCATTGCAATGGGTCTCATGCGGCTCGCAGTGTTGGCAAAGCAATTCACGAATGCCGGTGACAGGAAAAAAAATACCATCAGGTCTTCCTGGCTGTTAGCCTTAGCAAATCTGGCAAGTTTCCTTTGTGTTTGCTACTCACTTCAGAGATCCATGTGTCGGGGCCTGAAACACAAATAAGAGAAAGATGAAGATGTGCATTTATATGGCGCTAATGTTTTGAGTCAAATATGACTCCTGTCCAGAACTGAAGGGAGGTAGAAATATGATGGGATTTATATTGTTTAAAGGGGAAGGAGAAGGGAGTGAAAAGAAAGGTCTGGGATAGGTTAAAGAGTGGGAAAGATTAAATAACTAAGATATCCTGGAGCAAAAAGCAAAGAGAGTGGTAAAGGTTGTAGTAAAGAAACAAAGCATTGATCCAGGGTAAGTGTTCATGACAGAATAATGGACAGATCTGTCTGAAAGTAAAAACGTGAAAACAAGATATAGACTAGCCCTTGGCAAAAAAAAAAGAAATCAAAATGGAGGATCAAGCTTATGGTCTAAAGTTATTGAACTCAATGCTGAGCCCAAAAGGCTGTAAAGGGCCTAATCGGAGAAGGAGGTGCTGTTTCTCCAGCTTGCGTTGAGCTTCACTGAAATATTGCAGCAGGTCGAGGACAGAAATGTGAGTGTAAGAGCAAGGTGATGAATTAAAATTGCAAGCAACCAGAAATTGAGATCCTGCCTGCAGACTGAGTGGAGGTGTTCCACAAAATGGTCACCCAGTCTGCATTTGATCTCTCGAGTATAGAGGAGGCGACATTGTAAGCAGCGACAGCAGTACACTAAATTGAAAGAAATACAAGTGAGTCACTGCTTCACCTGGAAGGAGTGTTTGGGACCTTGGATAGTGAGGAGAGTGGCAGTAAGAGGGCAGGTGTTACACCTCCTGCGGTTGGATAGGAAGATGCTATGGGAAGGGGATGAGGGGTTGGGCTGATAGAAAAGTGAACCAGGCTGTCACAGAGGGAATGGTCCTTTGGGAAAGCTGACTGGGCAGGGGAGGGGATGATATGTGTGGGGGTGACATCATGCTGGAGATGGCAGAAATGGTGGAGGATGATCCTTTGAATATGGAGGCTGATGGGATGGAAAGTGAGGATAAGGGGAACCTTATTGTGGTTCTGGAAAGGAGAGAAGGGGTGAAAGCAGAAGTGCAGGAAATGGGCCCAACACATCTGAGGGCACTGTCAAGCACAGTAGGCTTCGATTGAGGAAAAAGGAAGACATGTCAGAAGTGCCATGTGGAATGTAGCATCATCAGAACAGATGCGATGGAAATGAAGAAACCGGGAGAACGGAATAGAGTCCTGACAGGAAGTAGGTTATGAGGAAGTGTCATCGAGGTAGCTGTGGGAGTCATTGGGATTATAATGAATATTAATAGAGAACCTATCCCCAGAAATGGAGACAGAGAAGTCAAGGAAGGGAGGTATTGGAGATGGACCATATGAAGGTAAGAGAAGGGTGGAAATTGGAAGCAAAGTTGATGAAGTATTCCTGTTCCAGGTGAGAGCAGTCATCAATGTACCGGAAAAAGAGTTGAGGGAGGGAGCCGAGTAAGACTAGAACAAGGAGTGTTCTACATGCTCCAGAAAAAGATAGGCATAACTGGAGCCCATGCCGGTACCCACATCAACACCTTTTATTTGGAGGAAGTGAGACAAGTTAAAGGAGAAATTGTTCAATGAGAGAACAAGTTAGACAGACAGAGGAGAGTGGTGATGGATGGGGACTGTTTGGGCCTCTGATCAAGGAAGAAGCTGAGAGCCTTCAGACCCTCCTGGTGTGGGATGGAGGTGTAGAAAGATGGGATATCCATAGTGAAGAGGAAGCGGTTTGGGCCAGGATACTGGAAATTGTTGAAATGACATAGTGCGTCAGAAGAATCATGAATGCAGGTCGGGAGAGCCAAATAGAGTCAAGATGGGAAGAAATAAATTCAGTGGGGGGAAGGAGCATGCTGAAACGATGGAACACCTCCACTCAGTCCACAAGCATGATCCCGACATGGGATGCTACCCCTTTAAACTATTTTTGCCTCCCTTCAGTTCCGAAGGAGTCATATTAGATTCAAAACGTTAACTCTGTTTCTCTCTGGATTCTTCCAGACCTGAAGTTTTCCAGCATTATCTGTTTCTAATTTTAGATTTCCAGCACCTGGAGTAATTTGCTTTCATTTATATACCGCCTTTCACAATCACTAAGTGTCTCAAAGTGCTTTACAGAAATACCTTTGAAGAGCAGTCACTGTTGTAATGTAGGAAATGTTGCAGTCAGATTGTGCACAGCAAGATGCCACTTTTTGATAATGACCAGATAATCTGTTTTGTAGTGATGTTGATCGAAGAATAAACATTGATCAAGAAACTGGAGTAATACCCCTGCTCTTTTTTGAAATAGTGCAATGGGATCTATTACATTCACCTGAGAGATCAGGCAGGGCCTTGGTTTAATGCCTCATCCCAAAAACAGTACCTCTGACAGTGCAGCACTCCCTCAGTCCTGCATTGGAGTGTCACCTGTGACTTTTGCATTCAAGTCCTGGAGTGGGTCTTGAACCCAGAGGCAAGAGTGCTACCAGTTGAACGATGGCTGACACCTACATGCAATGCATGCACAAGAAGGAAAGTAGTGGCTCTTTCCTTGAGAAAAGAGCAAACTGAGGGGTGACCTGATAGATGTCTTTAAGATTATGAAGGGATTTGACAGGGTAGATGTAGGGAAGGTGTTTCTACTCATGAGGGACACCAAAGCTAGGGGTTATCATTATAAAAACAGAGAATAATAGAAATAATCAGCAGGTCAGGCAACATCTGTGGAGAGAGAAAAGCAAGAGTTAACATTTTAGGTTATTGAACTTTTGTCAACACTGGCAAAAGTTAGAGACATACCAGGCAAGGAAAAAGGGGAGGGAGGAGGGAAGAACAAAACAGAAGCTCTGTAATAGGGTGTGAGGCAGGAGTGATTAAATAATAAAAGTTATAATTGGGCAAACCAAAAGAGGGTTGGTAATGGAACAGGTAAAGAAACAGAAGATGGGTCTAGTCAAGCCTAGCCACTAACATAACTATCAAAGCACTACTCCTATTTTTTTTGGACAGCAAGTGCTGCCAATGATTCTGTTGATGCCATTTACAGCTCCTTCAGACACATCTTATGTTTTGAAGAAACTTATGCGCCTGGAGAGTGGTTAAAATGTGGAACTTATTACCACAAGGAGTAATTGAGGTGAATACTATAGGTACATTCAAATGGAAGCCAGATAAACACAGGAGGGTAAAAGGTTATGCTGATAGAGTTAGATGAAGAAGAGTGGGGGGAGGCTCGTGTGGATCATGCACCAATTGGGCTGAATGCCCTGTTTCTGTGTTGTACATTTTATTTAATCTACGTAACAAGAAATTGTATTCACATGGCACCTTATGACATCCACAGGAAAAGTCAAAGCACTTCTCAGCAAATTAATTGCTTCCGCTGTGTTGCTGTTTTTATTGTAGGGGCAAACATGACAAGTAATTACATATAGCAAGGCCATTCACATGACAAGTGAGATGAATGTTGGCTGAAGGAAGAATATTGTCCAGGACACTGGAAAAACACATCTCTTTTTGAATAGTACCACAGGATCTTTTATGGCCACCTGAACACACATGCTTCATCTAAAAAGATGGGAGCTCTGCCAAAGCAGCACTTATTCAGTGCGGCAGCTGTGGTCGGAATTCACGTGACCAGTTCTTTTGAGATCTCAAAGTGCAAGCTGCAGTGCCTAATATTGTTTAGGGGATGCTTGATTTTTAATGCTTTGCTACCCACGGGTGCATCTCCACATTTTAAAATTACTGACTCATTCTTCATGTTGACGTTTCAACAGCTGGGTAAAAATTCTGAATGAGAAAAAGCTATTCATACAGCTGTGTATCCGGTAGTTTTTACTCCGAATTACAGCCAACCCAACAAATGCATAGAAACTAATGAAAATTTTTTATTATCTCTCATAATTTAAATTATTGGGAAAACTGTCTTTTGATATCCCATCGTTCCTGAATGGACCTGAATAGTTTCTACAAAATGTATTTAAGACCATGATGCAATTGTAATGATTATGATTGATTTACGTTTACACGAATTAAACATGTAGATATAAAAACAAAAAAACGGCGGATGCTGGAAATCCAAAACAAAAACAGAATTACCTGGAAAAACTCAGCAGGTCTGGCAGCATCGGCGGAGAAGAAAAGAGTTGACGTTTCGAGTCCTCATGACCCTTCGACAAAACTTGAGTTTGAGTCCAAGAAAGAGTTGAAATATAAGCTGGTTTAAGGTGTGTGTGTGGGGGGCGGAGAGATAGAGACAGAGAGAGAGGTGGGGGGGGTGGTCTTCCGACTAGGGACTTTACAGCCTTCCGGACTGAATATTGAATTCAACAACTTTAGGTCGTGAGCTCCCTCCCCCATCCCCACCCCCTTTCTGTTTCCCCCTTCCTTTTTTTTTCCAATAAATTATAAAGATTTTCCTTTTCCCACCTATTTCCATTATATAAAAAAAAAACCCCACTAGAGCTATACCCTGAGTGCCCTACCATCCATTCTTAATTAGCACATTCGTTTAGATAATATCACCAACTTTAACTTTAACACCTATGTGTTCTATTGTACTATTGTCGTTGACATCTTTTGATGATCTGCTTCTATCACTGCTTGTTTGTCCCTACAACCACACCACCCCCCCCACCTCTCTCTCTCTCTCTATCTCTCCGCCCCCCACACACACACCTTAAACCAGCTTATACTTCAACTCTTTCTTGGACTCAAACTCAAGTTCTGTCGAAGGGTCATGAGGACTCGAAACATCAACTCTTTTCTTCTCCGCCGATGCTGCCAGACCTGCTGAGTTTTTCCAGGTAATTCTGCTTTTGTTTTTGATGTAGATATAAAGTTGGACCTTGACTCACAGAAGTTAGCAACAACAACAACTTAAATTTATATAGCGTCTGTAACATAATGAAACGACCCAAGGTGCTTCATGCGAGCATTATAAAATAAAGTCTGATACCAAGCCACATAAGGAGGTACTAGGTCAGATACCAAAAGCTTGGTCAAAGAGGTAGGTTTTAAGAAATGCCTTAAAGAGGGAAAGTGAGGTGGAGAGGAAGTGGAAGGGAATTCCAAAGCTTGGGGCCTGGACAATGGAAGGCATGGCTGCCACTGGTGGAACAATTACACTTGACAACGCACAAGGGGTCAGAATTAGAGGAACGCAGATTTCTCGGAGGGCTGTGGGGCTAGAGGAGATCACAGAGATAGGGAGGCCATGGAGTGATTTGAAAACAAGGATGAGAATTTAAAAGTCAAGACGTTGCTTGACCGGGAGCCAGTGTGGGTCAATGAGCACAGGGATGATATGGGAATGGAACTTGCAGCAAGTTAAGACATGATGAGCAGGGTTCTGGATGACCTCAAGTTTACGGAAGTTAGAATGTGGGAGACCAGCCAGGAGCGCTTTGGAAAAGTTGATTCTAGAGGTAATGAAGGCCTGAAGGAGATTTCCAGCAGCAAAAATATTAAAGAAACATCCAGATCTTGATAATTAGACCCGGCCTCATTAATCATATCAATAGTGAAATGTTTCAGAGTGTTGTTTCGTTTAAGCACTTTGCTGAGAACTACGAAGAGGAGTAAAAATAACTTAACTATAACCAATTCTGGATGAGTGAGTTGGCTTCGGCACAAATATTCCATGTCTGAGCTGACACAAGTTGAATGTGAAGCCAGAAAATGAGCAGTATCTAAAGAAGAACAGCTGATCCTGGCTGCAGTAGGCTGCTATATCTTTATCCGTGTCCTTAATATCCCCATTGAGTGTTGGCTCATGTTGCATCCTCTTAACTGACAGCTCATAAGAGAACATGGAATGAGAAAAGAGAGCTCAGCCCATGTATCATGCTCGTCCAAAGCACTGTCATGGATGCTACAAAATTTATTCAATCTCTTAAGAGAGACAAATAACGTGAGTAACGTGTCCAAGCAGGAAAAATCTTGGCATTGGTATGTTCCCTCTGGCACTACACGGTCTCATTCAAAACCTTCTTCCACACCCTCTGCCTATCTGATTGATTATTACCCCAGACCAAGTCTGGCTATCACCCTTTCAGAGCAACTTTTGACATAGTTTTAAAAGGAACCCTTGTATTTATGCAGCACCTTATTATGTCAAAGCATCTCAAAGTGTTTCACACAACAGTTGGAAGTACAGTGATAGTAAGCAAACTTGGCAGCTCTCCTGTGTTTTGAGGAGACTGGTTGAGGCAGCAATGTTGGCCAGGAAGAATTCATCAAATGGGGCCATGGGGTCTTTAACACCCATTTCCACCAGCAGAACAGGCTGGGGGCATATCAATGTCTCATTGGGAGAGATAGGACCCCCAACAATGTGACCTTCCTTTGGTACTCAATATTTATGAATCACTACAACAACAATAATTTGCATTTCTAGTGGCTTTAAT
Source organism: Carcharodon carcharias (assembly GCF_017639515.1). Taxonomy (NCBI): domain Eukaryota; kingdom Metazoa; phylum Chordata; class Chondrichthyes; order Lamniformes; family Lamnidae; genus Carcharodon; species Carcharodon carcharias. Next base: position 22,060,578 of record NC_054476.1, read on the forward strand.
GCAGAAAAATGTTCCAAGGCCATTGCCAGGGCAAAAAATGGGTAGTGAGACACTGGAGAAGCTAATTTGGGAAGGTGGGGGGTGGTAACTAAAAGTTTTTACACAGAATTACATAGAATGAACAACACAGAAAGAGGCCATTCGGCCCACCTGAACTGTGCTGCCATTTATGCTCCTCACAAATCTCCTTCCATCCTACGTCATCCAACCTTAACACCATAACCTTCGATCCTCCCTCCCTCATGTGTTCACTTAGCTTCCTATTAAATGCATCTATGCTATTCGCCTCAAGTACTTGTGGTAGCAAGTTCCACATAATCATTCTCTGGGTAAAGAAGTTTCTCCTAAATTACCTATTAGACTTGGTATTGATTATTGTATATTTATGGCCCTTCATCTGCACCTCCCACTCAAATGGAAACATCTTTTCTGAGTCTACCCCATCAAATCCTTTCCTACTCTTAAAGGTCTCTATCAGGAGATTCTTTTTAAGGGAGAGCCTTAAAGGAAGATAGAGAGTTAGGGAGGTGAAGGAAATTAATACGGGAATTCCATAGTATGTGACCTGGATAGCCGACAACCTAGTCACCAATGTTGTATGAATGGGTGGAGGGAATTCATAAATGGCCAGAATCAGGTGAACTGAGAATTTATGCGGGAAAGTGGGTAGGATGGGGGATGCGGGGGTTAGAATTTAATGATTCCAACATCCTTATGAGGTCAGGTAATGAGGATGGACCTTAAGTGAGGTTATATAGCAGTATCTGAGCACAATCAATTTGATTGGTGTAGAGATGGTGCATAATACTATAAAGATGTAGCTGTGTTAAGACTGCGTTCTACACCATTTCATTCCTGATACAACTAACTCCTATGACATTGTTTTTGTCAAACATTGCATCCTTGTGTGTCTTTGTGCACTGTTAATGTGCCACTGGAAAAACAAATATTGGTCAACCATAACCAGTAAAGTATAAGTCCCTGGTTCCAAGACATTATGTATCATACAATGTGTATTATCCTAAGCACACCTCTTTCCTGTGGTTCAATGTGTAGCTTGCTTGCCTTCTCAGTCTGAAGGTTGTGGGTTCAAGGCCCATTCCAGAGAACTTCAGCACAAAAGCATAGGCTGAGACCTCTGTGCAACACTAAGGGAGTACTGCATAATTGTTGGTAGATGAGGCCACCCTCTTCCCTCTTTTAAAAGGTCTCACTGCACTATTCGAAGAAGAGCTTAGGAGCTTTCATGATGTTTTGGCCAATATTTTTCCCTCAACCAACATTAGTAAAAATAGGTTATCCTGGCATTATCACACCGCTGTTTGTGGGACCTTGCTATCCCCAAATTGACTGCTGTATTTTCTATATTGTAACCATGACTTCACTTCCAAAAGTACCTCATTGACTGTAAAATGTTTTGCAATGTTCCTGAGTGGTGAAAGGCACTACATAGACAGTTATGGATGGGGAGAGGTGGTGGGATAATTCTTTTCTTCTTTTATCAAGGAGTGTTTTTACCTTTTTTTAGTGCTGTAATGTTAAAGGAGAGATACAAAGAGGCTTTCTTGTAAGTCTAAAATCAAAAGAAAGTTATTGTCACAACACCTGACATGTAAACACAATAAAACACCCACTCCCCAAAAATGCAGACACAAGAAAAGATGATTTCTAGAAATGTAACATGCACTTAGATTACTAACAGAGTAACAAGAAACAAGTCACTTATTTTTTAACCAGTCTTTTAAAATTGAGGTTGAAAGTGGGACAGGCCTGAAGAGTTCTCTCTGCACTCTTTGAAGACAAATGGAGATTGGAAGCTTCTGGCTTTTCCAGATGAAATTGTGGCCAAGCTCCCGTAGTGAAGGAAAGTATAATCTTTCAGGTAAAATGAATTAAACTCCTTTTTGCTGCCAGACATCACTGCCTTTCAGAGGCAGTGTTCTTTTCTCCTTTGCTGGGTGTGACCCCTCTGTGCTGCTGGCCCCAAATTGCCCAGCTGTGTTCCCTGTGGTGTAATAAGGTGTTGAATCCCCTGTCCAGCTAGTATACATCATGTAATGGCAGTATCATTATCATTGTCCACATAATTTGTTAGAATCAATGTGAAAAATCACAATGAGGGGGGTGGGGTGGGAGGGGGTGTGTGGGTCTGATTGACATCCCATCAACATTCCAATATGAGCATCCTCAGTGAATGGCTTTACTTGAAGTCACATCATGCTGTATTGACAGCTCTAGTAGCCATTGTCCTTTAAACCTCTTTCTTTGAAATGGTGAGAGTTAGTTAATTTGCACTTGGTGAATTCATTTGCATTTTTAAGTAACTTCTCAGGCATAAACCTGAATTTTCACTGTTAGGCTGGGAGAACAGAGTTGGGATCATTCCTGGCTCCGCAAATCTTACCTGGGAGAACATGCACCAGGAGTTTGGATTTTTGTTCTGCTGGGAGGGGGAGGGGTTGGGGATGTGGGGAGGATATGGGAACAAATGGGAGTCATGGCTCTCGGGAGGTGCAGAGACAGGCTGAGTGAAAGGCTTGCCTTGGTGTTCCAACTCTTTGCCGAAGCTATGAAAATAAGGAATGAAACAAAACAAGCCCTCCAGCCCTCACCCCTCACACACCCTCACACTTCCCATGCCCAATCCATACCAATGCATGCCACCTCTTGCCTCCCCACCACCCCCACTGGCCCCTCATACTCTCCATGCCAACCTATGTCCCTCTATGCATCCCCATGCCCCTCCATACCCTGAATGCCAACCCATTCCCCCCACTCACTCCCATAGGAATTTATAGGCCCTATGCCAACTTATTGCCAACTCATGCTGACCCTTGCCACCACCTTTTTCCCTTACACCCTCCATGCCAACGCACCCATTATCTACCATAGGCAGACCTCAGCTGAGATTAGATAAAGTTCTTAAGGATCTATTGATGAATTCACTATTTTAAAAAAACACTCTCATTGATAAAAACCCATTCACTACATTTAAATTCCCTTAATCCCTTATAAAAACAAGCATTTGTATTCATAGTCCCACTTCAAAGGCTTTATAAGCAATTGGAGTTGTCAATCAAATTGTAATAATGGGCAATCCACTGTGATAATGATTGGATGTGAAATTAGTCATGCAGCACTAATCCTATAGTGGTAGCCCTCAGGCTTATCTCAACAGAGTGAAATAACAAGCACTGATTTTTTTTAACACTGCAGACAGTTTTCTTTTAAATATTTAAAGGGCGGGAGATTTAATTTTTTGACAGCTCGACAGCTCCCTCTGACAGCTCCACTTGACAGTTCTTTTAACAGTTCTCTTGATAGCTGTCTTTGCAGTTCCAATGAGCATTTATTTTTATGCACATTCATGTCTACTCTTAACAATCCTTGAGGGCACCTGACCTTTCACAAAGGCACCTGACCTCTTCCAAAGGTGTTCCAGGATCTTATCCAAAAAGGTACCTTATCTTTCCAAAAGAGATCGCACGCACTTGCTAAATAAACGGCTCACAATTTTAATCTTTAAATGAACATTTTAGCATTTGTGTTTTGTTGAGAACAGGAATTCTTGTGAAGGAAGAGGAACTTTCAACCCTGTCCCTGGTAAGGTAACCTGGTGGAAATCAGCTGGATGAACATTGGATGGGTTCCATAATGATCAGTTCTGTGGCAGGCTTATTGTCCAGGTGACCAGGTTGAACTCTGACCCCCGAAGACATGTGCCGCCACATTTAACATTTCCAAAAGGACAGATGCATGCAGTGAAGAGTAGGAAAGACATGATTTTATACATCACCTTTCCCAACCCCAGGATGTCCCAAAGCATTTATTATTGACTACTTTTGAAATGTAGTCACTGTTGAAATATAGGTAATATAGAGCAACCAATTTGCACACAGGATGTCCCACAAACATCAATGAAATAAGTGAGTAGATAATCTTAAGTGGTGATGTTGATTGAAGGATAAAGATTGACCAGGACATCGGAGCGAACCTCTCTGCTCTTCTTTGAAATACTGCAAAGGGGTCTTGTACCCCGCCCCGAGAGACCAGATAGGGCTCGGTTTAATGTCCCATCTGAAAGATGGCAACTCCGATAGCACTCCCTCAAAGATATTTATTTTTGCCTATTTCTTTGCTCTTAATGACCTGAGGGTGATGAAAGATTTTTCTCGGCACTTAACCTCAGGCTACAGAGACCACTTTTCTCACGCTGGGCATTTGAATAGAAGTAGACCACAACACTGTCTTAACAGCTAAGCATCACAACCGTGTTTCAGGCCCCTGATTATCAATGAGCGATCAGTACCACACTTATGCTACCTGCCATTATCCTGTTCAGAAGAATAACAGGGAGGCTGGCAAAAATAGAGACAATCTCTGATTCAGTGAGCAAAAGAAAAGTTCTAATCACAAAAAGTAGTAGGACTACTAACTTTAACATATTGCAGAAGAAAGCCTCTAATGATAGGATTGTATGAATATATGATTCTGTGATTACATTTGTCTAACCGTCTGCAGGGTTTGGTGAACATGAATCTAGGTTGGTTATATTGCTTAATCTTTTCTGACCTGATCCTCATTTTGAAGAGGTTAGAGGTTCTGTATGTATAACAGTATAGCCATTCTTGAGTAACAAATACAGATGTTTTATACCTGGAGTGGGTCATGTTCTGGGAATTGTAACGAACTCCAGTACTTACCTTAATTGGCAGTCAGAGATTGAGAGTTCGGAGGCCAGGAACTACAGTTCCTGGAGGGGCTTGAGGCTTCTATACATGCACCAGCCAGAGGATGGCTACACATGTGCAGCCCACTGATTTCACCGTCTTTCGGTTGGGAACCAGCCCTGTTCACGGAAGAAAAAGACAAGAAGTGAAATGGTGTGAAATTGGAGGTCAGGTGACCTGAACTGAAGTGTTGTTTGAGAGAAGGTGCCCCAGGGAGCAGGACACAGGGAGGGGGACAGGGAGATGGTCCTAAATCAAGAAGGCAGTCCCAATCCAGGGGGTGGGATAGAAAGGGGCCTCAGAAAAAACTCCCAGGCAGGGTCAATGAGATAGATCCCATTGAGTCAGTATAAACAATAGGAGTAGATAAAAAGGTTCCAAGCTGAAAAAAAAAGCTGCAGGGAGTAGACTTGAAGTGAAGTAGGATTCAGAGAAGCCCTGAAGATCTGAGAGGTCAGCCAAAGGTTGGTTACTCCATGCTGCAGACCATAAGGGCAAAGGTATCCTTTTGAAGCAGTGGTGTCCTGCTTGGCACAGCTGAAGATCTGAAAGTGGTACTTGGAAGGTGAAGCTTGAGTGTACTCAGAGATCTAAGGGAAAGGAATCTCGGGAAGTGAAATTGAAACCCTGGAATGGATTCTTGTTGAAGTCGTCCGAGTGGGAGCAATTTTTGTAGAGAATTCCAAGGCGAGTTCATCAAACTTGGAGATAGGAAGCCCTCCTGAGACTGGTTGGCACATGGTGTGACAAGCTCTGGGTGGGTTGTTGAGAAATCCATGGACTCTGCTTTGGTCACCTTTGTCATTTACTTTGTAGTGTGGTGTGTTTGACCATGGTTCGCCAATTGGTTCATATGTATTGCATACGTACCCTGAATATTAGAACATAAGATAGATATGGTAAATTGTTTTATCTTTCTGAATTTGCCTGTCTGTAAAGGTATAGCAGGGGTGGTTTTATCTTTCTGAATTTGCCTGTCTGTAAAGATACAGCTGGGGCAAATATTTGAATCATTTTCTTGTGTTTGTATTGAGATCTTTCCAAACCTTTTGTCTGGTATAATATAGTTAATTTTTCTTGTTTAAAACATGTTTTATTCTTTGTGTTAAAAGTTCATCAGCAGACTCCTGTGAATTTGGTCAGTAACTTAACTCCACAGTTTCAAAAAAAAAATAGGATCTATCAAGCCAGGTTTCACTATGGGACCTGACTTGTCCAGTAGTAACATCAGCTGGGATCATAACAGAATTAATGTTACTTTGCAGTTTCTTTGTGATTTTCTGTTAATTTTTGTAACCTGATACATGGGATGTTTCTTAACATGTGCAAAATATTATAGTCATAATTTCATCTTCATCTGATATCTGTATCTCAAACTTAAAATGAAAAACAGCAGTGCGTCCATATAGTTGTGCTGTTATTTTTTAATTCACTCACAGGAGTTTTTATAAAAAATTTGCTAATAGGATGTGGGTGTCACCATTAATGGCCAGCATTAATTACCCATCACCAATTGCCCTCATTCAGAGGGCAGTTAGGAGTCAACCGCATTGCTGTGGGTTTAGAGTCGCATGTAGGCCAGACCAGGTAAATACAGCAGATTTCCTCCCCGAAGGACATTAATTAACCGGCTGGGTTTTTCCAACAATCAGTAATAGTTTCATGGTCATCACCAGAACTCCGGTTTCACCATCTGCCATGGTGGGATTTGAATTCTAGGTCTACTGAAATACCAGCTTGGTGACAATATCACTACGCCAACACCACAGGGCAGATTCATTTCCTTAACTGACATTAGTGAACCAAACGGCTTTTTACAACAATCCAGTTAGTTACAGTCGCTAGCATTGATATTTTTATGTCAAATATATTTATTTAATAGGAACATGGGACTTAGGAGCAAGAGTAGACCGTTCAGCCCTTTGACCCTGCTCCACCATTCAATAATACCATGGCTGAGCTGGCTGTGGTCCCAATTCCACTTTCCTATCTGGCCCCCTTGACTCCCATGTCTATCAAAAATCTATCTCACTCAGTCTTGAATCAATTCAATCACTCAGCATCTATTGTTTTCTGGGGAAGAGAATTCCACTGACTAACAATGGTCTGAGAGAAAAAAATTCTCCTCATCTTGTCTCAAAAGGAGGATCTCTCTTTCTTAAACTTTATCCCCTAGAGTGAATCCCCCTCACAAGAGGAAACATCCCCCCAGTATCGACCCTATGATGTTCCCTTAGGATCTTCTATGCTTCAATCAGATCAAATATGGATAAAAGAGCTGAACTCCAGAGGTGAGGTGAGAGTGACGCCCCTTGACATCAAGGCAGCTTTTGACTGAGTGTGGCATCAAGGAGCCCTAGCAAAACTGGAGTCATTGAGAATCAGGGGGAAAACTCTCCACTGGTTGAAGTCATACCTAGCACAAGGGAAGATGGCTGTCGTTGTTGTAGGTCAATCATCTCAGTTCCAGGACATCACTGCAGGAGTTCCTTAGGGTAACGTCCTAGGCCCAACCATCGTCGGCTGCTTCATCAGTGACCTTCATTACATCATATGTTTAGAAGTAGGGATGTTCGCTGATGATTGCACAATGTTCAGCACCATTCACAACTCCTCAGATACTGAAGCAGTCCATGTCCAAATGCAGCAAGACCTGGACAATATCCAGGCTTGGGCTGAAAAGTGGCAAGTAACATTCGCACTACACAAGTGACAGGCAATTGCCATCTCCAACAATAGAGAATCCAAACATCACCCCTTGAAGTTCAGTGGCATTACCATCACTGAATCCCCCAATATCAACACCCTGGAGGTTACCATTGACCTGAAACTGAACTGGGCTACCCATGTAAATACTGTGTCTACAAAAGCAGTTCAGAGGCTATGAATCCTGCGGCAAGTAACTCCTGACTCCCCAAAACCTGATAATCAGAGCTTTGCTGGAGACCAGGATGATGCCAAGCCCCAGGCAGGTGATGAGCCTCTGGAGTCGTCCATTAGGTTGCAAATGCTGGGTGTCCAGCAGGATGCCCATGAAGATCTGGCAGAAATTCCTGAGGGTTTGCATTCCATGGTCTCTGTAATGGAGGAGTCCATGCAGATGCACAGCATCCTCCATGGAGAGAGTGGCGACTCTTATGGAGTGGAAGCTCCGGGAACTCAATCAGGGGTTTCTGGGATTGTGTTCAGACCTGCAAGCCCACACACTGACATTGGCCTCTGCAAGTCACTGCCAGTGTGAGAGATGGATGAGGCACCTACTGACTCTGTTAGCTGCTCATCCATCTATGGTGAGCAGGGAGGTTCAAACAAACCCCATGCTGATGTTTCTAGTGTAGTCTCTTCATTAGTGTAAGCCTCGAACCTGGAATCACCATTGATCATTGGAAAATGAGGCCACCATGATGCAGATCTCTGTTGTCTCACCAGGTGCCTGGCATGAACAGTGACAGTGTGATGACTTTACCTAATGACATGTCCTTCTTCTCCCTTTTAGGTTCACCAGCAGGCATTCGCTCTGCGGACCCCAAAGGGCCACCCTGACACCGGAGGACCACTGGGCTTCACTTGCATCTGCATTACACCCGCTCTCTGAAGCAGGCAACAGCGCAGATACCAGCACCTCAGTGGGCATTAGAGCAGCGGCTCATATCTTGGTGCACATTGGTGAGGGCCCTTCACAATTACTTGAGGTGCAGGCTCAGAGATTGCCCAGGGCGCTGGCAGTCCTAAGACTGCTGAGGACCAGGATGATGCTGAATCGAAGGCTGATGATGAGCCTCTGGAGTCATCCATTAGGCAGTAGATGCTGGATGTCCAGCGACATGTGCGGGAGGATCTGGCAGAGATGATGGAGGAGTCCATGCAGAGCGTGGGCACTGCTTTGACTGTCATGGCCGAGCGTACTACCTCTTCCATTGAAAGAGTGTCGACTCTCATGGAGAGGCAGAATGAGGGGTTCCTGGGGTTTTGCTCGGACCTGCAATCTCTCAAACACGCACTGACCTCAGGTAGTCAGTGTCAGTGTGGGAGATGGATAAGGCACCAGGTATCCCAGCTAGATGCCTGTCCATCAATGGTGTGCAGGGAGGTCCAGAGCAACCTCACATTGGCACATGACCTGCCTGTCGACCCTGCGGGCTCCTCTCAGGGCACTCTGGATGATGGCATCAGCTCCTCTACCCCTCCGCCATCGTCCGTGGCAACTGATGAGGCTGCATTGACTGGGGAGATGCCAGCCGTGGCACTGATTACTCCCTCCCAGGGGGGGCCCGCACAGGCTCCACAGGCCAGAGGACGACCACCAAGGTCATCAAGGCCAACAAGACAGCAGAGTCAGCAGGTTGTCTCCAATGCCGGTGCCAGCAACAGGGGAGCACCAAGAAGTAGCACTCGGAAGCATAAGTTAAAGGCACCATGAGCACAAGAGGGACAGGTCACAGGTGTTTTTAATGTTCATTTTTGTTTACTTTATGTATACTAGTCTGATGTTGAATATCGGAAATGTTTCTGTTAAGGTTATTGAACTGTCAGAATGATATAAATTTTACTTTTGTCACCATGGCCTGTGTATGTTTCACCTTTTTATTCATTGGCGTGGGGAAACGCCAGAATGTAATGCTGGACGTAGGTGGCTCTGAGTGTTCTTTGGGTCCAGATGAAAGGGTCCTTTTAGACATCCAGGATGTAGGCGGCAGCCCTGGCATGTGTCTGAAGCTGATCTTTGGCAGCCTAGCTGAAGGCACATTGGATCAAGGTGTCCCTGGCATCCCTGCCTCCCTGAAGGTTTCTGAGGTCTGCCTCCAGATCCTCAGCATTCTCTTCCCCGTGCTCCTCTTCAGACTCACTGCTGGACTCATCATCTGTGGCTTGTGGAGCTGCCTCAAGATCCTCTCCCTCTAGTTGTTCCCCCCTTGCCAGTACCAGATTGTGGAGAATGCAGCATGCAACCATGATCAGTGACACCTGCACTGGAGGCTATTGTAGTGCTGTCCCTGAATGGTCCAGGCACCTTGAGAAGACCTATGGTCCTCTCTATCACTGCCCTTGTGGAGGCATGACTCATATTGTAACACTTCTCTGCCTCTGTTCATGGGTGGCGGAGAGGCATCATGAGCCACATTTTCAAGGTCACCCAGCAGTCATCAATTCAGTTGGGCTGGAACACTGAAGAGCCCCGGCACCTGGGAGTGTCTCAGGATGTACACGTCATGGGAGCTGCCTGGGTACCTTTCACAGACTTGAACTACCTGTAACCTGTGGTCACACATTATCTGCATGTTCATGGAATAGAATCCCGTCCTGTTAACAAAGGTACCCGGCTGACCCACTGGCGCCTTTATGGCCACAGCAATCGCTACAAACCCTCTGGCCTCCTCCATATGGTAAAGAATAAAGGTCAGTACCCACCTGAACAGAGCTTCTGTCACCAGTGTGACACAACTGTGGACAGCTGATTGGGAGACTTCACAAAGATCCCCCACTGAGCCCTGGAAAGAGCCGGAGGCATAGAAGTTGAGGGCCACTGTGGCCTTCAGGGCCACTGACACGGGGTGTCTACCCACACAGTTGGAGATGATCTCAGGCCCAATCATCTGGCAAATGGAGGTCACGCTCTCCCTTGAGAGGTGGAGCCTCCTTTGGCATTGCACCTCAGACATATTGAGGTAGCTGCCTGTATACCCTGGCAGCTGGACAGTGGCATCTTCTGGATTCCCTTCCACCTTGGACTATCTGCTGGCCCTGTGCCTCTTGTGCCTGCACCTCTCCTCCCACAGGTCGCTCCCCTGGAAGCTGCATTAGGACACCTTGCCTCCTCTCCCTTCTGCCCCTCTCTTCCTCCTCAGAGGAGGTGCCTCCAGCGGAGACCACAATTCCCATTACCAAGGTAAGGGAAGGTTGTCTGATACCTGGAAGGGTCCACATGGTCTGAATCTTCCGGGGGTCTAGCAGAGAGCAATGAGTCCTGAAATGAAGCCTGGAAATGCTCAGAATGAAGCCTTGAACAGAGATGAGGCTGCCAAGTACCAATAAGCAACCAGCAGCAAACTATCTCCTAAACTCCTCACTTCTCACACTGGCATTGCTGCTGACCCTTTTTACCCCGTCCTTGGGGAAGGTTCGTGAAAATGTCGGCTGCCTGTCTGCCCGTCTTGCTCACGCGGCGAGCAGAAACTCGCATGGGCAAGGGAAAATCACAGTCAACTGGACAGTTAAGGACCTTAAGTGGCCACTTAATTAATGGTGGGTGCCGCTCCAGCACTCGCGCACGCCCTTGAGTGAAATATCGCACACTAATTTACTCCTGACCAAGTCAGACACGTACCTGCCTGCGGGACGAAAAATTCTGCCCATATAATGTAGCCTGTCATACTAAGGAAGTGCTGCACTGTTGGAGTCATCGTCTTTCAGAGCAGATATAAACTGAGGGCTTATTGGCCTAATCAAGCCTATCTTTAATTGTAATAGAAATATTGTTGGAAGAAGGAAGACTACTTTTGATTTCAAACATGCTCATGTGAATCACTTTGGGATGCATTACTATGTTAACCATGCTTTTTAATGCAACTTTATATTATTATTGACCTGAACAATGGGCTTCCCTGAACCAAATAAAAATAGATTAGTTAGCCATCAGCTAAATGCTGTTCATGTGACATTGCTGAGTGAAAAACAGCTGCAGCCTTTGCCTTCTGAACAAGTTATTCTGTGTCAAAGGAATTTCTTAGAAGTGAAACACTTTGCTATGTCCTGAAAATTGTGATCATGCACTGTCAGGTATATTTTTTGAATTAATGCTTCCGATACAGAGTTTTATGCAACTGAAATGTACCTTGAATATCCATTTCCAACTCCAGATGTACACTTTATTGGATGGAGGTCTGTGCTAGGAATCCCAGCTGATATCAGTAGCTCTGAAACCTCCTCTAGCCTTACAGTCTTCGGAGACCAGTTCATCAAAACCTGTCTCTTGTGCCTTCACCCTTTCATTGCCAGCTTTCAGCTCTCTAGGTCCTTAGCTCGGGAATTCCCTCCCTAAGTTAAGTTATCCATATTATTAGGAAAAATAAAAGAGCAGAATATTTTCTGAATGGTGAGAGACTGGGAAATGTTTGTGTTCAGAAGGACTTGGGTGTCCTTATAAGCCCAGTGTGCCATTTTATGACTTTGGGGCTTCCATAGCTCTGGCACCAATGGCTACAGAGCCCAATTTTACAGGCTCACTTTTCCTGGGGGACCCAGTTCTTCCTTCTCTTTCTTTCTTTATTTGTTCACAGGATGTGGATGCCGCTGGCTGGGCCAGGATTTATTGCCCATCCCTAATTGTCTTTGAGAAGGTGGCGGTGAGCTGCCTTCTTAAACTGTTGCTGTCCCTATGGTGTAGCTGTAACCATAGTGCTGTTAGGAAGGGAGCTCCAGGATTTTGACCCAGCGACAGTGAATGTACGGCGACATAGCTGCAAGTCAGGACGAAGTGTGACTTGGGGGAAAACTTGCAGGTGGTGGTGTTGCCATGCATCTGTTGTCCTTGTCCTTCACATGAATAGGGCATTGAGTACAAGAGTAAAGAGATCATGTTGAACTTGTATAAGACTTGTATGTTAGGCCTCATCTGAAGTACTGCTTCCAGTTCTGGGTGCCATACTTGAGGAATGATGTGAAGGCATTGGAGACAGTACAGAGGAGATTCACCAGAATAATTCAGGATAAAGAATTGTAGCTATGAGGATAGATTGGAGAGGTTGGGACTGTTTTCCTTGGAGAAAAGAAGGCTGAGAGGAGGCTTGATAGAGGCATTCAAGATCCTGAGGGGGTATGGACAAGGTAAATAGTGAGAAACTGTTCCCACTCAAGGGAACATCAAGAACCAGAGAGCACATGTTCAAAATAATTGGCCAAAGAAGTAAATGTGATGTGAGGAAAACATTTTCACCCAGAGGGTGGTTGGAGTCTGGAGCAAACTTCCCAAAAGGGTGGTGGAGGCAGGTTTGATCGAGGTATTCAAAAGACAATTGGATTGCTACCTGAAAAGGGAGAATGTGCGAGGTTATAGGGATAAGACAGGGGAGTGGGACTAGGTGGAATGCTGTTTCAGAGGGCCAGTGCAGACTCGATGGGCCAAATGGTCTCCTTCTGCACTGTAAAGATACTGTGGTTGGATTTTCTTTTGTTGGAGATGGTCATTGCCTAGCACGGATGTTACTTACCACTTATTAGCCTAAGCCTGAACGTTGTCCAAGTCTTGTTGCATATGGACACAGACTGCCTACACTGGTCTGGTGGATAAACAACAACTTTGGCTCACCGTTAAAATAGTAGTCAAGTCTTGATGCCCAATCTACATACTTACAGGGGAATCCTGTTCATTTTCCAACTGATGTCCTTCTCGCCTGTTCAGAGGAACAAGTTAAAATTTTAAACAGTGAGATCTATGTGGGGCATCAATGGGTGAGTCCCCTGGATGGTTTTAACCCACTCAGTTTCTATTGGGTGGGCAGGACTAAATCCAAACTTCTGCAGTCTCATTACTGAAACTGATTTAAAGCTTCCAAGGTAAATTGATGAAATTGTGGAATTTGAGTCCCAGAACACCAGTTAAAATTCAAGGGTCCCACATAATAAAAATAGAATTTGAGTGCTTTAGTCACTATAAGTTAATGTCCCTAATTGTAAACGGATGGAATTGCAGAATGTGGTTCCCAAAACGCTGGTTAAAAGGAAAACTTAGAATGCCATGTAATAAAAACAGAATTTGACCCATTTGGTCACCATAAATCAAGCCCTGGTGATAACCCAAGGCACAATTCACCATTTGTTGAAGCGAGTCCTCCAGCCACTCAGTCTGAAAATAAGTTCAATAACTAGTTAATGATCATTTTGAATTACACAAGTTCATGCATTGTGCAATTGGAATACAGCATGATCATTACCAATCCAGAAGCAAATCCAAACCCAAAATCTGTCTCAATGCAAGTTCCTTCTACACATTCCACTTTTGAGGCAGAGCTACCTAACTCCTTTGTGCACTGAACACTGGACATGCCCATTGAAAGTGTAGCCTGTAAAACAAGCATGAAGGAGGTCCACTGCCTACTGCAATGCTGATATTGTAAAGGATGGATAAAAAGTGGAGACGACTGCGAAATCTGAATATAAATTCAAGAGATTGAAAATTATTTAAAACCTTTATCAAAAGAGGTAAGCTGTATTTCATGTAACCACGCCTTTGAAAAAATAGCATTAAATGTGAATCAAAATGTAAAATGTTCTTTGGCGTCTGGCTAACATAATTTTTCTATGGTGTCTCACTGAAAAAAGTCCCATCATCGTGGTCATGATTTAGGATTAGGAGCCATTTTAAGTAGGTTAGAATTTTTCAATTTTATTCATTGTAAATATGTTGGCATGGTCAGTTTCTTACTGTGCATTCAGTTTCCCTGGTAGTTTATTGGGGGACGGGGGTGGAAATGGGGATGGGGGGGGGCAATATCTGATCCACAGCACAATATGATTGATGGTGGTGATTCAGAAGTGGAAGTCAGAAGGTGAAAGAATTGGAAAAGGTATGAGGGTCATATTTGCTTACGAACATATGAACAAGGAGCAGGAGTAGGCCATTCACCCCCTCAAGCCTGCTCCACCATTTAATAAGATCATGGCTGATCTGATAGTAACCTCAAATCTGCATTCCGCCTACCCCCCCAATAACCTATTACCCCCTTGCTTACCAAGAATCTATCCGCCTCTGCCTTAAAATATTCAAAGACTCTGCTTCCACCACCTTTTCAAGAAGAGAGTTCCAAAGACTCACAACCCTCTGGGAGAAAAATTTTGCCTCATCTCAGTTTTAAATGGGCGACCCCTTATTTTTAAAGAGTGACTCCTAGTTCTAGATCCTTCCACAAGAGGAAACATCCTCTCCACATCCACTCTGTCAAGTCCCCTCAGGATCTTATATGTTTCAATCCAGTCGCCTCTTACTCTTCTAAACTCCAGTGGATACAAGCCTGGCCTGTCCAACCTTTCCTCATAAGACAACCCGCCCATTCCAGGTATTTGTCTGCTTATGGACCTGCTTGTCTCAGGGGTTTAATTAATGAAAATAATTTCTTATCACCTCCTTAAGCCTTTCTGCCTCTCTGCCTCTCTCTCCTCTAAGATGCTCCTTAAAGCCTAACTCTTTCAACAAGCTTTTGAACACCTGTTCTAATATCATCTTATGTGGTTCGCTGTCAAATTTTGTTTGATAATGCCCCTCTGAAGTCCCTGAACATTTACTAGTTAAAGGTGCTATAAAAATGCACGTTGCTGTTGATGTTTGACAATATAATTTAACTTTAGGCCTAAAATAGAATTGTGAAGGGATGGGCTGTAGGTGTACACTGGTGATATATTTCACAAAATTCGCTTTGGGAAAAGTTGTGGTTAAGTATGACTGGTAATGAACATTATTAGATTTTGAACAATGTTGGGGAATGAGTTGAGCATTGGATGGAGTGCTGCTCCTGGAAACGAGATCCGGATATGGTAAATCACTTACCATTGTAGAATTGCACAACTGTCCCACAGAGGCTTCAGTCTATCCAGCCGTTCTGATAGAAAAGTGTAACAGGGGTCTATGTCCCAATATGAGCCCCTTTGGCCTTGCATACTCATCTATTTGTCATTTTATCACTCCTGTCCTCCGCTCTGTCATGGGTCTTCCCTTTTTTCCTTCCTCTGCTCCTCTTTTCCTTGCCTCCGCTCATTCATCCTCTCAAAATGATTAACCTCCCACTTGTCTGCATTAAACTGCATCTACATCCACCCATTGCACCAGCCTGAATAGGTCCTCTTAGGTAGGGTTTTTAGTTCGGTGGGCACCCGCGATTGGTGGGTCCGGGAGCAGCTGTGGAATAGGCCACCAACCATGCTCGGCCCCCGGACTGTGATTTCACACTTACTGGCCAAATAATGGCCAGCTAGCGTGAAAGGTGCGCTGAAATGCTCAGTGCTGCCAGGGCGGGGGTGGGAGGAGAGCAAGCGCTGAAGTCAAAAGTAACAAATAAAGATTTCAAAATGCCGAAAAAATTGTCCATGCATCAGAATCAGTCAACTAAACATATGGATGATGAAGATTCTGTCCAAACATTTTTTAAAGTATTAATATCGTAAACCTCATTCCCGCCCTTGGTCGAGGTTTCCTCAAAAAGGCAAAGGCCGCCTGGTCGATCCGCCCGCCCGCCAAGTATAAATGTTGGACGGACAATGAAAAATCTCTGGTAATTACAAAATTAATGGCCTTCACAGGCCTCTTAATTGTCAGCGGGCATGCTCGAGAGTCGGGAGTGTGCCCGCCGACTGAAATATCGCATGAGTGTGTGATGGCCTCGGGACATTCGCCTGATGTCAACACGTGCTATTTCATGCGCGCCCGCCTGGTCAGTGAAAACCCCCATCCTTGAAGTCTATCACTAGCCTCTTCACAGTTTACAACACTTTCAAAATTTGTGCAATCTGTGGATTTTGAAATTGTGCCCTGCACACCCAAACCTAGGTCATCAATATAGATCAAGGCGAGTAGTGGTCTTAAAACAGACCCCATGGGGAACTCCACTGTAAACCTTCTTCCAGTGCAAAATGTAAACACCACTCTTTTTCCTGTCATTCAGCCAACTTCATATCCTTGATGCCACTGACCTCCTAATTCCATGGGCTTCAATTTTGCTAACAAAGCTGTTATGGGGTCTTTTATCAAACGCCTTTTGGAAGTCCACGTATACCAGAAAACCATATTACCCCCATCA
Organism: Carcharodon carcharias; assembly: GCF_017639515.1. Taxonomy (NCBI): domain Eukaryota; kingdom Metazoa; phylum Chordata; class Chondrichthyes; order Lamniformes; family Lamnidae; genus Carcharodon; species Carcharodon carcharias. The sequence continues at coordinate 22,077,094 of NC_054476.1, forward strand.
ACTCTCTCTGTTACCTCATCAAAAAACTCAATCAAGTTAGTTAAACATGATTTCCCTTTAACAAATTAAGGGTTTTCTTAATTAGTCCACATTTGTCCAAGCAGTTGTTAATTTTGCCCTGGGTTAATGTTTCTAAAATCTTTCCCACCACCAAGGATAAACTGACTGACCTGTAGTTGCTGGGCTAATCCTTACACCCTTTTTTCAACAAGGATGTAACATTTGCAATTCTCCAGTCCTCCAGCAACACCCCAGTATATAAGGAACATTGGAAGGTTATGACCCATGCCTTGACACTTTCCACCCTTACTTCCTTCAGTATCCTCGGATTCATCTGATCTGATCCTAGTGATTTATCTATTGCTGGTTTAACATGAAGTGTTGACCTGGTGCATTCTGCTGATTTGCTGGATTTGCACTGCTAGTTGAAGACCAGAGTTCAGCTCCCCAGAAGGAAAAAAACTGCAATAAACCAGGAAACAAGAATATTGGTCCGAACTGGCCTTGTATATCTTAAAATGGAACACCAGTAAAACTGAGAAATAAGAGTACTGGTCTGAACTGGTTTTTCCTTCTGGGTTGTTTCAGGTCTAAACTGGGACAATATGCTAAGTTTAAAGTTTGACAGTGTGCATCAAAAAATATATTCACAATCTCTCGGCCTGTACTGCGTTCTGTTTGCTCGAAAATCTACGACCAAAAGGTCTACAGTGGAGTGAAGCTCCAGTCTAAATTTTAGTTCAAACACTTTACATTTGTATTTACATTTACTAGGTGTCAGTTTAGCTCAGAAATAATACACTCCCTTCTTAAATCAGAAGTCTGTAAATTCAAGTACCAGTTGAGCACATAATGTATGCTGAGACTCCAGGACAGAAGTAAGAGATTTCTGAATTGTCAGAGCAACTCTTTTTCATGTGGGTGTTCAATGGTCATGAAAAACCTCTTGGCATTTAATGCAGAAAGAAAAAGAGTTCTCCCAGTGTCCTTGCTAATGCTTATCCAATGCAGAGAGCCGTCATGGTCATGACGGGCAATTGGCCTCCTTCTGTGCTGTAACTATTCTGTGATTTGTGATTATAACTGGTCTTTTAATTCATTATCACCAGATCTGACTGTGCCATGTCAAGCGATATCTGGAGCAGGGCTTTTCGGACGGCAGGGTGTCCTGCCCTGCCACCCAAAGAGTCGTTGAGGAATGCATTCCTGCTGATACTGGCTGCCTCGCAGCCATTTAATGTTTGGTGGGGCATTGATTGGCCAAGGGCGAGACTCTGCAAGCCAATCAGTTGTATCAAATCACTACAAAGTCAATAAAAAGGAATGAAATCGGATGGACCACCCAGCATCGACCTAGGCACTGCAAATGACAATGGCAAACTCAGCCATGTTGACCCTGCAAAGTCCTCCTTACTAACATCTGGGGGCTTGTGCTAAAATTGGGAGAGCTGCCTCACAGACTAGTCAAGCAACAGCCTGACATAATAATACTCATGTAACATACCTTATAGATAGTGAACCAGACACCATCATCACCATCCCTGGGGATGTTCTGTCCCACTGGCAGGATAGACCCAGCACCCTCCTTCATGTTGAACATCACTTGGAGGGAGCACTGAGGGTAGCAAGGGCACAGAATGTACTCTGGGTGGAAGACTTCAATGTCCTTCACTAAGAGTGGCTCGGTAACACCACTAGAGACCGAGCTGGCCAAGTCCGTAAAGACATAGTTGCTAGACTGGGTCTGCAGCAGGTGATGAAGGAACCAACAAGAGGGAAAAACATACTTGACCTCATCCTCACCAACCTGCCTGCCTCTGACGCATCTGTCCATGACAGTATCAGTTGGAGTGATCACCGCACAGTCCTTGTGGAAGCAAAGTCCCGTCTTCACTTTGAGGGTACCCTCCATCATGCTGTGTGACACCACCACCGTGCTAAGTGGGATAGATTTCGAACAGATCTAGCAGCAAGACTTGGCAACAATGAGACATTGTGGACCATCAGCAGCAGCAGAACTGTATTCAAACACAACCTGTAACCTCATGGTCTGGCATATCCCCCACTCTACCATTGCCATCAAGCCAGGGGATCAACCCTGGTTCAATGAAGAGTGCAGGAGGGCATGCCAGGAGCAGCACCAGGCACACCTAAATATTAGGTCTCAACCTGGTGAAGCTACAAGATAGGACTACTTGCATGCTAAACAGCATAAGCAGCAAGTGGTACACAGAGCTAAGCGATTCCACAACCAATGGATCAGATCTAAGCTCCACAAATATCCCCATCCTCAATGATGGAGGACCCCAGCACATCAGTGCAAAAGATAAGGCTGAAGCATTCACAACAATCTTCAACTAGAAGCACCGTGTGGGTGATCTCAGCCTCCTCCAGAGGTCCCCAGTATCACAGATGCCAATTTTCAGCCAATTTGATTCACTCCACATGATATCAAGAAACGGCTGAAGGCACTGGATACTGCAAAGGCTATGAGCCCTGATAATATTCTGGCAATAGTACTGAAAACTTGTGCTCCAGAACTTGCTGTGCCCCTAGCCAAGCTGTACCAGTACAACTACATCTACCTAGCTATGTGGAAAATTGCCCAGGTCTGTCCTGTATGGAAAAAGCAGGAAAAATCCAACCTGGACAATTACCCCCATCAGTCTACTCTCCATCATTAGTAAAGTGATAGAAGGTATTGTCAAAGTGTTATCAAGCAGCACTTGCTGAGCAATAACCTGCTCACTGACATTCAGTTTGGGTTCCGACAAAGCCACTCAGTTCCTGACCTCATTAGAGCCTTGGTTGAAGCATGGACAAAAGATCTGAACTCCAGAGGTGAGGTGAGAGTGACTGCCCCTGACATCAAAGCAGCATTTGACCAGGTGTGACATCAAAGAGCTCCATCAAAACTGGAGTCAATGGGAATCAAGGGGAAAACTCTCCACTGGTTGGAGTCATACCTAGCACAAAACAAGATGGTTGTGGTTGTTGGAGGTCAGTCATTCCAGCTCCAGGACATCACTGCAGGAGCTCCTCAGGGTAGTGTCCCAGGCCCAACCATCTTCAGCTGTTTCATCAATGACCTTCCTTCCATCATAAGATCAGAAGTGGGGATGTTTGCTGATGATTGCACAATGTTCAGCACCATTCACGACTCCTCAGATACTGAAGCAGTCCATGTCCAAATGCAGCAAGACCTGGACCATATCCAGTGGCGAGTAACATTCATGCCGCACAAGCGTAGGCAATGACCATCTCCAGCAAGAGAGTCTTTAACCATTACCCCTTGACATTTGATGGCATTACCATCACTGAGTCGCCACTATCAAAATCCTGGGGGTTAATATTGACCGGAAACTGAACTGGGCTACCCATGTAAATACCGTGTCTACAAGAGCAGGTCAGAGGCCAGGAATCCTGCGACAAGTAACTCACCTCCTGACTCCCCAAAGCCTGTCACCATCTACAAGGCACAAGTCAGGAGTGTGATGGAGGACTCTCCACTTGCCTGGATGAGTGCAGCTCCCACAGCACTCAAGAAGCTTGATACCATCCAGGGCAAAACAGCCCGCTTGATTAGCACCCCTTCCATAAACGTTCACTCCATACAACACCAACAAACAATGGCAGCAGTGTGCACCATCTTTAAGTTGCACTGCAGGAACTTACCAAGACTCCTTGGACAGCACCTTCCAAACCCACGACCACTACCATCTAGAAGGCAAGGACAGCAGATACATGAGAACTTAACCATTTGGAAGTTCTCCTCCAAGCCACTCACCATCCTGATTTGAAAATATATTGCTGTTCCTTCACTGTCACTGGGTCAAAATACTGGAACTCCCTCTCTAACAGTGTACCTGCACCACATGGACTGCAGCAGTTCAAGAAGGTAGCTCACCACCACCTTCTGAAGGTTAATTAGGGATGGGCAATAATTGCTGGCCTACATCCCATAAATGAATTTTTAAAAAGGATAACACTCAAGTAGTGACCATAGAAGGCTTGAGGGGGCTGGTGGGGGGTAGAGCTGGATGTGATCAAAATGCATGAGGAAGGTGACCTCATGTCTGTGGATAATGTTGCCAAGCAACCACGTGACGGTGAAGAAGAAGACAATTCCAAGCTGAGATTCTTGAGGAACCTTTGAGCTAACAGTATGAGAGTGGGAAGAGGTACAGTTAATACAGATATCTGAATAAAATGCCCTATAGCAGCCAAAGACTCCTGATTCAGGCTCTGCAACAGCATGCGACAAAAGCTAAGTGCCCCAAAAGGCGAACAGTATAATTCAGTTCGGTTCTAAACATCATGTAAACTTTTCTTGTATATGTCTTCGATTGATAGCTGTCTTTATATTTAAAGGATGCTCATTGAAATTTGCTTTAGAGTTATAGACTCATAGAGGTCTACAGCACAGAAAAAGGCCCTTCGGCCCATCGAGTCTGCACTATTCAATCAAGTACCTAATTGTCCTAATCCCATTTTCCAGCACTAGGCCCATAGCCTTGTATGCCATGGCATCGCAAGTCCACATCCAAATACTTCTTAAATATTGAGGGTTTCTGCCTCTACCACCCTTTCAGGCAGTGAGTTCCAGATTCCCACCACCCTCTGGGTGAAAACATTCTTCCTCACATCCCCTCTAAACCTCCTGCCCCTTGCCTTAAATCTATGCCCCCTCATTATTGATCCCTCCACCAAGGGGAAATGTTCTTTCCTGTCTACCCTATCTATACCCCTCATAATTTGATACACAATTTTATTTTGAACATCACTAGAACTCAAGAAGACAAGTAAAGTCCTTAAAAATGTGCAGTCGAGCAAAATGAAAAATCACAATTACTTACACAGTTCACAGACAATATCTTAATACAACTCACCATCAGACTATTACTTGAAGAAAACACTTGCATTTAAATAGTACCTTTCACAGCCTTAGGATGTCCCAAAGCACTTCAATGAAATAATGACTAGATAATCGATTATACTGATAGTTGAAGGGTACATACTGACCAGGACATCGAGGATAGCTTCCTTGTTCTTATGCAAATAGTGCCATGGGATCTTTCACGTCCACCTCTTGGCTACAGGTTTGTCCAGGTTATTTTCTGAAAAATATTTCTCAAGCTGTTTTGTAAAATCTACAGTCATGTCATTGTTCCTGCTCTTATATCCATTTGTTGTTGAATAAATCTGCTTGACACCGACAGACCATGCACATTCCAGTGAAATGTTTATTCTACCACCTTCGGAGTTTGAACAAAATTACGCGAGTGTTTGTGATCTACCAGTGCACCAGGACTCTGCAGTGTGGGTTTTCTGTTCAACCCTAGGCTAATTACAAAAATGATCTTGATGTTGGACAAGCTGAGGCATATTCCCTCGGAGACAAGGAGTCGTCCGTGGAAATGATCTGAGACGCTGTATCTGAGCTAACTAAACATATAGATAAAAACAACCACGAAATTTAACATGATATACATACGGAACATAGACAAAAAAGGTTCAGTTTATGCAAATCTCACAGCATACAGGAATTCAGTTCATTTGCTAGCTTTGTTTTCATATTTTTTTGCGCTAGAAGGACGGATGTCTATTTCTTCAAGAAATATAATAACCTCTGAGCATCTGAAGGACCATTTTGGTAGCATTTTAGCAAAGTGAAAAGAAAGATCAAGATCAGGAGCACCATACGTAAATTATTGGAGACTCCACCATGGTGGACCATGTCAATCAGCCGAGGTGCAGATTGGAAATTGGTGCGGAGATCAGCATTTTTGATTCAAGACATTCGTGCCATTAGTTTAATGTTACTAAGTAGAAAATGAAGAGCATTGAAAATCACGAGCGGAGTTGCCAAAAAATAATGACACTTTGTTATAATAAAACCAACTCTTTATAAAGGCATTTACAATTTTGTTTCATCTAGCACACCGAGAAATCTTCTCCACCGTAAAGGTCTTGGGATAGATCTTGACTTTGTGCAAGAGTGTAATATGGGCCATTGTAAAACAGCAACCTAATTAATATCTCTCCTGATTGTTTATTTCATTGTCATCAAACCCGCTGACAAGGGTGGTGCTGTTGTTGTCTGGCGCACTGACCTCTACCTCGCGGAGGCTGAGCGTCAACTCGCAGACACTTCCTCCTACCTCTCCCTGGAGCATGACCCCACCACTGAACATCACGCCATTGTTTCCAGGACTGTCACTGACATCATCTCCTCTGGGAATCTTCCTCCCACAGCTTCCAACCTGATAGTCGCCCAACCTCGGACGGCCCGCTTCTATCTCCTACCCAAAATCCACAAACAGAACTACCCCGGTAGACCAATCGTGTCAGCTTGCTCCTGCCCCACAGAACTCATTTCTCGTTATCTTGACTCCCTTCTCTCTCCCCTTGTCCAGTCCCTTCCCACCTACATCCGTGATTCCTCTGACACCTTACGTCACATCAACAATTTCCAGTTCCCTGGCCCCAACCGCTTCCTCTTCACCATGGACGTCCAATCCCTCTACACCTCCATCCCCCACCAGGATGGTCTGAGGGCCCTTAGCTTCTTCCTCGAACAGAGGCCCGAACAATCCCCATCCACCACTACTCTCCTCCGTCTAGCTGAACTTGTTCTCACACTGAACAATTTCTCCTTCAACTCCTCTCACTTCCTCCAAATAAAAGGTGTGGCTATGGGTACCTGCATGGGCCCCAGCTATGCCTGCCACTTTATGGGGCATGTGGAACATTCCTTGTTCCAGTCCTACTCCGGCCCCCTTCCACAACTCTTTCGCCGGTACATCGATGATTACTTCAGTGCTGCTTCATGCTCTTGTTGGGACTTGGAAAAATTTATTAATTTTGCTTCCAATCTCCACCCCTCCATCATTTTCATGTGGTCCATCTCTGACACTTTCCTTCCCTTCCTTGACCTCTCTGTCTCAATCTCTGGTGATAGACTGTCCACCAATATCCATTACAAACCCACTGACTCCCACAGCTACCTCGACTACAGCTCCTCACACCCCGCTTCCTGTAAGGACTCCATCCCATTCTCTCAGTTCCTTCGCCTCCATCGCATCTGTTCCAATGATGCTACCTTCAAAAACAATTCCTCTGACATGTCCTCCTTCTTCCTTAACCGAGGTTTTCCATCCACGGTCGTTGACAGGGCCCTCAACCGTGTCCGGCCCATCTCCCGCGCATCCGCCCTCACGCCTTCTCCTCCCTCCCAGAAACATGATAGGGTCCCCCTTGTCCTCACTTATCACCCCACCAGCCTCTGCATTCAAAGGATCATCCTCTGCCATTTCCGCCAACTCCAGCATGATGCCACCACCAATCACATCTTCACTTCACCCCCCCTATCGGCATTCCGTAGGGATCGCTCCCTCCGGGACACCCTGGTCCACTCCTCCATCACCCCCTACTCCTCAAACCCCTCCTATGGCACCACCCCATGCCCACGCAAAAGATGCAACACCTGCCCCTTCACTTCCTCTCTCCTCACCGTCCAAGGGCCCAAACACTCCTTTCAAGTGAAGCAGCATTTCACTTGCATTTCCCCCAACTTAGTCTACTGCATTCGTTGCTCCCAATGCGGTCTCCTCTACATTGGAGAGACCAAACGTAAACTGGGCGACCGCTTTGCAGAACACCTGCGGTCTGTCCGCAAGAATGACCCAAACCTCCCTGTCGCTTGCCATTTTAACACTCCACCCTGCTCTCTTGCCCACATGTCTGTCCTTGGCTTGCTGCATTGTTCCAGTGAAGCCCAATGCAAACTGGAGGAACAATACCTCATCTTCTGACTAGGCACTTTACAGCCTTCTGGACTGAATATTGAATTCAACAACTTTAGGTCTTGAGCTCCCTCCTCCATCCCCACCCCCTTTCTGTTTCCCCCTTCCTTTTGTTTTTTTCCAATAAATTATATAGATTTTTCTTTTCCCACCTATTTCCATTATTTTTAAATATTTTAAAATCTTTTATGCTCTTCCCACCCCCACTAGAGCTATACCTTGAGTGCCTTACCATCCATTCTTAATTAGCACATTCGTTTAGATAATATCACCAACTTTAACACCTATGTGTTCTTTTGTTCTGTTGTTTGTGACATCTTTTGATGATCTGCTTCTATCACTGCTTGTTTGTCCCTACAACCACACCAACCCCCTTCACTTCTCTCTCTCTCTTTCTCTCTCCCCCCCACACACACCTTAAACCAGCTTATATTTCAACTCTTTCTTGGACTCGAACTCAAGTTCTGTAGAAGGGTCATGAGGACTCGAAACGTCAACTCTTTTCTTCTCCGCCGATGCTGCCAGACCTGCTGAGTTTTTCCAGGTAATTCTGTTTTTGTTTTATTACTTCCAGAGACTTGCTATGTGTTCTCACTTTCAAAGTCATGATCTACCCCTTGAAACCTTCAATTTATTTCATGGCGGTCTTGTGACCATGTCGGCCTGAGTTACAAAAAACTGAGGTTGGTAGCGTTGAGTTTACGAATCGATCTGAATATGATGCATGAAGTTCAGTTTTGCAGGGGTGAGAATGGCTTAGTTCTAAAATAAAGACAAAAAACTCTGCTGAAGAAGAGTCATATGGGCTTGAAACGTTAACTCCTTTTCTCTCTCCACAGATACTGCCAGACCTGCAGAACCTTTCCAGCATTTTTGTTTTTATTTCAGATTTTCAGCATCTGCAATATTTTGCTTTCATCTTAGTTCTTATAGGAGTAAGAATTCCTGGTTTATGAAATAGCAGTGATTTATGCTGAAGCAAAGTAATGCTGTTGTGATGGGAAGAACCTGTATTCAGATACATATATAGTCATTTAAGTAACTTTGAAGTGTAGTCGCTGTTGTAATGCAAGAACAGTTTCAATTTATAAACAGTAAGTTCCCACAAAGAGCAATGAGGTAAATGACCACTGTTGTCAGTGGTCTTTGTTAAGGTGTAAATGTTGGCTAGGATGCCAGAAGAACAATTAGTTGAATAGAACCATGGGATCTTTTACATCCGTAAGAGAGTGTAGATAAGGACTCAGATTAACAACTTAACTGAAAGCAACACAGGTGAAAATCCAACATATTACATATAATTTGCAAAACAATTTATGACACACTGTTCCATACCTGATTTATTCTCCACACGAGCTTCCACCTACCCATCATCATTTAACATTATCAGCTTACTCTTCTATTCCTTTTTCCTTCATGTCTTTATTAATGTTGCCATCGTCCCATCTACGAAAGATGAAGGACGCACAGCAAACAATTCATTTAGTTGGGGTGTCTTCATCTGGTACACCTTTGTTGATGGCTGGGAAAGGCCAATCCTTGAGAGGCTGGTTCTGCCATAAGCACCATACATGAAGCTGCCAAGCTACATTTTTCAAGTCCTTATGACTCTTTTTCAGGGAGTTTTTTTGTTTTTATTTCAGAACTAAGCCATTGTGGCTTGTTGTTTTCATGGTTTTATTAGCTTCCCTTTAACTGCATCGATGCCGTTCACCTCAACTACTTGTGCTAGCAAGTTCCACATTAACTATCCTGTGAAGCCCTTTCATAAGCTTAAAGATGTCTAACGGGCCACTCTTCAGCCTTCCCTTCTCTACAAACTGTTGCTGTGGTTTGTTTTGCTTGCTGATTCTCGATTGTCACTCTTGGTCGGAATGACTGAGACGATCAACAGCAAAAAGGGGACTGGCCCTTTTAAAATGAGAATCCTTCAAGCTTGTCAAATCTCAACAGTGCATGCTTCTTCAAGCAGATGAAGTGAACCAGCATACTCTGTGTTTGAGGTTGGTAATTATACTTGTAGGAATGCTTAATTTTAGTGACTTCCTTCTCTCTGACCTTTGCACAAAGCGGAAGGAAAGCTGTCTGGAAGTGGTCCTTTTTCACAAATACAGCTTTCGGCACCGTCATTCTTCAATTCAGTTGTGCTTATTTTAACCTGTCAAACACAACCTATCAGAACAATTATATTACTATCCTCAGCTTGCAGTTTTAGGGGAAAAGGGATAAAATTGATGCACTGAACTTCCTGCCAGTGTAAGCATAACTTTCTTCAACCAAATTGCTGCAGTTAAGTTGAGCCAGACTCAATGCTGATCTCTCAATCTAAATCTTTCGTATCGGGATGGGAAATTATTAAAGCCTCAACTTCTGTAAATTTTTGCAGTTAACTGATCTGGAGGCTGAAGCTGCAAGTTTTCTTGATTTTAGTTTCTGCAAAGCTGTTGGCTTTAAAAATTGTTGCTTACTTTTTCTCATGACAAAACCATATGAACAAATGAACATGCAAATTAGGATCAGGAGCAGGCCATTCGGCCCCTTGAGCCCGCTCCGCCATTCAATAAGATCATGGTTGACCTGACTGTGACCTCAACTCTACATTCCCACCTACCCACAACAACCTTTCACCCCTTTGTTTATCAATAATCTATCTACCTCTGCCTTAAAAATATTCAGAGAGTCTGCTTCCACTTTTAAGGAAGGGAGCTCCAAAGACTCACTACGTTCTGAGAGAAAATAATTCTCCTCATCTCTGTCTTAAATGGACAACCCCTTATTTTTAAACAGTGACCCCTTGTTCTAGATTCTCCCACAAGAGGAAACATGCCCTCCATATCCTTCCTGTCAAGACCCCTCAAGGTTTCAATCGTCGCCTCTTACTCTTCTAAACTCCAGTGGATACAATTCTAACCTTTCCACACAAGATAAGCCGCCCTTTCCAGGCATTAGTCTAGTAAACCTTCTCTGAACTGCTTCTAACACAGTTACATACTTCCTTAAATAAGGAGACTAATGCTGTACACAGTACTCCAGATGTGGTCTCATCAATGCCTTGTACAACTGAAGCATAACCTCCCTACTTTTATATTCAATTCCCCTCACAATAAATGATAAACATTCTATTAGTTTTCCTAATTACTTGCTGTACCTGCGTACTAATCTCTTGCAATTCATGTGTTAGCACACCAGATCCCTCTGCATTTCAGATCTCTGCAATCTCTAACCATTTAGAAAATAGCTTCTTTTTTATACTTGCTAACAAAATGGACAATTTCACAGAGATAAAAGCAAAGAACTGCGGATGCTGGAAATCGAAAACAAAAACAAAAACAAAAATAGCTGGAAAAACTCAGCAGGTTTGGCAGCATCGGTGGAAAGGAGCACAGCCGACAATTCGAGTTTGCGTCATGCGGATTCGCAACGTTAACTGTGTTCCTCTCCACCGATGCTGCCAGACCTGCTGAGTTTTTCCAGCTATTTTTGTTTTTGTTTTTGTTTTGGACAATTTCACATTTGCCCACATTGTACTCCATTTGCCAGATCTTTGACCAACCGGAAAAAGACCCATTAATGCCTACTCTCTGCTTCCTGTTAGCTAGCCAATCTTCTATCCATGCCAATATGTTACCACCTACACCATGAACTTTTGTTATCTGCAATAACTTTTGATGTGGTACCTTATCAAATGCTTTCTGGAAATCTAAGTATAGTACATCCACCAGTTCATCTTTATCCACAACACATGTGACTCCTTCAAAGAACTCCAATAAATTGGTTAAACATTATTTCCCTTTTACAAAAGCCATGTTGACTCTGCCTGATTGCCTTGAATATTTTTAAGAGCCCTGCTATAACATCTTTAATAATAGCTTCTAACATTTTCCCTATGACATGTTAAGCTAACTGGCCCATAGTTTCCTGCTTTCTGTTTCCCTCCCTATTTTCCAGTCTGCTGGAACCTTCCTGAATCTAGTGAATTTCGGAAAATTAAAATCAACTCATCACTTCTTTTAAGATCCACTTCTTTTAAGACCTTAGGATGCAGCCCATCAGGACCCAGGGATGTGTCAGCCCGCAGCTCCAACAATTTACTAAATGCCACTTCCCTGGTTATTGTAATTTTCCCAAATTCCCCCTCCCTTCCAATTCCTGATTTACAGCTATTTCTGGGATGTTACTTGTTTCCTCCATGGTGAAGACTGATGCAAAATACCTGTTCAAAACTTCGCTGCCTTCAAAGAATTTGAAAATCTCTGTTGTCCGTGGTTAAAGGTGTTGCATTTTTTAAAAGTTATGCAGCGTTTGATGTCCAGCATCTTCATTGTAATTTGCCCTGATTCAGAAAGGGGGGAGGAGGAATTGCTTTTTGTGTTTGCTGTCAGACTAATGGGCAAGTCCGATTCCTAAGCGATCAGTTGGAAGCAATGTCTCGATTTTAAAATTCTCATTCTTGTTTTCAAATCCCTCATGCAGCCTCACTGCTCTCTATCTGTGATCATCTTCCACTCTACAACCCTCCAAGATCTCTGCACTCCTCCAATTCTGGCCTCTTGCGCATCCCTGACTTTAATCACTCCACCATGGACGTGCCGGTAGCTGTCCGGGCCCTAAGCTCTGAAATCCACTTTCTAAACCTCTCCACTTCTCTTCGTTTCTTGCCCCCTTTAAGGTGCTCCCAAAAACCTACCCCTTTGATCACCTTTTGTTCACCTGCCCTAAAATCTCATATGGCCAAGTGTCAAGGTTTGGTTCTTTAGGATGTTTCATTACTTTACAGGCCCAATATAAATGCAAACTGCTGTTGTTAATTTAATTACAGATGACTTACTGTTAGGCATGGCTCTATTGGTAGCTTCTCTCTTCTGGTGGAGACTTGATGGGCAGGATGGCTTCCTGCTGTGCAGTACTAATCTATAATTCTATGAATTATGAAGGTTGTGGTTTGAAGTGCTACTCCAGAGAGCTTTAGTGCAAAATCAAGGCTGACATGCCAGTGCAGTCCTGATGGAGTTCTGCACCATCAGAGGCACAAACTTTCAGATGAAATGTTAAAGTGAGGCCCTGTCTTTCCTCTCAGGTGAATGTATAGGATCCCATAAGACCATAAGACATGGGTGCAGAAATTAGGCCATTCGGCCCATCGAGTCTGCTCCGCCATTCAATCATGGCTGATAAGTTTCTCAACCCCATTCTCCCACCTTCTCCCCGTAACCTTTAATCCCCTTACCAATCAAGAACCTATCTATCTTGGTCTTAAATACACTCAATGACCTGGCCTCCACAGCCTTCTATGGCAATGAATTCCATAGATTCACCACTCTCTGGCTAAAGAAGTTTCTCCTCATCTCTGTTCTAAAAGGTCTTCCCTTTACTCTGAGGCTGTGCCCTCGGGTCCTAGTCTCTCCTACTAATGGAAACATCTTCCCCACATCCACTCTATCCAGGCCTTTCAGTATTCTGTAAGTTTCAGTCAGATCCCCCCTCATCCTTTTAAACTCCATCGAGCATAGATCCAGAATCCTCAAACGTTCCTCATATGTTAAGCCTTTTATTCAAAGAAGAGCAGGGTAGCTTTGATACGTCATGACCAATATTTATCCCTCAATTAACAGAGTTAAAACAAATGATGCATGCTTTCATTATCACTGGAGGGGAGATGGTTGTGTAGTTCTAACATCACTGGACTAGTAATCCAGAGACCCAGGCCTTTGTTCTGGGGACATGGGTTCAAATCCCACCACTGCAGCTGGTGAAATTTGAATTCAATTAATAAAAGCCTGGAGTTGAAAGCTCGCCTCAGCAATGGTGACCATGAAGCTACCATTGATTGTCATAAAAACCCATCAGGATCACTAATGTCCTTTAGGGAAGGAAACCTGCCATCCTTACCTGGTCTGGCCTGCATGTGACTCCAGACCCACAGTAATGTGGTTGACTCTGAAATGGCCTAGCAACTAGGGACGGGCAACAAATGCTGGGCCTTGTCAGCAACACCCACATCCCATGAAAGAATAAAGAGGAAAAAAAAATTGTCACATTGCCCTTTGTGGGACCTTGCTGTGCACAGATTGGTGGCTGTGCTTCCTACATTACAACAGTGACTACACTCACAAGCACTTCAATGGCTGCAAATTACTTCGGGACATTGTGAAAGGTGCTACATCAACATATTTCTAGCTTTGCAGTGAGGGCGTCTATTCACCTGAAGTGCTCCAGTAGGTAAAGAAAGCAAGAACTGACATATAACATGTTCGATTGTCTCCGTTTAAATTTTTATTTGTGAGCAAGAGGTCAGCAGATTCGCCAGCTGCTGAAAACAAACATCAATTTGAACTTTTCCCACTCAAACTAATTTTGACCCCTGAGGATTGAGCAAAGAAATTGATAAAAGGAATTTGCCTTTGGCTGATACAAGTTTGCTATCTAACATAAACACCACTTAAACATGGGCACACCATTTAAGGATCGCATGTTTTACTGTGCAAAGCGGGATGCTGTTGAGAAAATTAGGCTTCTCAGAAGACACCTAGCGAGTGATTTATGATTTCTTGTACCAACCTGTTTGCGCTGCTTTTACAGCTGGTCAGGATTTTGGGGGCATTAATCCTAGCTGCCAGAATTTGTGTCTGAAACAGGCAGGAGCCTCATGAGTAAATTAATGTCAGGGTCATGTGGCATTGTTCCAATGTTGCTGCCATTTTCTGACCTCACGGCCTTGTTTAATGCTATTTCTTGATCCGAGCCACCATCCATAGGAGGTAAAAGGACCAATGTTATCATTTTACATGCTATTAAAAGCAGCACTCCCAGCTGCTCACCAATGAAGTGGCATGGAAACCTGGGGAGATGCTTTGTTCTTGTGAGTTACTTTTTACCGTAAAGAGTTTGAAAGTGCCTTTCATGGCTACTGTAGGTTCTGTGCCATGATAGAGTTTATAGCAACACAGTTGGCGCTTGGTGGGGTTCTTCTAGAATCCAGATAGGAAAGGAGCTGCAGGAGGATGAGGAGAAGGGAGTTGCATATGAAGCTGCAGCAAATAAAATAATAAAATAGCTTGGAAGAATCCCTACCCTCCAACTGAGTTTATAGGTCCAGAATGACCTGTTCCGTGAGAAGCACAATATAAGGTGGCTTTAGTTCTCTTGGCAGACAGTAACAGAATGGTATCATATACTGCAAGAAGACCTGTAGCCAACTGCTGCAGTCAAGGTCACTGGAGCCCTGAGCTGCTTTGTCTCTGACTCCTTACATCTGCAGCAAAGGATATCAGCAACAACAGTCAGCTTCCACCCTATGCTTACATTACACATCCGATCGCTGCCAGAGCAATCATGTTCATCACTTTCGCCATGCATATCTGGAAGCAGTGAGATAGGCTTCTGAAGGTCGCACAAATTGCAGGATTCCTTCAAGTCAAAGGCATTGTTGATGGCACCCATCTTGCGCTGTGGGGTCCTTTAGTAATTGCAACGGCTTCCATTCCATTAATGTTCAACTGGTGTGTGAACACCAGCAGTGTATCATGGAGTTCCATACCTGCTTCCCTGATAGCTTCTGTTGTGTTTTTATATTGTGTCAATCATCCATGCACCCAGTATTTGCCACTGTATAGCAAAAAGCTAGCTGCTTGAAGTGAATGTCATCAGCCATGCTTTATATCCACCCCAATAACATCAGTCCAAATCATAATTGATATTCATGTGAACTAACTTTGCAGGATCATCGATTGCTTTTTAAAAATTCATTCATGGGATGTGGGTGTCGCTGGTTAGGCCAGCATTTATTGCTCATACCTAATTGCCCTTGAGAAGGTGGTGGTGAGCTGCCTTCTTGAACCGCTGCAGTCCATGTGGTGTAGGTACACCCACAGTGCTGTTAGGGAGGAAGTTCCAGGGTTTTGACCCAGTGACCCGGTGAAGGAATGGTGAGATATTTTCAGGTCAGGATGGTGAGTTGCTTGGGGGCGGAGCATCCAGGTGGTGGTATTCCCATGTGTCTGCTGCCCTTATCCTTCTAGATTGTAGTGGTCATGGGTTTGGAAGGTGCTGTCTAAGGAGACTTGGTGAGTTCCTGCAATGCATCTTGTTGATGCCACTGTGTGTCAGTGGTGAAGGGAGTGAATGTTTGTGGAAGGGGTATCAAGCAAGCAGGCTGCTTTGTCCTGGATGTTGTCAAGCTTCTTGAGTGTTGTTGGAGCTGCACCCATCCAGGCAAGTGGAGAGTATTCCATCACACTCCTGACTTGTGCCTAGATGGTGGACAGGCTTTGGAGAGTCAGGAGGTGAGTTACTTCACTGCAGGTTTTCTAGCCTCTGACTTGCTCTTGTAGCCACAGGAATTATATTGTTAGTCCAGTCCATTTTCCAGTCAATGGTAATCCCCAGCATGTTGAAAGTGGGCTTTTCACCAATGGTAATGTCATTGAATGTCAAGGAGCGATGGTTAGATTTTCTCTTGTTGAAGATAGTCATTGCCTGGCACTTGTGTAGCATGAATATTACATTGTCCAGGTCTAGCTGCATTCAGACATGGACTGCTTCTGTATCTGAGGAGTTGCGAATGGTGCTGAACATTGTGCAATCATCAGCGAATATCCCTACTGCTGATCTTATGGTCATTGATGAAACAGCTGAAGACGGTTGGGCCTAGGACACTACCTTGAGGAACTCCTGCAGTGATGTCCTGGAACTGAGATGATAGACCTCCAAAAACCACAACCATTTTCCTTTGTGCTAGACATGACTCCAACCAGCGGAGAGGTTTAGCCCTGATTCCCATTGACTTCAGTTTTGATAGGGATCCTTGATGTCACATCTGGTCAAATGCTGCCATGATGTCAACGGCAGTCACTCTCACCTCACCTCTGGAGTTCAGCTCTTTTGTCCATGTTTGAACCAAACCTGTAATGAGGTCAGGAGCTGAGTGGCCCTGGCAGAACCCGAACTGGGTGTCAGTGAGCAGGTTATTGCGAAGCAAGTGCCATTTGATAGCACTTCCATCACTTTACTGATATACGAGAGTAGACTGATGGGGTGACAATTGGTCGGGTTGGATTTGTCCTGCTCTTTGTGTGCAGTATATACCTGGACAATTTTCCACGTAGCCGGGTAGACAGCAGTGTTGTAGCTGTACTGGAACAGCTTGGCTAGGGGCATGGCAAGTTCTGGGGCAGAAGCCTTCAGCACTTTTGCCAGAATATTATCAGGGCCCATAGCCTTTGCTGTATCCAGTGCCTTCAGCCATTTCTCGATATCATATGGAGTGAATCAAATTGGCTGAAAATTGGCACCTGTGATGCTGGGGACCTCTGGAGGAGGCCAAGATGGATCATCCACTCGGCACTTCTGGCTGAAGGTTGTTGCGAATACTTCAGCCTTATCTTTTGCATTGAAGTGCTGGGCTCCCCCATCATTGAGGATGGGGGTATTTGTGGAGCATCCTCCTCCAGTGAGTCCACCCCCATTCATGACTAGATGTGGCAGGGCTGCAGAACTTAGATCTGATCCGTTGGTTGTGGAATAGCTTAGCTCTATCTATCACTTGCTGCTTATGCTATTTGGCTTATATGATGTTATAGCTTCACCAGGCTGACACCTCATTTTTAGATATGCCTGGTGCTGCTCCTGGCATGCCCTCCTGCACTCTTCATTGAACCAGGGTTGATCCCCTTGGCTTGGTGATAATGGTAGAGTGGGGGATATGCTGGGCCATGTGGTTATAGGTAGTGGTTAAGTATAATTCTGCTGCTGATGATGGCCCACAGCACCTCATGGATGCCCAGTCTTGAGTTGCTAGACCTTGTTGCTAGATAGTTTGAAATCTATCCCATTTAGCATGGTGGTAATGCCACACAATGCGATGGGGGGTATCCTCAATGTGAAGGTGGGACTTCGTCTCCACAAGGGCTGTGTGGTTGTCACTCCTACCGATACTGTCATTGACAGATGCATCTGCAGCAGGCATGTTGGTGAGGATGATGTGAAATATGTTTTTCCCTCTTGTTGGTCCCCTCACTCAGTCTAGCAGCTCTGAAGCAGAGTCATATGGACTTGAAACATTAACTCTGTTTCTATTTCCACCGATGTTGCCAGACCTATTGTGCTTTTCCAGCATTGTTGATTTTATTTCATCTTTCTTTTAAAGGCTGGGCAAGTCTGCATCTCTGGGCGGGATTATCCTGCCCTGTTTTGGCGGGTCCGGCCAGAGATTTGGCGGTCCAGCCAAAAGTCCATTGACTTTCGGCAGGACTGGACAATCCCGGCAATGGGCGGGGCTGGAAAATTTCACCCTTTGTCTTTTCCAGGAACTCTAAGTGTGAGCATGCTCTTTGGCTTGCTCTTCCCTGGGTCTTCTTTGCCATGTCTATTCACTGCTGTGCAGTCCCTCAAACCCACTGAGTTACAATCTCCATAGAGACCGATAACTTTTAAAGAGATTTGAACTTCCAGTTAGAGCTGAAAGAAAGACATAGCAAGATTTTAAATTTTAATACTTCTAAAGTAACAAGTGTTTTAAAATAAAACTCTACTGACTGTGCACTTTTAAAAACATAATGAAAATAGGAAGTGCTAGAAAAGCTCAGCAGGCCTGACAGCATCTGTGGAGAGAGAGACAGAGTTAACGTTTCGAGTCCAATATGACTCTTCTTCTGAATTACCTCCCTGGACCATGACCCCACCACTGAACATCAAGCTGTTGTTTCAAGGACAGTCACTGACATCATCAAGACCTTCCCTCCATAGCTTCTCGCCTCATAATCCCCTGAACAGCTTGCTTCAACCTCCTTCCCAAAATCCACAAGCAAGACTGCCCTGGTCAACCCATCATTTCAGCCTGTTCTTGCCCCACTTAAATTATTTATTCTTCTCTTGACTCTGTTGTTTCTCCCTTTGTCCAGTCTCTTCCCGCCTACATTTGTGATTCTTCTGACATCCCCTGACACTCCCTACATCATTTCAGCAATTTCCAGTTTCCTGGCCCTAACCACCCCCTTTTCACTATCGATGTCCAATCCCTCTACACCTCCATCCCCCACCTGTACAGCCTGAGGGCTCTCCACCTCTTCCTTGAACAGAGGCCTGAACAGTTCCAATCCACCACCCTCCTCCGCCTGACTGAACTCATTCTCTCACTGACCAAGTTCTCCTTCAACTTGTTTCACTTCCTCCAAATAAAAGATGCAGCTTTGGGTGCCCGTATGGCCATTTTTTATTCATTACTAGGATGTGGGCATCGCTGGCATTTATTGCCCTTGTTCAGAGGGCATTTAAGAGTCAACCACATTGCTGTGGGTCTGGAGTCACATGTAGGCCAGATTTTCTTCAGGCACATTAGTGAACCAGATGGGTTTTTTTTTATGATAACCAACAATGGTTTCACAGTTATCATTAGACTCCTAATTCCACATTTTTATTGGATTCAAATTCCACCATATGGCATGGTGGGATTTGAGCCCTGGTCCCAGGGTGTTTCCCTGGGTTTCTAGATTACTAGCCTAGTGATATTACCACTCTGCCAACACCTTTTTGGGGTATGTGGAACATTCCTTGTTCCAGTCTTACTCAGGCACCCCCACTCCCCCCCCACCCCCCCAACTCGTTTTCCAAAACGTTGATGACTGCTTACTGCTCTCATCCGGAACAGGAAAAATGAATAATTTTTGCTTTCAATTTCCACCCTTCTCTCACCTTTACTTGGTCTAACTCTGACACTTCCCTTTCTTTCCTTGACTTCTGTACCTCTATTTCTGCTGATAATCTGTCTACCAATATTCATGATGAGCCCACCGACTCTCGAGCTACCTCGACTACACTTCCTCACACCCTACTTCCTGTAAGGACTCCATTCTATTCTCCCAGTTTCTCTGTGTCCGTTGCATCTGTTCGGATGATGTTATCTTCCATCTTGTCTTCCCTTTTCCTGAACCAAGAATTCCACTCCCCTGTGGTTGACAGGGCCCTCAGCCATGTCTGACCAATTTATATAATTGGAGTTCCATTGTGAAGAGCCATATTGAACTTGAAACATTAATTCTGTTTCTCTCTCCACAGATGCTGCCAGGCCAGCTGAGTTTTTCCAGAGTTTTCTGTTTTTATTTCAGATCTCCAGCATTTGCAGTGTTTTCCTTTTATTTTCCTGCTGTTATCTTCTTTTCCTTAGACCACTGATACTTTAAACTGGAGAAAGGGATGTCCCCCTTTTATACTCATCGCCCATTGCACTCTCCACAGTATTACAGTCCTTTTAGCAACTGCAGAATGAAGTGGATGGTTCAATCATTTTCTATCTGAATTCCTGCAGTCTGGAGGTGGAAGTGGAGGAAGAGAGTTGGGGGTTGGGGGAGTGGTGGCGGGGGTGAGGGGAGAGAAGCTTCCTGATCCAAGCTCACTGATATTGGGCTGCAACTAATTACCCTGCAGGTCCCATAGAGGACAAGCGCCTACTCATCATTCAAGCTGGACAGCCGGCCTGGTGATTGAAGGATCATTTCATGTGGTGCAGAAAGGCAGTTCTCCAGTTTGTGTGGTTGAGCTGTACGTTTTTACAAGCTGAATTCAGAATCTGACCAAATGTCTCTGTGTGTGTGGGCATTTAAAAAAATGTACTTACCCAGTCAGTAACGAGGCAGTCTGTGGACAGCTTCAGTAATATGAAACTAGAAAAGAAGAAGGCTAAGGGAAAGAAAGAAAATATCAAGGAATGTTTTTAAAAGAATAGCTGCCAGTACCCATGTTGAAACTGAGCAGCTTCCTCCGCCTCATATCCCCCGCCACTCTCGGATTCTGCTCCCGACTCCTCGTCTCCCTGCTGTTATGTGAGTCTGGACATTCCAGTTTAATTCTTGACCTTTATTTATTAAAATTTTAACCCATGAGCAATGCCAAGGGACATTCACTAATATGACCAAGTATTGATACAGAAACAAACATTTGACTGAGATATAGCTGCTGCTTCCTGTGCAAACCACTTCAGTGGTATAAAACTGTCTCAATGAAAACACCCCAGTCAAAGGAATGGCACTGAAAGGGTTAAGCTACAGTGCAGATAACAGTTGTTGAGAGATGGCCTTTAAAATGCAAAATGCTTTCAGAAATGATCTCATGGACATAACCAGCTGTCACTGAGATTTGTACACCCACAAATGCCAATTGCCCAATATTTGTGCAGCAATTTGTTAAAAATATATACACTAGATGTGAATGAACTGCTTTCAGTTCTGGTTCAATTTGAGTTGGGCCGACCCAAACCACTCAAACACAGACCTAAGATTGGATATAATAAGGTGTCAGGCAATAGCAAAAGGAAATATTGAGTCAGCTCACAGGTAAGCCTCAAAATTGTGCCATATTTCCCCTGATTTCCTCCCATTTAATTCTTAACTTCATGCCCACCTTTGCACAGTTGTATGGTCAGCGTTATGGATCGGTCCAATCCATGAATCAAATCTACTCCTTTGTCAGGTTGCAGAGAAGAAACGCTTGTTCTTGTCTAACTAACCTTCCATCCTCTCTAACTACAAGCCTACACATGATTGGAAAACCTCACTTACTGAGGCAAATAGGGACGGGCTATAAATGCTGGCCTTGGAGTGACAGCCATGTCTGTGAATGAATTTATAAAGCACAAGATAAAATCATAGACACCCATCCAGATTCAGCTTCATACTTATCTCTCCTTGTCACATGGGACGTAGCTACCATTTCACACTCGTCCGAGGCTAAGTTTGGCAAAGTAAGGTTTTAGCCCAGGTCAATCAAATCCACCAAGATAGAATGGAAGAGCTGAATATTTTTTTAAACATGAGAAATTTGTAAGTGTTGATGTTCAAAGAGACTTGGCTGTGTTCGTACAACATGAGAACAAACGAATTAGGAGCAGGAGTACAAGGAAAGTAAAAATTTAACATACAGGTACAGCAAGCAGTTAGGAAGGCAAATGGTATGTTGGCCTTTATTGCAAGGGGATTAAAGCACAGGAATAAAGAAGTCTTGCTAGAGTTGTGAGAGCATATTTGGGGGCCATTAATAGCGGCAAGTCATTCAATGGTCCATGGACTCTAGCGGGACAGCAAAATCTCACTGGGGTAAAATTCCACCCTTGGTCTCCACATTCAAGAAAGGGTATACTTGCATTGGAGGCAGTACACTGAAGGTTCACTAAATGGGTCCTTGGGATAAGGGGGTTGTCCTATGATGAGAGGCTGAGCAAATTGGGTCTATTTTCTGCGGAGTTTAGAAGAATGAGAGGTGATCTCATTAAGACGTATAAGATTCTGAAGGGGCTTGATAGGGTAGACACTGAAAGATTGTTTCTGCAGTTAGGCGAACCTAAAATGTAGGGGCACAGTTTCAGGATAAGGAGCTGATCATTTAGGTCTGAGACGAGAGGAAATCATTTTACTCAAAGGGTTGTGAATCTTTGGAATTTTCTGCTCCAGAGGATAGGGAGATTTTTGGTTTCTCAGGGAATCAAGGGATATGGGGAACAGGTAAGAAAATGGCGTTGAGGCCCAAGATCAGCCATGATCGAATGGCTCAACAGGCCATATGGTCTACTCCTGCTCCTTTTTCTTGTGTTCTTGTGTACCAAATTGGGATTCGCTTTAACCTTTGACTAAGATTTTCACTTAGCCCTATTATTTACCAATAATGACTGCTCAGAAAAACATCTTACATAAGTGATTTGTGGATGTCTTTGCTTAAAAGGAGACTGATCCTAAACTACAACACAAAAGATCAAATAGCATTTTTGATACATTGATAAAGGTTCGTCTAATTTTATACTATATTAAAAATATGCCTATTTTATGGTAGCAGCAAGGAATTTTAAGTTATGACATTTGGGGTGTCATGAAATCCATTGCTCTGTGTATCCCTGGATGTTAAAATTTGCAGCCTGTAGAGTTGTAATATTTAAGGTACAGGGCGTTCTAATATTGGTTCCTGCCTAGTAACAAGGGTAGGTCCATCTCTGTGTGTTTTGATAGGTCGCCCAGATCAGGGACCAGAGAACAATTCTTCTAAGTCAGTCAGTTTCGGGAAGTCAGCCTGGAAGTATCACAGACAGAGGAACAGAATAGGCTCCGAATTGAAGAAAGAGCTGCAGTTAGCAGACTGACTCTGTACTGTGGGCCGCTGTGGCAAAGATACCCTTTTGGAGCAGTGGTACTCTGCTTGGCACAACCTTAGGTCAGACTGTGTGCTTTGGAAGCTGGTGTTTGAGTTACTTGGGAATCCAGGGAGAAGGAATCTCGGAAGGTGAGACTGAAACCCTGCAAGATGGACCATTGTTAAAACCGTCTGAGTGGGGGTGACTTTTGGAGAGAATTATTGGAAACCATCGTGAGAAAGACAAATTGCTGGAAAAACTCAACAGACCTGACAGCATCTGTGGGGAAAAAGACAGAGTTAACATTTCGAGCCCAAATGACTTCTTCAGAACTAAAGAGAAGTAAAAATGTGCTGAAATATGTACTGTTTAAGGGGGATGGGACAGGTGAAGCTGGATAGAAGGCCAGGGATAGGTGGAGGCAAAGGAGAGATTGCAAAAGATGTCATAAACATCAGGTTGAAGGGTTGTTGATGGTGGTGATACTGGCTAAAGAAGGTGCTGATGGTGCCATTAAGGGTAGAAAGCAAGATGAGCAAGTGACAGATGGCCCTAGTGGGGTGTGGTGGGTGTAGGGGACGGTGTGGGAGAAAAGATCAAAATAGTCTAAACGGTGGAGATAAAACAATGAATGGAAATACATTTTAAAAATAGGTGGGAAAAAATATATATATAAAAAGTAAAAAATAAATATTTGAAAAAAGAGGGTCAAAAAGGGGTGGAGGAGAGAGCTCACGATCTGAAGTTGTTGAACTCAATGTTAAGTCCGGAAGGCTGTAAAGTGCCTAATCAGAAGATGAGGCGCGATTCCTCCAGTTTGCGTTGAGCTTCATTGGAACATTGCAGCAGGCCAAGGACGGACATGTGGGCATGAGACCAGGGTGGAGTGTTGAAATGGCAAGCGACAGGGAGGTCCGGGTCATGCTTGTGGACACTCTGATTAGGCACTTTACAGCCTTCTGGACTTAACATTGAGTTCAACAACTTCAGATCATGAACTCTCTCCTCCAAACTCACCCCTTTTTGATCCCCTTTTTTCAAATATTTATTTTTAAATTTTTATATATATTTTCCCCCCACCTATTTCTATTATTATTTTTAAAATTTATTTACATTCATTGTTTAATCCCTACCTTCTAGACTATTTTGATCTTTTCTCCCACACCGTCCCCTCCCCTCACCCCACCCCAACTAGGGCCATCTGTCACTTGCTCATCCTATTTTCTGTTCTTAATGTCACCATTAGCACCTCCTTTAGCCAGTGTCACCACCATCAACACCCCTTCGACCTTTTGTTTATGATATCTTTTGCAATCTCTCCTTTGCCTCCACCTATCACTGGCCTTCTATCCAGCTTCATCTGTCCCACCCCCCTTAAACAGTATATACTTCACCACATTTCTACTTCTCTTTAGTCCTGAAGAAGAGTCATACGGGCTCGAAACGTTAACTCTGTCTTTCTCTCCACAGATGCTGTCAGAACTGCGGAGTTTTCCCAGCAATTTTTGTTTTAGTTTCAGATTTCCAGCACCCGCAGTATTTTGCTTTTATTTCAGTGAAATTAGTTGACTCACAGTGGAACTAACGTCTGGGTGATATCTTGAGAATTCCATAGATTCTGCCTTGGTTGCGTCTGTCATTTACTCAGTAGTGTGGTGTGTTCAATCACAGTTTGTCTGTTAATTCAAATGTACCTCATAGCTACCCTGAATGTTAGAGTATAAGATACGTATTATAAATTGTTTTGTCTTTCTGAACTTGTAAAGTAAATATTGTTTTTGTCCGTTCAAAACCTGTGGAATCGTGTGTCTTTATTCCAAAAGCAGATGCCTTGAATCCCATCTTTAATCTATTTTGAACAAAACATTACTGGTTAATGTAATAATTACATTAATGTAATAATTACATTATTATTTATAACTGGTCCGTGTCTGTGACAATTCTTGGCCTTACGTTGCTGTCAAATGTTCTGCCACGTCATTTTGGCAAATACCACTTTTGTTAACACAGAGTAACAGATTATTACAATATCAAACCACTTGTGGTGTATAAATGTGAAAATGCAAGAACAAAATAACTTTCTGCTGTCTCAGTAAAGTCCCGACTATGATGAATTCATTTTCCCTGCACATTTCCAATAATCCCTATTACATCTCAGATGCACTTCACAAACTTGATGGTTTGTCGGAGAGGAAGGAAACACATTCCCTTAATGCATTCTTAATTCTTAATGCATTCCTTTTATGCCAAGCAATCCCAAGCCATTATTTCAACAAGCAGACTATGATGCCTTTGTACTTATTTTACTGAAAGAGATGGCTGATAGAGAGAAGGACGGTACTGGAATGTACCAGACTTGTTGGTGATATCTAAACAGGTCCAGCAAAGACAAACAAAAGCAAAATTGAACCTTCTGCTTTAATTCAGTGCCAGTTCATTGAGGGTTCAAGCCCCAATCTATGCTTTTCAATCTGAGCTCAGCCAGGGAAGATAAGGGTGCAATAATTTGCCTCAGTGCCCTAGATTAGAAAGGAGAAGATTCTCTAGCATCCTGATCTATCCAGTGGCTCTTGCTTCTTTTCATAAGAAATTAGTTCAAGGAATTTTAAAGTATTGACTTTGTTTTATCAGCGAGAGTGATTCTTTAAATAGCGGCGTTGTTAATAGACACATAGGGCAGAGTTTTGCCCTCGGTTGGCGGGCTGGCCCCACCGGCTCAGCAGTGGGCAAGCAGCCGAACTCCGCTGCCAAAACGGGGCCCGCCGCCATTTTGTGTAGGCGGGCCAATTATAAGGCCCGCCCAGCGGTCTGCCCGACAGGAAGCGCTGTGCCGCTTTCGCTGTCCGCCCGTCTTCCTAAAAAATTTAAAGGGGCCGGGATGACATCGGGGGTTCCTCCCGACATCACCCCGCGTCATGTTCCTGTCGGCGAGCGGGCCCCGCCCCCAAGTCGCCGATGGGGAAAATTCTGGCCATAACTTCATAACTGCAGCACCCGGCAGCCTCTGCACTCACTCTGGTGGGGCGGGGGCTGGGGGCTTGTGGGGAAGGGGGTGGGGGGGGGGGGGGGGGGGGGGGGTGGTGGGTGGGAGAGGCCTAACTTCATATCCAGCCCAACCCGCCAGGATAGAAATCCAACCTTCCAGGCCTCTTTTTCCCAGGTTGGGTTTGCAGAGCCAGGAAATGTCCCAGCTCTGCATACCTAACCCAGGAATGAAAATCTAGGCCAATTTGTTTTTAACCTCCTGATTTCCAGCCCTTGAGAATACTTTCTTGCGTTTGGCTGCTTACCCTGCTTCCTGACATCACTGCTGCTGTCTGACAGGAGATCCCCTTGACTTGGCACCAGATTCCAACTGCTGTCAGGAGCAGGGAAATCCACACCACAGATATCCCTAGATTCTTGTCAGCATTTTTCCTCCAGGTCAGCGTCACTGTTTCATTACTGAATGGAAAACCCAGGAGAAAATATAAATAAATAAAGAAAAAAAAAGACTCGCGTTTGTACAGTGCTTCTGATGGGCCATCAACGTCACAAAGCCAATGAAGTGCTTTTGAAACACAGATAGGGCACCTCAAATCCAGCAAAGTCGGGATCGAGGCCATGCCCAATTTGGATATTCTCGGGCAGCGGGTCGGGTGGTTCAGGCCGTGGGCAGTTTTGGGGCCGAGCCAGGTCCGGTGGGGTCAAGGGTCACTTGGGTCACCGGATAGAATGGTGTGCAAAAGGGCAAAGTCGATAACCAGCCCGGAGCCACACCATGCCAATGCAGCGCCTAGATGGCGCGTGTAGGTAAGTTTTCTTTTAGATTTCACTCAGTTAAAACTGATGCATGGAACATTATAAGAGTGTCCAGTTTTCGGACAACTCTAGATTTTGGACGGCCAGATTTGAGACACTGGGTGGAATCGTCCCAGATGTGCACTAAGTGCAGTAGCGGGCAGGTAAAACCACATTTTACCCACCAGCCGCAATGGTGACTTCTCTCACTGTATTGTCCCGATCTGCCACATTATTTATACATTCCCGGGAAACGCACCGTTTCAATGGCAGGCAGGCTCTTATTCACCTGCCATGCCATCACCTTGCCACTTCATCGCGCCAGGTGCCATTTTTAAAGTGCAGCTGAGCGCACACCTTTCAGCGCTTCCAGCCCATGACTGCTGCACAGAAGACATGGCCCCCAAAGGCAAGAAGGCTGCAGCCCCCAAGTTCAATGACACGTCCCTCGAGCATCTCTTGGACACAGTGGATGCCCGCCATGATGTCCTCTACCGCAGCTCTGGCTGCAGGATGGGCAGTAACATCACTAATCCAGCCTGGGAGGTGATGTAGCAGTGGTGATTTGAAAACAGAGCCATCCAGCTAGCCAGCGACAATCTGGACCGGTCCTGGGCTGATGGTGAGACCGATGGTGCTCAACCAAGTGAGGATCCAGCAGTGCAACATCCATCAGACAACCATGCTGTGAGTGATGTGTCCTCTTTCACAAGCCACTGCCATGTACTAATTATCCCTCCTTGCTTTTGCAGGCATATCTGGAAAACTGCCAAGAAACGGCCAAGAGAGTCCACGACCCATGGCCTCCAATCAAGCCCTGAGGGAAGCTCAGAAGAGGAATCCACTGACACCCTCCCTGAAGACCTGTCACAGCACTCCACCAACTCGGAGACACGCACCTCGGTGGGACCTTGCTTTGGAGTAGCCTCGGGGTCATAAACTGGTGAGCACATCACACTTTTTGATCCACAGCCAGCGGCAACAGGGAATTCCCAGGTTTCCGGCATTCGGAGGACTGCTGGAGGACAGAAATTTGCTGAGTCCGAGCCTCTGGACTCGGTCATGTCACAGTTGCTGGAGCTGCAAAGGCAAGCTTGGGAACGACAGGGAGGGATGTCCGCTGCTCTCCTCAGATTACAAGGCACGATGGAGGAGTCCGTCCGCCTTCAGGCTGAGGTGATAGCTCCAGCATGCCAACGCACTGAGGTGAACGCTGGTGGGATGCCAGCTGCCATGGAAACCTTGGTCCAGGACATTGCTCCTGAACTGCTGTACGGTCTCAACTCCATCGCTGATACCATAGCTGGCCTCCAACAATGTGTGCATGAGAGGGTGCCGATCTCACTCCAGCTACCCCTTCTCCTCCAGGAGTCAGCCAAGGGCCCCTGGGTACCTATAGAGAAGAGGATCAGCAGGTGCACCACCCGGGGATATCCATCCAGGCGACTCTGTGAGTCCAGCCCATCCGAGTCCCCTCTTCCTGTGACACCAGCAGCTCCAGCTCCATAAGCCGAGGAGGGGGCCACTGTCTTACAGCAGGACCCCGAAAGCAGACTGGGGCCTTCCAGAGCACATCTGCCAAGGTCATCATAGACAGGGTGTAGCAGTCAGCAGGCTGCCTCCACCTCTGCTGTCGGGGAGAACCAAGACATAGTGACAGGTTTAGGAAGGTTAAGAAGATGTAGTTGCACAGCCTGGGCACGGGTGTTAATCACTTGTACATAATATTCTTTATTGCAAATAAACTCCCAAGAATATGTCCCTGCTTATGGCTCCTTGTTCTGATGAGCAGTGTTTGTGTCACTCAGATGTGAAACCTTTCTGCACAAGATAAAGTCAGGTGTCTCAGTCCAGGGCCTCTTCCCTGTGCTTTGAGCAGCCTTCAGGCCAAAGTGATGGTCTGGCCTCACTCTTCCTGGACACATTACTGATTCCTGCACCTCAATTGCTGCCAGAATGTCGTGGGCAGGTG
The DNA here is from genome assembly GCF_017639515.1 of Carcharodon carcharias. Classification (NCBI taxonomy): domain Eukaryota; kingdom Metazoa; phylum Chordata; class Chondrichthyes; order Lamniformes; family Lamnidae; genus Carcharodon; species Carcharodon carcharias. The sequence goes on from NC_054476.1 coordinate 22,105,760, forward strand.
TCACAGAGGTCCGTCATTCTCTCTGTGTGCTCTCAGCAGCTTTAAGGTGGGGCTGGCCCCCTATCTCGTCAGCATCTGTGACCAGTGACGCTGTGCCCCTGAAGGGGTCAGGTGCTGAAGGTAGTCAAAGGATCAGATGCTTTCAAGTTTCACGGCTGCGTCTCTATGATATGACCCTGATCACACAGCGCAAGTGAGCTGCCCTCGGCCAGACAGGAGTCAGACATTCTCAGAGGCTATGTAAAGGTCTATGGAGTGTCCTCACTGCATGTTGTCATTGTCCTCCTGCAATCGAGCGACTATGAGGGCCTCCACTGCGTCTCCATGACAGGAGCATTATCACAGAGGGTATGTGCACTGGATTATTACAGACTGGGGTCAAACATTCACAGATGCAATGTGAGGATCTAGGGTGTCTTCTCGCGGCTTGTCATCATCACCCTCCACAAACCTAGTAGCAATGAACGCCTCGTCTGGGCAGTGTGAGGGCCTCATCACCCTCATCACTGTCGACACCCTCCTCATCAGAGGAGACCTCCAGCTCCTGCATCTCCTCCTCTGCCAGCTCACCTCCCCGTTGCAGCATCAGGCTGTAAAAGGTGACAACAGTGTGTGACATCCTCTGTTGACTATTTTGCAGGGCTGCACCAGACTGGTCCAAGCACCGGAACTTCATTTTCAGCATCCTAGTGGTTTTCTGTACCAAGGTGCAAGTTGCAGCATGAGCCTTGTTATAACTTCGCTCTGGTGCAGTCTGAGGCCACCGCACGGGTGTCATCAGCCACATCCTCTGAGGGTAGCCCTTGTACCCTCAGAGCCAACCCTGCAGCCTCTGTGGACCCTGGAAGATGTCGGGGATCTGTGACAGACTGAGAATGGAGGAGTTGTGGACACTCCCTGGAAACCGTGTGCAGACCTGCAGGATGTGTTTGAGGTGGTCGCACACCAGCTGCACATTCAGTGTGTGGAAGCCCTTGCAGTTGACGTAGTTGACCCCTTGTTGCAACAGAGATCTGAGCACCACGTGAGTGCAGTTGATCACATCCTCCACCTGTGGGAAAGCTGAGATCTGGGCAAATACAATGGCTCTTGCATCCTGGCTCTCTTGGTTCTGGGCGAAATGCACAAAGTTGTGTGCCCTCGTGAAGATGGCATCCGTGACCTCATGGATGCATTTCTGGGTGGAGGCGTGTGATATCCCACAGAGTTCACCTGTGGAGCCCTGAAAGGAGACACTGGTGTAAAAATTGAGTGCCACGATTACTTTCACAGCCATTCCATATGCCCATGGTGCTAAATCCTGCAGTAGCTGGCAGATGTAACTGAACAGTTCCCTAGAAATGTGCATCTTTGGCAGCACTGGTTGTTAGTCATCTGCAGGAATGAAAGGTGGGGCCTATAGGACCTAGATCTACCTAGGCACCGACCAACAATGGCTTGCTGTGGCACTTCAGTGGCATGTGTGGGAGCCCCAGCCGTCCCTTCTTACAGAGGTTACTGCTCCTCTCTCTGTGCAGTCAGGTGTCTCCATTGCTCTCTTGTCCATCGTCTCTGTTCTCCTTGTACCATGAGGCATACAGCTAGTTCACCAGGCTCCATGCTCCTGATGTACTCCTCCTGCAGAATGAAAGAGAGAGACATGTGGGTTAGTTTGGGTATACTAAGAACTTCTCTGGGCTAAGTCTGAACACCCCTTAACGCGTCCCAGAAACATGCCACTTGGATGCCAGAGTTTAGTGCGCTGCACTCAAATGAAGGGAGGAAATGAGAACATAGTAGTGGTAGTGGACGGTAAAATTGAGGAGATAGATGCTGTTCTCTTCAGCCGTGAGCATGAGTAAAGGCTGTGTTGCCTGCTCGGTGCCAGGCTTAAGGACATCTCCTCAGGACTGGAGAGGAACTTGGAGTGGGAGGGGAGGGATCCAGTTGTTGTCATCCATTTTGTTACCAACAACATTGATAGGACTAGAAAGGAGGTTCTGCTGAAAGAATTTGAACAGTTAGGAGCTAAATTGAAAAGCAGAAGCTCCAAGGTAATAATTTTGGGATTGCTACCTGAGCCATGGGCAAACTGGCATAGGGTAAATAAAGTCAAGGAGTTAAATGCGTGACTCAGAGATTGCTGTGGGAGGAATGGGTTTCAGTTCATGGGGCACTAGCACCAGTACTGGTGTAGGAGGGAGCTGTTGCTCTGGGATGGGCTTTGCTTGAACCATGCTGGGACCAGTGTCCTGGCGAGCCAAATAACTGGGCTATAGAGAGGGCTTTAAACTAAATAGGGCAGGGCAGTGAGAGGGAATGTTCTGGAAAGGAGATATGTAGGCTTACAAAGCAAAAGAACATGGCAGCCTTGCAGGGCAGCTATTTAGTTAATGATACCCAGAGTGTGGCAGGAAGGGACAGAGTGTACAAACAAAAAAACAGCAGCAAATAGAGTCAAAAGGGGAAAAATGGTAAAAAGGCAAAATTAATGGCTCTTTACTTAAATGCACGTAGTATTTGGAACAAGATATGTGAATTAACGACACAAATAGAGGTTAATGGGTATGATATTATAACCATTATAGAGGGGTGGTTACAAGGAGATGAAAACTAGGAAATAAATATTCAAGGGTATGTGACTTTTTGAAAGGGCAGGCAGGAAGGAAAGGGTGGTGGGGTAGCTTTGTTAGTATGAGATGGAATAAGTACAATAGCAAGAAAGTATCTTGGATCAGAAGATGTAGATGTCCATATAGGTGGAGATAAGAAATAACAAGGGGAAGTAGACATTGGTGGGAGTAGTCTATAGGTCCCCTGACAGTAGCTATACTGTAGGACAGAGAATAAATCAGGAGATAATGAGAGCATGTAAAAAAAATATATTAATCATGGGTCACTTTAATCTTCATGTAGATTGGGAAAATCAAATTGGCAGAGGTAGACATGAGCAAGAATTCATAGAGTGTATTCGGAACAGTTTCTTAGAATATGTTGTGAATCCAACCAGGGATCAGGCTATTTTGGATTTGGTAATGTGTAATGAGGCAGGTTTAATAAATTACCTCAGAGTAAAGGATTCCCTAGGAAACAATAACCATAATATGGTTGAATTTAGCATCAATTTGCGAGTGAGAAAGTTGGGTCGGAAACAACTGTGCTGATCTTAAATAAGGATAATTATAATGGAATGAGGGCAGAGTTGGCTGGAGTGGGCTGGGAAAGCAGTTAAGCAGAAAAGACGGCTGATGAACAACAGCAGACCTTTAAGAAAATAGTTCATGAGTCTCAGCAAAGATATATCCCAGTGAGGAAGAAGGATGCAAGGAAGGGGATAAACCAACCATGGTTAACCAAGGAAGTTAAGGACAGTATCAAAAGGAAAGAAAAAAGCATACAATATGGCAAAGGTTAGGGGTAAGACAGAGGATTGGGAAAGTTTTGAAAACCAACAGAAGATGACCAAAAATAAAGAGGGAGAAAATAAACTTTGAGGGTAAACAAGCAAGTAATATAAAAATGGACATAAAGAACTTCTTTAAATATATAAAATGGAAGAGAGAGAGAGGCCAAAGTGAACATAAGCCCCTTAGGGAATGAAGCTGGGGAGATAATAATGGGGAACCAGGAAATGGCAGAGGAGTTAAATAGATACTTTGCTTCAGTCTTCAAGGTAGAAGATACTAATAGCATTCCAAAAATACTAAATAAACAAGGGACAAAAGGTAGGGAGGAAATAAATACAATAACTATCACTAGAGAAAAAGTACTAGGGAAACTAATAGGGCTAAATGCTGATAAGGCCCCTGGACCTGGTGGGTTGCATCCTGGGATATTAAAGAAAGTAGCTACAGAGATAGTGGATGCATTGGTAGTAATCTTCCAAGAATCCTTAGATTTTGGAAAAGCCCCAGAGGATTGGAGAAAGGCCAATGTAACATCCTTAGTCAAAAAGGGAGGGAGACAAAAAACAGTTAACTATAGGCCAGTTAGCTTAACATCTGTCATTGAGAAAATGTTGGAGTCTATTATAAAGGATGTAATAGCAGAACATTTAGAAACATATAATCTAATCAAGCAGAGTCAGGTTAGCTTCATGAAGAGGAAATCATGCCTAAAAATGTATTAGTATTGTTTGAGGAGGTAACAAGCAGGATAGATAAAGGGGGACCAGTAGATGTAATATATTTGGACTTACAAAAAGCATTCATTAAGATACCTCACATAAGGCTACTTAGTAAGAACCCATGTATTGGGGGCAGTATATCAGCATGGATAGAGGATTGGCCAGCTAATAGAAGACAGAGATTTGGGATAAGGGGGGCATTTTAGGGATGGTAACCTGTATTTAGTGGAGTGCCACAGGGATCACTGCTGGGGCCTCAATTATTTACATTGTATATTAATGACTTAGGTGAGGGAAGTGAATGTACTGTTGCCAAGTTTGCAGACAACACAAAAATAGTTGGGAAGGCAAGCGGTGAAGATGACACAAAGAGAAGAATATAGACAGGTTAAGTGAGTGGGCAAAAACTTGGCAGATGGAATATAATGTGGGAAAATGTGAGGTTATGCACTTTGGCAGGAAGAATAGAGGAACTGAATATTATTTAACTGGAGAAAGACTGCAGAAAGCTGCTGCATAGAGGGATTTGGGAGTCCTTGTGCATGAATCCCAAAACGCTAACATACAAGTTTAACAAGGAATAGGGGAGGCAAATGAAATGTTGGTCTTTGTTTCAAAGGGAATAGATTATAAAAATAGGGAAGCCTTGCTAAAACTATACAAGGCGTTAAGATAAAAACAAAAAACAAAAAACGAAAAACTGCGGATGCTGGAAATACAAAACAAAAACAGAATTACCTGGAAAAACTCAGCAGGTCTGGCAGCCAGGATGGTCTGAGGGCCCTTAGCTTCTTCCTCGAACAGAGGCCCGAACAATCCCCATCCACCACTACTCTCCTCCGTCTGGCTGAACTTGTTCTCACGCTGAACAATTTCTCCTTCAACTCCTCTCACTTCCTCCAAATAAAAGGTGTGGCTATGGGTACCCGCATGGGCCCCAGCTATGCCTGTCTCTTTATGGGGTATGTGGGACATTCCTTGTTCCAGTCCTACTCTGGCCCCCTTCCACAACTCTTTCTCCGGTACATCGATGATTACTTCAGTGCTGCTTCGTGCTCGCGTCAGGACTTGGAAAAATTTATTAATTTTGCTTCCAATCTCCACCCCTCCATCATTTTCACGTGGTCCATCTCTGACACTTTCCTTCCCTTCCTTGACCTCGCTGTCTCAATCTCTGGTGATAGACTGTCCACCAATATCCATTACAAGCCTACCGACTCCCACAGCTACCTCGACTACAGATCCTCACACCCCGCTTCCTGTAAGGACTCCATCCCAATTCTCTCAGTTCCTTCGCCTCCATCGCATCTGTTCCGATGATGCTACCTTCAAAACCAGTTCCTCTGACATGTCCTCCTTCTTCCTTAACCGAGGTTTTCCACCCACGGTCGTTGACAGGGCCCTCAGCTGTGTCCGGCCCATCTCCCGCGCATCCGCCCTCACGCCTTCTCCTCCCTCCCAGAAACATGATAGGGTCCCCCTTGTCCTCACTTATCACCCCACCAGCCTCCGCATTCAAAGGATCATCCTCCACCATTTCCGCCAACTCCAGTATGATGCCACTACCAAACACATCTTCCCTTCACCCCCCCCTATCGGCATTCTATAGGGATCGTTCCCTCCGGAACACCCTGGTCCACTCCTCCATCACCCCCTACTCCCCAACCCCCACCTATGGCACCACCTCATGCCCACGCAAAAGATGTAACACCTGCCCCATCACTTCCTCTCTCTTCACCGTCCAAGGGCCCAAACACTCCTTTCAAGTGAAGCAACATTTCACTTGCATTTCCCCCAACTTAGTCCACTGCATTCGTTGCTCCCAATGCGGTCTCCTCTACATTGGAGAGACCAAACGTAAACTGGGCGACCGCTTTGCAGAACACCTGCGGTCTGTCCGCAAGAATGACCCAAACCTCCCTGTCGCTTGCCATTTTAACACTCCACCCTACTCTCTTGCCCACATGTCTGTCCTTGGCTTGCTGCATTGTTCCAGTGAAGCCCAACGCAAACTGGAGGAACAACACCTCATCTTCCGACTAGGCACTTTACAGCCTTCCGGACTGAATATTGAATTCAACAACTTTAGGTCTTGACCTCCCCCCTCCATCCCCACCCCCCCTTTCTGTTTCTTCCCCCTTCCTTTTGTTTTTTCCAATAAATTATATAGATTTTTCTTTTCCCACCTATTTCCATTATTTTAAAATATTTTTAAATCTTTTATGCTCCCCCCACCCCCACTAGAGCTATACCTTGAGTGCCCTACCATCCATTCTTAATTAGCAATTTTGTTTAGATAATATCACCAACTTCGACACCTATGTGTTCTTTTGTCCTGCTGTCTGTGACATCTCCTACCCAACCCAAGGTTCACTAGGCTGATCATGGGTATGGAAGGAATTTCTTATGAGGAGAGGTTGAGGATGTTAGGACTGTATTCATTGGCATTTAGAAGAATGTGAGGTGACCTTATTGAAACATATGAGATTGTTAGGGGGCTTGACAGGGTAGATGCTGAGAAGTTGTTTCCCATTGTGGGAGAGTCTAGGACCAGAGGGCATAATCTCAGAGTAAGGGGGCAGCTATTTAAAACAGAGATGAGGAGGAATTTCTCCTCCTAGAGGGTAATGAATCTGTGGAATTCTTTACCGCAGAGGGCTATCGAGGCTAGGTCGTTAAGTATGTTCAAGGCTGAGACCTGGGTCTATACTCGATGAAGTTTAGAAGGATGAGGGGGGATCTGACTGAAATTTACAGAATACTGAAAGGCCTGGATAGAGTGGACGTGGGGAAGATGTTTCCATTAGTAGGAGAGACTAGGACCCGCGGGCACAGACTCAGAGTAAAGGGAAGACCTTTTAGAACAAAGATGAGGAAAAACTTCTTTAGCCAGAGAGTGGTGAATCTATGGAATTCATTGCCACAGAAGGCTGTGGAGGCCAGGTCATTGAGTGTATTTAAACCGAGATAGATAGGTTCTTGATTGGTAAGGGGATCAACGGTTATGGGGAGAAGGCGGGAGAATGGGGTTGAGATACTTATCAGCCATGATTGAATGACGGAGCAGACTCGATGGGCTGAATGGCCTAATTTCTGCTCCTATGTCTTATGGTCTTATGGTTATGGAGATAGACAGATCTTTAAATAGTAAGGGAAACAAGGGTTATGGGAAAAAGGCAGGAAAGTGGTATTGAGGATTATCAGTTCAGCCATGATCTCATTGAATGGCGGAGCAGACTTGATGGGCCAAATGGCCTATTTCTGTTCCTACATAATATGGTCTTATGGCTGCCAAAACCACACCCACCTCCGCCGCTCTCCACCTGTCAGATTGGCGGCAGCTTTGCCCATTGGGCTGCATGCTGTGCTCTCAGTTCAAGCGCAGGCATTCTCCTAACCCACACCGCAAGGCTGCTCTGTTAGCTTGAACCATCAAGGAGACTGTTCCAAACCGGGATGATGACATTGCAAGGGGCTGTGAGCACCTCCACCTGTGACTGCTCCATGGCCAGCTTTAGCTAGAAGATTGTATAATGTGCCCAGTCGTCCAGCTGTTCTGCAGTCCACTAAAACGCTCATTAGTTTGCAGTCTGTGCCCAAGGGGTGAAAGGCTCTGGAGCACTTGGTGGCACTTGCATGCCTCTGCCATGCTTGAAGAGGCAGATAAGCTAGAGACCCGACTCCACACATGTCAATGTGGCTGCCAGAACAGTCTCAGCTGCAGAGGAATTGCCATTTTGTACAAGCCAGCTTACTAATGTGTGGTTGCTTCCCTCATCCCCTCCTCCACATACATGCTTGTGCACTTTCTTGAGCCTCTGGGCAGCCCTTGGCCCCATCACCAAGTCGCTCAACAGCAGGGCTGCCCTTGGCCTCACACCTCCAATGCGCCATATTGTCCCCTCACACCTACAAGCATTTTTGACGCCAGTGAGCATGGGCGATTCTGCTCACTGTACCTTTACGGTCACTGTAGGAAACTTGGCAGCCAATTTGCACACAGCAAATGTTATAACAACGAGATAATCTATTTCTGTGAGCTAATTGATGGACTTTTCTTTAGCCAGGAGGCCTGGGATAACTCCCCTGCTCTTCTTCAAAAAGTGCCAACTATGATCTTTCACAACCACTTGAGGCTGGCGGGCCTTAGTTAATGTCTTATCTGAGAGACAGCACCTCTAACAGTGCAGCATTCTGTTCTTACTGCGCTGGAGTTTTAGCCTTGATTTTGTCGCTGGGATTGTCTCATCAAATAGCAATTACATGTGCCATGTTAAAAATTTAGAAAAGAAACAAGATATCATAACCAGATATTAAAAGTGGATGGGCAATAGACCCTACACAATACATGTTGGAGGATCAAAATTAGCATACTTAAATCAAGCAATATATAACAGTCATCTCCATACATTGTGCTAGATTAGTATGACTAAAATTATCTCCTAAAGTAAACCCAGATCCCAGAATTCTACCTTAAGTCCATCACTTGACAACACTCAAGAACAGCATAACCCACTTAAAATTGGTAGTTTGTACAATGTGATTCGACCACAGAGGCCCGAAACTGGCAGGTAACTGTTGATTTCTTTAATAAAGATACTGGTGTGAATTTATAGTTTTTGATATTTGCTGTAGTTTAAGGTGGAGAATCTATTGCAGAGTTCTTTGTACAGTACGAAAATCATAAAAGAGAACATTAATCTGGAATTGGCCACCAGCTCCTGTCTGCCAATCGTTTATGCTGAATTGAGTTACAACACAATTTGCCTAACATGTGATTGATGAAAGCTGAATAACTATGGGCTGTTCTGAGGGGGAAAATCTTGTACTGCTAAACCGGCTCAGTGATTGGCTGCTGTCGGGATCTCTTGAATAAAATTGGATTTCTCTGGGTTGGGATGTAAAATTAATTTAGGTTAAAGTTAGTGCCACTTTAAAGGGCCTAGTCCTCTTGAAGTGAGGCCAATCTGAGAAGATACAGATGTTTATAGGTGTTTAATTTTGCTTTTGTTCAACTTTGCTGCACCTGTTTAGATATCACTAACAAAATCTGATACATTTCAGTGAACTCCCTTTCTGTATCAATCATCCCTTTCAGCAAAGAAGTACAAATGAGTCATAGTTGTTATATGTACATTATATACATAAAATATATAATATATTAACACACTTACTGATAGTTAGAAAAAGAGAACATTAATCTGGAATTGGCCACCAGCTTCTGTCTGCCATTCATCTATACTGAATTAGGTTACCACACAATTTGTCTAACATGTGATTGATGAAAGCTGTATAGCTATGGGCTGTTCTGAGGGGGGAAATCTTGTACTGCTAAACCAGCTCAGTGATTGGCTGCTGTTGGGATCTCTTGTATAAAATTGGATCTCTCTGGGAGGAATGAGGTTGAATTTTGAACCATATAAAGTGTATGGAAAGATGGAACTTGCATTTATATAGCACCTTATCACATTTTCAGAACATTTTGAAGTGCTGCTGCCATTGCTTTGGGAATAAACATTCTGAACAAGATCACATAAGCAGCCAATAAGACGTACAACCAATTTGCTTTGGTGTTAGTTCAGGGAGGAATGCTAGCCAGGTTAATGGAATAACATCCTACTTTCCTTACTTTAATACGAGGAGAACTTGCACATTGACACCAGTAAGTTACTGTCTCATCCAAAAACTGTAACAATGCAGCATCCCCTCAGTGCTGCACTAAAGTGTCGGCAATGTATTAGTAGGCAGCCCTCCTGCCTCTGTGACAGAAGGTACTATATTTGGACTTTACTGTAAGGGTTAGAGCGCACTTAGGCTGACAGCGCAATGGAGTACTGAGGGAGTGCTGCACTGACAGAAGCGCCATCTTTCAGATGAGATCTAAAGCCACGGCTCCGACTCAGGAAGACATGGCATTGTTTCGAAGAAGAGCAGTGGAGTTCTCCCTGGTGTCCTGATCAATATTTATCCCTCAGCTGACGCTAAAATCTCTTTATCTGCTTGTTATCACATTGCTGTTTGTGGGACCTTGCTGTGTGCAAATTAGTTACTGCATTCCCTACACTACAATGGTCACGACCTTCAGAAAGGCACATAATTGGCTGTAAAGCACTTTGGGACATCCTGACGTTGTGAAAGGCACTATATAAATGCAAGTCATACTTTATTTCTTTTACCCCAAGTTCTGAGTCAATGTGAGCCTTCTGATTTAGACATGCAAGTGTCCACGACTTAAGCCAAGCTCAAACTGAGATGGGAAGCTACACCTAAGGCAAGTAATTTCCCTTGTCGGGCGGGCTCAGTGAGGTGGGGGGGGTGGGGGGGGGGGGGGGGGGGGGGGGGGGGGGGTTGCAGGTGGGACCAGCCGGGAAGCCAACCTTTAAGTACAGAAATGAATGAAAGTCGATCGGCACCAGGCCGCGATTTCATGCTGGCAGGCCAAGTAAGGCCCGCCCAGTGTGAAACGGCTGCTTCAGCACTCAGTACTGCCTTTGGCGGGGGGGGAGCGAGGTAGGAGGTTATGGGGGGGTGGGGGGTAGCGAGGTGGGGGTGGGGGGGCGAGAGCGAAGGTTCGCGCTTGAGCTGCCCCAGGGAGATGAAGATATGAAAAATTAAAAATAACGATTTTAAAAATGTTATGAAACATGTCCCCGCTCATGTGGCTCTATCACATGAGCAGGGACATGTTGTTAATGAAATGTTAACATTTTTATTTAATTTTTATTTGCTGTTGGAAACCTCATGCTGCCCATTAGTGAGATTTTCCTGAGAAATGCATAGGCCTTTTTGTCTGCCCGATAACCGTAAGGTTGGACGGGCAGCGAAAAATTACATTTAATTACATTTAATTACCTTGTTAATAGCCTTAATAGGCCTGTTAATTGTCCGAGGGCACACGCGGGAGCCGGCAATGTGCCCATCGCCCAAAATATCGATGACGTTGGGCCGTTTGCCTGACGCCATTGCACGTTATTTTACACTCGTTTGGGTCGGGCGCATGTGCGACTCGATCGGATGTGAAATCACGCGAGATGACATTGGGCGAGCCTCCCTACATCATCCCACGCTCGTGCGATATTTCAGTTAGCAGGCCAGCGTGGGTACCAGAGCCCTGCCTGCCATCAACTAAAGGGCCAGTTAAGACCTTTAAAAAGGCAATCGACCAGGATTTCACATTGCCCGTGCTATTTCACGCCTGTTGCGTGGGCAAAACAGGCAGTCGTGCAGCCAACAATTTGCAAAGCCGCATCCAAGAGCAGAATAAAAAGGGTCAGCAGCATTGCCAGTGTCAGTGTCAGAGGAATTTTGGAGATAGTTTGTTGCTGGTGGCTAATTGGTACTTGGTAGCTTCATCTCTATTCGGGGCTTCATTCTTAGAATTTCCAGGCCCCATTTCAGAACTCATTGGTGTCTCCAAGGCCCCTGATGGATTTAGACTGTGTGGACCCTTCCAGATATCAGACATCCTTCTGTGACTCTGGTAATGGAGATTGTGCTCTCCGCTGGAGGCACCTCCTCTGGTGAGGAAGAGAAGGACAGAAAGGAAAGGAGGTGCAGCTACCGCAATGCCGAAGGAGGCTCTGCCTCTCAATGGAGACTGGGACCTCCATTTGTCAGATGATTGGGCCTCAGATCAGCTCAGACTGTGTGGGTGGACACCCCATGCCAGTGGCTCTGAAGGTCACAGTGGGCCTCAGCTCCTATGTCTCCGGCTCTTTCCAGGGGTCAGTGGGGGATCTGTGTGGAGCCTCCCTATCAGCTGTCCACAGTTGTGTCAACAGAAGCTCTATTCAGGCGCGCATTGACTTTCATTCATTTCTGTATGGACAAGGACAGCCAGGCTGAGTGAGCCAGAGGCTTTGCAGTGATTGCTGGGTTCCCCCACATCCAGGGTGCAATTGACTGCACACATGTGGCCATCAAGGCACTAGCGGGTCAGCCGGGTGCCTTTGTTAACGGGATGGGATATCACCCCATGAACATGCAGATAGCATATGATCACTAGGTGTAGATTCAGCAAGTCTGGGCAAGTTTACCCTGGCAGCCCTCATGACAATTATATCCTGAGACACTCCAAGATGCTGAGGCTCTTCAGTGCTCTTGCCCGACTGGATGGATGGCTGCTGGGTGACAAGGGCTATCCGTTGGAAAGGTGGCTTATGACACTTCTCCGCCACTGAAGAACGGAGGCAGAGCAGCGTTATAATAGGAGTCATGCCTCCACAAGGCAGTGATAGAGAGGACCATAGATCTTCTCAAGATGCGTTTCCGTTGCCTGCACTGTTCAGGATCTGCACTACAATATCCCCAGAGGGGTGTCACTGATAGTGGTTTATGCTGCACTCTCCACAACCTGGCACCAGCATGGGGGGAACCCACTGGAGGAAGAGGACCTTGACACAGCTCCACCGGCCACAGAGGATGAATCTCCAGGGAGGCAGGGACACCAGGGATGCCTTGATCCAATGCTCCTTCAGCTAGACTGCCAAAGATCAGCTTCAGCCTCACGCCAGGGCTGCCTCCTCCATCCCTCAAGTCCAAAATGTCCCTGTCATGTGAACCCAAAGTCCACTCAGTGCCTGTGCAATAAAGCTTTAGAGCCACTCACATCCAACATTACATACAGGCGTACCCTGCTCCAAAAATAAAAGGTGAAGCATACTCAGGCCATCACAACAAAGGCAAATTTAATGTTATTGTCACAATTATTGGTGTTAATGTCCACACCAGCAGACATATAAACCAAACATAAATGAACATAAAATCACCCATGACCTGTCCCTTTTGTGCTCATGGTGCCTTAGACTTAGGTTTGTGAGTGCTACATCTTGGTGCCCCCCGAACTCTGCCTCATTGGCAGCAGCATTGGAGACAGTCTGCTGAATCTGCTGTCTTGTTGGCCTTGATTACCAGCTATATGCCCTCCTCAAAGTCTATTTATCTGGAAGCCACTGGCCATCACCTGCCAAGCAGACCAAGTCTTTGACTATCAATCTCACCTTACTATGGCACCATCATCTTAAAGGAATTCCACACTTTTGCCTTCAGCTAGGAATCTGCCTACGGTGGAATTTTCCTGTGAGGGAATTACCTCTGTATTTGGATTTCCTGGACTCTGGAAATCATGTGAACTGATATCTATTTATGTGCTTCTTTTTGTTAAGTTATCCATAGTTGGAAAACCCTTTCTTTCTTTTCTACCTCCTTTACTCTGTGTGTGTGTGTGTGTGTGTGTGTGTTTGTGTGTGTGTGTGTGTGTGTGTGTGTGTGTGTGTTTGTGTGTGTGTTTGTGTGTTTGTGTGTGTGTGTTTGTGTGTGTGTGTTTGTGTGTGTGTGTGTGTTTGTGTGTGTGTTTGTTTGTGTGTGTGTTTGTGTGTGTGTGTGTGTGTGTGTGTGTGTTTGTGTGTGTGTGTGTGTGTGTAATCGCCCCGCCTGGGTTTGAATGTGTGAATGAACTAAACTTCTGATTTAATCCTAAGAAAATTTTCTGTGAATTACTTTAAAAATTGACTACACAAACAAAGAGTTTTTGGAATAGACGGCACAGCATATTTTAAACAAAAACACCTCTGCTTATGGCGAGAGAATAAAGGAGTTCAGCTTTGTCTCGCTCTTCTGTCCATAACACTAGTCTCTTGCATATCTTCCGTTTCCATCGCCCTACCATTGGCAATTGTGTCTTAGGCTGGGATTTTCTGGCCCCGTTGAGGGTGGGACCCCCCGGAGGTGAGGCAGCGCCCCAGCCAGAAGTCCATTGAGTTGCGGTAGGACCGGAAGATCCAGGCAATGGGCGGGTGCGGAAAATCCTACCCTTAAGCACCCTGGGGCCTGAGCTTCGAAATTCTCTCCTACCTGTTTCACCTCCTTTTAAGTCACTCTTTCAAACCTGCCCCTTTGACCTGTCCTAATACCTCATTTTGAAGTCCAGTGAAAAATTTTGTTTGATAATGCTCCTGCAAAGTACTTTGGGAGAAGCTACAACGTAAAAGGCGCTGTATATATGCAAGCTGTTGCTGAAGGGTACAGTCCCACCACTTATAATGGGCAGGTTGTTGTTGAAGTGATTTGCTCCCTGTACACAGTGGCCAGAGTAATGAACAACTGATGGTGTGAGGTTGTTGAGATTTTATAGAACTTGGAAGAATTATGTTCAGCGCATAACGAGGGTGATCCAGAAATTTGCACTGACCACTGACAAAGGCCAACTCTAGGAACTCTAAGACCATCAGCTGCCTGTTGAAGGGGTGGGCTACATGGGCCAGGTGTATGGACTCTCATCTTCAAACTAAGAAGGGATGTGTCACCTCAATTCTTTATCATCTTCCAGTGAGATTACACTTAAAACCTCCATTTTTTAAAAATCCATTTGAGAAAATAAATCAGATCACGTGACCTATTATCAAAGTTTGAAACAGAGTCCAAGATGTACAGCCCAGCAAGAATGGCTTGCAGCAGTAGCAGGATTTCTAGAGGTCACAAGGGCTGAGGCAGACAGGGATTAGGATGAAATGACAGGCAACCATGAGGCCTGACCAACTGCCCACAATAACCAGTCCATTTAATATGGTTCAGGCATCACTTTGTAATTGACAACTACGGTGATGACAAATGGTCAGTGCCTGAGATAGACAGTGTTCCTGTAAGCGGATAGGCCACTGTGTTAGTGTACGAAGGCTTAACACATCTGTCTGAAATTCAACTCTTCACAAGTCGTTACCTCATTTATTTTCAATCGTTTTTTGAAATAGTCGAACTACTTGATCTGCTAGCACTGCATCGTATGACCTGCACACACAACTGTGTCATGAAAACAGTTTGACTCATTTTAGCTCATTTTAGTTCCAAATAACTTGCGGGTCCTTTCAAAGAAAGTGTTGACAGTGAAAAAACTCTCTGAAAACACCTAACCTTAGTTGCAGGGCAAAATGCAAACAGGACACAGGGAACTAAAGCATACATCCCTTGCAAAAGCACAAACAGGTCTTTATACGTGAACTACATGAGACACAGACTAGATTCCGTACCCCTGCCTTAACTATTGTGGAAATCTGCAGCGGTTCTGAACATTGGCTTTGCACAGCATTAGAACAACTGAAGCAGTACAAGTACAAGTTATTTATCTTAAACAGGCTTCTAGGTTAAAGCACCCACCATCCATGTGGGACAACAGAGATAGAGGATCTGCTTTAGGGGAACAGGAAAGGTAGAGTGAAAAACCTCCTATGGAGTTCAACTGGGAATTACAGAGAATTACATTAAGTGGGCAGCACAGAAACAGGCCATTTGGCCCAACTGGTCCAGGTTGGTGTTTACGCTCCAGACGAACATTTACCTCCCATTCCTTTTCACCTAGACCTTAGCACCATTTCAGGGAAATGTAGACAGTGTATGTGCCAGACAGGTAATTTTAATCGCACTTAGCACCTCTTTAAGCTGAATGGGATCAACTGAGGGGGATTGGGCTGAATTTCAATGTTCATGACTGGAACTGAATTTAAAGGGTTTGTAAAGTATAAACAGGGCTTTTGTCTTTGTTGCTATTGTCTTTGGAAGTAACTACTGTACAGATCCAGAAGGACAATTCAATTAAAATGTGCATTTTTTAACCATTGTAAAAATATTTAAATTGAGCAATACACCAAGGTAGTTCATTTAAAATTTTAAATGATCTCGGTCAGACATCATAGCAGCTGCTGTTGTTGGTTCATCCGTTAACTGCTGTTAAGTTTGCATTTTAATTACGGAGAAGGACATAGCCAAACTGAAATTCTGTCCTCTACATTAAGTTCGGCCCTTACTTTAATTAATATGATTAATAGAGGTACCTGTGATGCTGTCTTTAAACCCATGCTGATATGAAGCTGATGCCTTTACTCCTGAACATTCCCTAGCAGCATCCTCTCACCCTCACCAATGTCTGCACTTGAACCACTTTCTTTCATTTTGGGGCCTTTTTATCCCCCCACACACTGAGCAAGCTGCTCTTAAGCTTAATTCTCCTGACCCCTTAATGCAGTCGGATATTGTCGCCTAATCTTTTTTTCTTCCATCCCATTTGTGGTTTGACTTCTTTCTCCCTTCCAGTTCCTTTTCTCTTCCTTTCTCATTCTATAGGCACTCTCCAGGCCCCACATTCCTGAGTTCTTCCTTGCATTAGCAGTGCAGCACAAAGCTTTCCCAGTGTTAGGGGATTAGTCATTGAGGAGATTGTGGCAACAAACTGCATAACTTTGTGCATAGGAGTGTATGAGGTTATGTGCTTGTGTGTGAAAGGGAAATCGAGAGCAGGCAAAGACAAAAACTAAAAGCATGGGAAAGGAAATGTGAGGCAGAAAATTTTAATAAGGAAGATATGATACATTTAACAAACGTTGAGATGTGAAGGAAGAAAAGAATGGAGGTAAAGTAAAAACTGAAGAGGATAGAAATAGCATAAATAATGGAGAAAAATGATATAAAGTTTACATATTGGCGCTGGGCAGCCTTCCCACATCTACAATATTGGAAAGATCCTAGAGAGTATCTGGAAATAAGCTATTCAACATTAACTTCCCCACTACTGAGGTTACGTATGGTGCCCATATGCGTTGTAGGATGTAAGCTCATATAACCTCAGATATATCTAGTATAAAGTCTCTGGGTGCCATATTGGATTTCTGCCCAGCTGGATGTTTGATTTTCTCAGAATAAACCCAATCAAATTCAAACATGGTTTTAGTTTTCAAGTCTACTCTGTTGTGTGCCATTGTGACATACTGGGTGAACAAGAAAAGAAGAAATGTGATAGAAAGAATGAAGCACAGCCTCGTACTAAAGTCACTCACTTTGTACCACTAGGCCTGAGTACTAGTGGAATGGCTCCTTTATCTCAGCGAGCTGATGCACAATGTGCGCTGGTCCACACTTAGTTGGTTGGCAGGGTAAGACTGCTTTTGCATAGGAGAAACAGACAGCTCTTGTGTCGCAACACAATGTCTGAAGTATGCCTCCCATTAATTGGCCACCCACCAACTTCAGTGTGAGGAGGAAGATGAATGGAGGTGTTTGGGTGAAGAGTGGAAAGTAACTGATGATTAAAGAAGACATCCAGTTAAAAAGAATTAAATGAAGCTGAGAATGACTAACACATGGCAGTAAATGCAAAAGAAATGTGCTAATAAAATACAGAGATTTAAAAATAGCATTAAGTAAAATGATCTGGTCTAGTGCAAGCTTCTAGTGAAGCCTGTGCGGTATCTTAGCTGCTGATGTGATAACGGGTCATTGCCTTGTGTCTTTAAGCCTATGTGATCCTGCTGCCAAGCCACTGATGCTATAATTCATGATTGTTAGATAATATCATGAGCCAATAATAAGAATGTCAAATGTTGAATTGTTCCAGAAGGTTAATTATCTGAAATTTAAATATTTGTTTACGTTAGGTTTATCTAAGGTTTTGTCCACATCTAATAGTCACTATGTGTCATGATGTCAGGGCTGTGCGAATTGCTCCTCTGCCTTCACTGAGTTGAGGTTTTAAGCTGACATCAAAAAAAATGCGAATACCAGGTTCCCATGACACACCCAAAATGGATTGCAGTAAAAGTGGCTTGTGATGTTGCAACAATATAATGTTCAATAAAACATGGTAGATGAAATGTCACAAAAAAAACAGCATTAAGAAGCTCAAAGAAATGGGAGCAAAGGTTAAATTAGGCCCAGTGCTGCTGAAAGCTGCAGCATTCCTCAAAACAATGTCCTTGTTTTTGAATAAACAGCACACAGTCAGAATGAGACAAGCTGGGACATCTGAAGTCTAAGGTGGGTTTCAGGAGCTGTG
The DNA here is from genome assembly GCF_017639515.1 of Carcharodon carcharias. NCBI lineage: Eukaryota > Metazoa > Chordata > Chondrichthyes > Lamniformes > Lamnidae > Carcharodon > Carcharodon carcharias. The sequence continues at coordinate 22,123,684 of NC_054476.1, forward strand.
TCCTCAATGGCAGATAATTGCATTTAGATATAAAGGTGTAATGCTCAACAGTAAATATTTAGTACATCAATCCTACTTGGTTAAAAACAGTAATGAGATGTGAAAGAGGAGTATGTTTGCTTTGCCAGCATTGTCACTTCAAGACACACCAACTTGTTTTGTGAACAGCGCAAATAGTCTGGGAACCACAACAGCTTCACTATATTATTGACATTGAACCTGAGCCTATTTGATTTTGGATATTAGGGGTAATGTTTTCTTTTCAGACACAAAACAGCAAAAAAAAAGATAGGCTTTTTGTAATTTGAAAGGAAAGGAAAGCTAATAAAATGTGATCATTTATTGTGAGGGGAATTGGATACAAAAATAGGGAGGTTATGCTAAAAGCAAAATACTGCAGATGCTGGAAATCTGAAACAAAAACAAAAATTGTTGGAAAAACTCAGCAGGTCTGAGAGCCTCTGTGGAGAGAAAGAGGCCAGGATTTTCCCCTCGGCGATTTGGGGGTGGGGTCCGGTCGCCAAGGGGAAAATGACACGGGATGATGGGTCATCTTGGGCCATTTAAATTTTTAGCGAAATCAGCTGTGCGCCCGCCGACCTGTCAATGGCCAATTGAGGCCACTGACAAGCTAATTAACGTACTTAAAGACTTTAAGGCTGGCAGGCAGGCCAGGAGCCCCAGCGGTCTCCAGATTATTCATGAAACTTCATCCACTGGTGGGATGGAGTTTCATGTCCGTTTTGTAAAAAAATAATAAATTTTATGTGTTCTTTGTTAACATGCCCCATCTCGTGTGACATTGTCACATGAGGGAGACATGTTAATAATTTTTTAATGTTTCTATTTTTAAAGTTTTTTCCACTGTCAGTATTCCCCCGAGACAGGAATTTGCCTCAGGGAGCAGCGAGCTCTTTCACGTGCATGTGCGAAAGAGCGCACTTTGACGGCTGGAGATAACCCCCCACAGGAAGTGCATAGCGCTTCCCGTTGGGGATGCTGCTGGGTGGGCCAATTAAGGCCCGCCCACTTAAAATGGCAGTGGGCCCGGTTCAGTGGCGGGGGGTCAGCTGCCTGCCCGCGTTCCAAGCCGATAGGGCCCGCATGCCATCCCAGGGCAAGATTCTGCCCAGAGTTAACGTTTTGAGTCCAGATGACTCTTCTTCAAAACTCAGCATTCAGTAGGGAGGTTATGCTTCAGTTGTACAGGGCACTAGTGAGACCACATCTGGAGCACTGTGTACAGTATTGGTTGCCTTATTTAAGGAAGGATGTAAATGTGTCGGAAGCAGTTCAGGGAAGGTTTATCAGGCTCATACCCGGAGTGGGTGGGCTGTCTTATGAGGAAAGGTTGGACAGGTTGGGCTTGTATCCACTGGAGTTTGGAATGGTAAGAGGCGACTGGATTGAAACAAAAAAGATCTTGAGTGACTTGACAGGGCAGATGTGGAGAGGATGTTCCCTCTTGTGGGAGAATCTAGAACTAGGGGTCACTGTTAAAAAATACGAGGTCGCTCATTTAAAACAGAGATGAGGCAAAATTTTTTTCCCTCAGAGGATCATGAGTCTTTGGAACTCTCTTCCTGAAAAGGTAGTGGAAGCAGACTCTTTGAATATTTTTAAGCAGAGGTGAATAGGTACTTGGTAAGCAAGTGGGTGATAGGTTACCGGGGGTAGGCGTGTTGCAAATTTGAGGTTACTATCAGGTCAGCCATGATCTTACTAAATTTTGAAGCAGGCTCAAGGCGCCAAGTGGCCTACTCCTGCTCCTTATTCGCATGTTTGTATGTTGAATAAAATGAGACTTCTCTTGCCAATTTGCTTTCCTTTCTTCCTCAACATGTTTGACCCACTGGGCTTTGGTCCCATGTACAGTCTTGAGGACTTCAGGACATGGTTGAACTGGCCAGCGTTCATTGTGGCTTGACCATGAGGTAGCATTATCACCTCGGAATTCATAGGTTTTTGAGTTCAAATCTCACAAGAGCCTTGAGCACAACGTCTGGCCTGACAGTCTGCTCCAATACTGAGATCGCACTGTCAAAGGTATTGTCTTACAGATGATATGCTAAACTGCGGTCCCATCTGCTCTCTGAAGTGAACTTAAATAATTGCACGGCATTGTTTCATTGAAGAACAGGGGAATACTATTTATGCCTAATACAGCGTCACTAAAACTGATTTAAAAACAGAAAGAGCTGGAAATGCTCAGCAGGTCTGGCAGTGTCTGTGAAGAGCTAAAGTTAATGTTCTTCCAGAAGAAAAAGTCAGACTCAACCTGAAACGCTAACTCTGTTTTTCTCTCCACAGATGCTGCCAGGTTTGTTGAGTATTCCCAGCAGTTTCTGTTTTCATTTCAGATTTCCAGCATCCACATATTTTGCTTTTATTTCGCTTTGACAGATTATCTGTTCATTAAGACATCGCTGTTAGTGGGAGCTTGCCATGCACAAACTGGCTGCTACGTTATGATATTGGAGAGACTTCAAAAGTAATTGGCTATAAAGCACTTTGGGATATTATGAAAGGCATGATATTAATGGAAGTCTTTCTGTTTGACTAGCGGAAGAAGTTTTGATTACAACAGCCAAACCTAATTCTATCTTCAGCCAACATCTACCAGTAAAAAACTTCCAGGAATGGTCCCTGGATAGTGATCAGCAACAGGAATCTTGTAAGATATCCCATCCCTAAAGTAAAGCCAGTTGCAAGGTCCTCAAACACTACCCTAGTAAATGTTGGATTTAAGAAAATTAGCAAAATATCTTTTAACTGGCGAAAATCAAGAGTAAAATAATCATGGAAAAGCACAGATGGAGAATGGTTAACATTTAATATGTGAGATTTAAAAGCCAACCATTGCTACATTTTGATTTTTGGGGGCTACGAGTAATTGGTTTGGCATCTGAGCGTGTTTGGTAATGTTTCCCAACAGATTAAATCAATCTCTTCACATACTGCAACATTATGTTGCAACATAACTTGAAGTGAAATGAAGCTTTAAATGTTAGTGTTTATCAACTAGTATATAAGACAACCGCGGGCATGACACATTTTAATGCAGGCAACTGTTCCTTTTTAAATCAGATTGTAGGGATGGTGTGCAGATGTCACCTTTCAACCCTGAATTATAACGGTAAATGATAATATTACATAAATCACTGTTAGTGTAAGTGCTTAGAAACTGTATAAGCTTGAACTAGTCAATCTTAATTGTGAGCTGCCTCAGGGAGCTGAAGATTTTTTTTAACATTTTAACAAAAATAAACAATTGAAAAATAAGGAAAACATGGCCTCTCGTGTTACTCTGTCCCATGAGCAGGGACATGTTAAATATGAGTTAAAAAAAAAATAATTTTTTTTTTTTGGTCACTGGTCTGAAACCCTGCCCACCAATGAGGTTTTGCAAAAAATGCAAAGGCCGCTTGGCTTATTCACCCGCTTGCCATCCGTAAGGCTGAACGGGCAGGGAAAAATTCAACTTCATTAATGGGCTTATAGCCCTCTTAACTGTGGGCGGGCACACTGCCAACTCCTGCCTTTGCCCACCAACCGAAAAATCGCGCGAGGGCGCGATGAGATTGGGACACTTGCCCAATGTCATCAAGCGCTACTTTTTTTCCTGTTCGGGTTGGGTGTGTGCCCGGCCATTGATGGAAGAATTCTGCCCGTGGTCATCATCATCCATCGGCCTAGCGTGCTCAGATGCCATTGGCTTAGTAGCGAGCGTATGCTGCTTGAATTAACACGCTCCAGGGCTTTTGAGTTGGCGACCTTGTCCTGTCAAAAGGTGTCAAGAATACGTCTGAGACAGTGAAGGTGGAAAATGTTCAACCTCTCCTCCTGCCTAGCATATGTTGCCCAGGTCTCATCACTGTAGAGGAGTGAGCTGAGGATGCAGCCTTGGTATACTCGCAGTTTGGTGTTCCCTAACTCTTTAATTCAGCTTGGACATAACAGCTGCAGCTTTTGCAATGCATGTGTTGATTTCAGCATCAAGTGACAGATTGCTGGTGATTGTGGAGCCTAGATATGTGAAGCTATCAACAACCTCCAGCACCACATTGTCAATGCTGATAAATGGCGGTGACAACATTCTGGACCATGACATTTGTCTTCCTGATGCTGATGGCCAAACCAAACTCTTTACAGGTGTGACAGAGCCTGTCCATTTGCTGCTGGAGGTGCTCCTCTGTGTAGAATGCTAGTGTGGCATCGTCAGTGTAGAGCACCTCTCTGATGAGGACTTGGTGCACCTACCTTTGGATCTCAGGTGAACAAGGTCGAACAGCTTGTCAGTTCTGACAGTTCTGTCTAAGTAGACACCCTCTGTAGATGACCCAAATGCTTATGACAGCAGCAAAGACGAGAATATGCAAAGAGTGCCTGTTCCAGAACACAACCCTGTTTGACCCCACTGCGAATCTCAAAGGGTTCCGATCTTGCAGCATCATAGCTGACCTTACCCATCATGTTGTTGGGGAAGAGGAGATCACATTGAGCAGCCTCGGTGGGCAGCCAGTTTTCTCCAGCAACTTAAATAGACAGCCTCTGCTCACATGGTCAAGTGTCTTAATGAAATGGATGAAGGTAGTCTATCGTGGTCTCCTTTGTTCACGGCATTTCTCTTGCAGCTGCCAGACTGAGATGATCCTGTCAATTGTAGATCTTCCAGTTCTGAAACCACACTGGGATTCTGGGTAGAAGTGTTCAGACAGGATCTGCAGTCTGACAAGGGCAACACAGTTAAATAGTTTCCCCACAATGCTTAGCAGGGAAATGTCCTGATAGTTGCTGCAATCGCTGTGGTCACCCTTTTGGTCTTGTACAGTGTCATAATCTTTGCATCACACATATCCTGGAGCACTGCCCCCTCCCTCCAGCAGAGACAGAGAAGTTCACACAGATGCTGCAGGAACGCTGGTTTCCCGTGCTTGATGAGCTCAGGCAGTTTGGCATCAGCACCTGGAGCATTGTCCATGGCAAGTGAGTCAATAGCTTTCCTCACCTCCTCCACTGTGGGTTCAATATCCAGCTCTGCAGTGACAGGCAGGTTTTCCATGGTCTTTAGAGCTTCCTCAGTGACTGTATTCTCCTTGGAGTACAACTCAGGGTAATATTCCACTCATCTCTCCAACTATTTATTGCAATTGGTGATGAGATCCCTTGCTTTTGTTTTTAATGGAGCCATTTTCTTTGCTGATGGACCTGTTGCCTTTTTGATCCCTTCATACATACCCCTGACATTTCCTGTGTCAAAGGGCATCTGAATATTCTGGCAGGGTTGGAATCAGTAGTCATTCGTGTATCACCTAGCTGTCTGTTGGACTTTACATTGAGCGGCTTTTAGTGCATTCAGAGTTTTTGCGCTCAGGTCTCTCTTGTAATTAATGAGAGCAAACCGCTTGCCTTCAATGGCAGGTTCCATCACGATGATGTTAGTCTTCAGCTAGTCAGCATTTTTCTGCTCTTGCTTCCCACATGTTGAGAATGTGGTATTGCAGATGGTGTCTCGAGGTATGTTCCATTTTGCTTCTGTGCTCTTTGTGGGAATGGTGGAGATTACCTGTTTGATCAAGTCGTGGAACTGTTGATTTTTATCAGGGTAGACAGTTTGATTTTTATCAGGGTAGACAGTATGGCTGATGAGGTCAGCATTTCTGCTTTGAATCAAAAACCTTCAAGGGTTGCATCCTCACCCTAGTGTACACCAGTGAGTGATCTTTATCACAGTCAGCGCTGTGGTGGCTGCGTGTGTTGAAAATGCTGTTCAGGGAGTCAAGTCTGATGATGATCAGATCCAGCTGGTGCCAAATGCCCTGATTTTGAATGTCTCTAGGGCACCTTGTGGCATGGTGTGTTCTGAAAGAAGATGCTATTTACACAAAGTTCATGCTAGCAGCAAAGCTCAAGTAGTCTCTCATTTATCATTTATCTTTCACTTATCTTTCCCAGGCCATGGTATCCGAGGCACAAGGCCATGTCTCATGGTCAGCACCCATTCCAGCATTGAAATCCCCCAGTAGGTAAAGATGCTCTCACTTAGGGATTTTGCTAATAGCAGTGTTAAGCTCCTCATAAAACTGGTCTTATGTGTCTGTAGTGGAGCACAGCACTGGAGCATAGATACTCATGAGATTAACAGGCTGTGTTTGAGTTGAGAGGTGGGTGGAGAGAGCACATTCTGAACCATTTGGGATCTTTTCTATCATCATGAGTTGAGAGTTCTATACAGCAAGGTCTACACTAAGTAGCAAGTAACTTTTGCACTGCACAAGTGGTAGCCAATGACCCTCTCCATCAAGGCAGAATCTAACTAGTTCCCCTTGGCAAAAACATCACTGAATTCCCCCCCATCTGGGGGGTTACCATTGACCAAAAAACTGAACTGGACCAGCTACATAAGTGCTGTGGCTACAAGAGTAGGTCAAAGGCTGGAAATTCTGTGATGACTCCTGACTCCCCAAAGTCTATCTTTCGACAAAGCACAAGTCAGGAGTGTGATGGAATACTCTCCAATTGCCTGGATATGTGCAGCTCCAACGCTTAAGAAGCTTGACACCATCCAGGGCAAAGCAGCCCTCTTGATCAGCACCCCTCCAACCAACTCATAGAGTCACTCCCTCTGCCACCAATGCCCAGTGGCAGCAGTCTGTACCATCTACAAGATGCACTGCAGCAACTCAACAAGGCTCCTTCGACAGCACTTTCCAAACCCATGACCTCCACCACCTTGAAGGACAGGAACAGCAGACAGATGGGAACCCCACCACCTACAAGCTTTTATCCAGGCCACACACCATGCTGACTTGGAATTATATTGCCATTCCTTCACTGTTGCCGGGTCAAAAATTCTGGAACTCAATTCCTAACAGCACTGTGGGTCTACCAACAACAGAGGCACTGCAGCAAAGCAAGAAGGTGGTTCCCTACTACCTTCTCAGGAATTAGGAATGGGCAAAAAAACATTGGCCTTGCCAGCGACGTGCACATCCCATGAAAGGATTTTTACAAAAAGCTTGCCTACATTTTCCTCTGAACTCTTCCCCTGCTAGATGAATGTTAATGTTTTTCTTTCAGTGATCAGCTCTGGGCAAGCCTGATCTCTTGTCAGAAGGCTATGTTGATGTCTAATCTATCAAGTTCCATGTCGATCACAGCTGTCTTCCAAGTATTATCGACCAATGCAGGTCATCTGCCAATCCCGTGCACATGGTCCTGATGCTCCAGCTTTGCCAACTGAAGAGTTGGCATCTTCTTTCTTTTTTTGTGTTGCTCGTTTGCCTGTTGCGATGGGTTCCATCCATTCATTGAGCAGAGACTCTAAGCTCCAAGTACTCATTGAGGTAGATGGACCATGACAGGTCAGCACCTTAGTAGTTGGGAGCTGCCCGACTTGAGGCAAGCGGTGGCTAACCAGTGGGACACAATGGTCGCTCCCACCATGGGAGACATCCCATAGCACTCTTTCTCTATGTCAACCAAGCTGGGCTTATCACCCGTAACTGCTGTCTCCTGTAATGTTTTAATGCTCTGCGGTGAAACTGGAGTGTTCTCTCCAGGACACAAGCCTGGGCATAATTAGTGGAGACTCTGAGCTGCCCAAATGGCAAAGTCCCCCTCTTGACTTCACCAGGTGAGTCCAAAGTGATGCAAAGCATAACATTTGGCACTGGCTTGATTGCAGGAGTTGCTACAACCAGCCTTTAAACATCAGTGTGCCTTTGGGCTCCCCTCCAGATTTTTTTGTCAGGGGTTAATCCTTTAACCTTCAACTCTCCAGAGGTAACCACAATGCAATGGAGCTGCTCTCCCACAGCTGGGAATTTGGCTCATGAGTGCCAGGGCATGTCCACATGCTGGTGGGCCTGCACACTGCATGTCTAGGGGCCAAATCACCAGGTACTTCACCTGAAGCTTCAGCCTGGTGCTGCCACCAGGGACCAAGTTTCCATGTGTCGCCAGGAGGAGGCACAGCTGAGGACTCATCGATGGAGAGGCTGTATGCTGACAGGAAGAGATTTACACATTTGGCTCTCTTCTTTGCATTGCTGCTAGCCTCTCCAGCCTGAAAATGTGACGTAAACTGGCACACAAAAGTGGAAAGTATCTCTTGAGAGTAAACTCTTATCACCCACACACTTGATGCATCACATCAATCTGTTGGACACACATGAGAAGTCCAAATTGTGAAATAATACGAAGAAGTGTAGTCCTCGTGACCTAATATATGGTGCATCTCAAATATCAGTGTTAAAACTGCTATTGATGTTTCAGGAAGGTTAATTTTCTTTAAACGGCACAGAAAACACATTTGGCGAACATACTGTACAACTAATATGCCTTCAGTGCAACAATCGTTATAGTGTTGTCTCCTTGGGCTTTATTTTTCTATCGCTTATAGTTCTTTCTCATGTATATCTCTATCATTTCAGGCCCCTTCAATGGATAGAAGATGAGCCCATTGATGTCGGCACATGGAGGCCCAGAACCAGCATGCTTTTAGAATTAGTCTCCTAGCAGCAGTCATTCATGTTATGTGGTCTTTCTTTCCTGGGCATTGCCACCCCTGAAACTGACTTCAAGCATTTTTCATTGCCTGTTCTGCGTGAATAGCCACAGGCCTCTTGCCAATTGTCCCTGTCAAAGAAAGCCCGAGCTGAAGCCTTTCAAGTTTGTCACAGTGTGCGACAGAGACTTCTACTGCATTGTTGTTTAGATGGTGGTTAGCACTGTAAAGTGGGCCTGGAAGAGAATACACAATAAGAAGTGATTGAGGCTTCATGCAGTCTCCAGATGCTGGCATGTTTATTAATTTACAAAACTCATGTCATTGCCTATAAAGAAAAGATCAGCCTCCATTGAAGATCAGCACTGTTTGCTTGTAGAGCATTAACAATATATAGGCAATTTCTCTTAAGTGCCCAGCTTTTCTTTTGCTTGATATTACCTGAACATTTTTCTCTTAACACATATTTTATACTGTTGTGCAGAGTTTCTAGCTATGTCTAGAAACTAATTTGACGATAAAGCACCAAAGAGGTTTGAAATGTATTGAGATCACAGCTTTCAGGTTTCTTCCAATTGTTTAAAGTGGGTGGCCCCCGGCACTGCAAAGTGGAAATGGCATTAACTGTGCAGTCGCCTGTGGTCAGTTTGCCCAACCTAGCTGAAGGAAGGTGCATGGATGGGAATAGTTATTTTGAGAAAAGAGGAAAAATGTTCATTCTCAAGCAAAACGGTTTTAAAATATTCTGTTCTGAGCTAATGGTTCCCACATCCTAACTGCTCATTTCCTTCTTTGTAACTGGTTTCAACATCACTGAAGTCTTGGCTGAAGCAGTTTGCTCCTTTTATAACTTTCAGCCTGCTCCTCATGTACAGTACAGTTCTCTGACATTGCAGAACAACGCAAAGTTTTAAATTAAAAGTGCCTGAAAATAGTAGCTTCAAAACAAGGTGGGTGGGTCTGAAATAAAAAGTTGCTAACAACAACAGTTGAAGCACAGCACAAGCGTGCTTGTAACCATAGCAAAGTGGATGAGGAATTTATTTTTTGGTGATTTTTTTTTTGCTGCCACTATTTGTAAATAATGCCATTTATAACCGGGACTGATTCTCCAGTCGATAATATTTTGAGCTGCTACAAAATGCAGGACGTTTCCCCAATTTAGTCCGACTGGCCAATCAGCGAGAGCGCAGGTTGACGTACCTAAGCATGCAATTTTGCACAGCGAAACAGCAAGAACATTTCAATGGCAGTCAATATGACTGAAGTAGCCACATACATTACTAACCAACAATATGGCTCAGCAGATCCAGCCCCCAAGGCGACCAACGTAGAACTCACTCACTATTCTCCGTATCTTTACGTTACACCCATGCTTTCTGTGCATTACCTTAGTACACGTAAATATAGAACATTAGAAGCCATGCCTTAGGTTGTCCAAGTCCTCTGAACTTCCCTTCTTAAACCTCTCCACCTCTCTACTTCTCCATCCTTGTAAAGGTGCTTCTTAAAACCTCTGTCTTTGACTAAAGTTTAGGTCACCTCTCCTATTATATCCTTTTGTGGCTTGGTGTCAAATAATTACACCTGTGAAGCAGCTTGTGATGGTCTAACTACATTAAAGGCTCCATATAAATGCAGGTTATTATTGTTGTTCTCTATCCCTCTGAGGTGTAATGCATTTTTCTGATGCTGTGGAGGCCTGTGACCTGGCCTACTTGTTTAAGGCTTGGAGGTAATGTAGATGGTAATTGCCTTTAAGCATGTCCTGAGGCCAACAGAAGATACTTTCTGTTGACGGGGTAAGGAATGACTGGATTTCCGTTCTGTTTTTGTGCAAGTGTTGCACAGGAATTTACTTGTGTGCCAAGGTACATTGCACCAACTGTGCTGATCTCTGAAAGCTTTGTATTTACTAGCAGATGTCCCCTGGCATTGCTCATTTTAAGTCAGAAGATTTACTGCTTTATATAAATGAACGCTGTAGCTTGGAGTGCAGAATGTATTGATGTAGTTACAACATGTGACTGGTTGTGGTGTAGTAATTCAGGGCAAATTCCCCACCCCTGATTTTGACCCGAGAGTGAAAGTGATCCTGTTCCTCTCTCTCGAATCAATGGTAGTTTACTCTTAGCTGGCTGTAGATTGTAAGGTGCTGACACTTTGTTTCCTCACAAATTGCCAAACAGTGAAGACACTTTCTAACTGGTTACTGGAACAGCTGCTCGTACAGTCAGCATGTGCTCCATATGTACAGTCAGCATGTACAGTGAGCTGCTCATACAGTCAGCATGTGCTCCACATGTACAGTCAGCATGTACAGTCAGCATGTACAGTCAGCTGCTCGCACAGTCAGCATGTGCTCCACATGTACAGTCAGCATGTACAGTCAGCTGCTCGCACAGTCAGCATGTGCTCCACAAGCAGTGACTGTAATCCAAGCTCTAATTTTAAATCGTGACAGTGAGCTGAACATGTGCCAAATGCAGCTACAGTATCCAAGCGGATGCTTCTTTCTATGTCGCACAGGCTGAAGGAGGCAGTGCACTGGCATTTTAACATGTTGCTGCTGCTCATTTCCAGGAGGGGAGAATACAAGCTAGGACTGAGCACAAGGTGCCCTGGTAGCTGCCTTGAGGTTATGGCCGGGATTTCCTGGCCCTGTCGTGGGGTGGGACCCCACCAAGGGTGAGGCGGCGCCACCGCCAGAAGCCCATTGACTTGCGATGGGACCGGAAGATCGCAGCAGCGGGCGGGTGTAGAAAACCCCTCCGTATAAATGTTTTCACCACCATTGCAGAATGATTTTCAGTCATTTCCGTCTTACTAAATCCCTTGCCTCAAATGTAATTATTCTTTTTCGTTCATTCACCAGGATGTGGCCTGGGATGAAACATCTAAGTTATGAAGAGAGGTTGGATAGACTTGGGTTGTTTTCGTTGGAGCAGGGAAGACTGAGGGGCAACCTGATCGAGGTGTACAAGATTATGAGGGGCATGGACAGAGTGGATAGGGAGCAGCTGTTCCCCTTAGTTGAAGGGTCAGTCACAAGGGGGCATAAGTTCAAGGTGAGGGGCAGGAGGTTTAGGGGGGATGTGAGGAAAAACTTTTTTACCCGGAGGGTGGTGACGGTCTGGAATGCACTGCCTGGGAGGGTGGTGGAGGCGGGTTGCCTCACACCCTTTAAAAAGTACCTGGATGAGTACTTGGCACGTCATAACATTCAAGGCTATGGGCCAAGTGCTGGTAAATGGGATTAGGTAGGTAGGTCAGGTGTTTCTCACGTGTCGGTGCAGACTCGATGGGCCGAAGGGCCTCTTCTGCACTGTGTGATTCTGATTCCGTGATCCTGGGATGTGGGTGTTGCGCGCAAAGCCAGGATTTACCGCCTGCCCTTAATTGCACAGATGAGTGCTTTGCTCGGCTGTTTAAGAGGGGCAGTTAAGAATCAACCATGTTGCTGTGGGCCTGTAGTCACATGTCACCCAGGCTGGATAAGGGCGGCTGATTTCCTTCCCGAAATGAGATGGGTTTTTATGAAGGTTCTGCAGTTTCACAGGACAGAATCTGTCGGTATTGCCAGCAGTGGGAATCATGCCAGGCAGGGGAGCTTAATTTGGCATGAGGCTAAAGGTCAGTTTCCTGACATCGGGACGATCTTTAAGAATTCTGTTCTCAGAATGTTAAAGGCGCATTAAAGGCGGGTTGATCTTCTTGAAGAGCAATATCAGGAAGATCTTTTGCATCCACTAGCATCTCATGCATTCTCATTAAAAGGCCACCTTGCTGGAATTAAGTTCCCCATCAGCAAGAAATTAGAATGTTGAGTGTTACAACTGTATGGAAGTGGCGTGCACCTGGCGCCTTGACTTCTCCCTGGACTTTGCGGTGAGTAGACACTCCTTTCGCCTTCGCAGTTCATATGGGATGCCAGAAGACAAGCTGCGTGCAGCCTGGACCTGGGAGACAGGTGAAGGATCAAAGGTGGGGGCGGAAGGATGGAGCGGAGGCTGGACTTGGGGATTAGGGGAAGGGGAAGGGGGTGAAAGGGTGGAGCGGAGGCTGGACATGGGAGGCAGACAAAGGACGGATGGGGAAAAGGCTGTTCGGGGAAGGGAGAGACTGTTTGGGGAAGGGGGAGGTGATGGGGAGGCAGAGGGGGAATGCAAGGGTACAGCGATGTGGAATGGATAGAGGGGTGTTTCATGTTGGTCCTGGGGGTCCTGCGGTTGTGGGTGGGGGGTTGTGGTGGTGATTCCAGGTAAGGATGGTGGGATTGAGATGGTCTTAGAGGATGGGGCCAGTGCTGTCAATGGTGGGGTCCTGGGGGTTGAACTGAGGGCACTGGGCAGTGGTGGGAACAATCACATTCAGAGGGGGGACTGGGGTAAGGTAGGGTGGTAGGTGACAGCCTGGTAGATAAAGGTTTCATGAGGGGGTTGGTCACATAAACAGATGAAACAGGTGCCTCGGAGAATGGGCAGTGTTAGGGTCAGGATAGGCACGGGGACAATAACGGTTGTAGGCTTAGAGAGGAAGGAAGACGTGGAGGAGGGTGCTATTGGGTGCAAGGATACCATAGAACCATAAAAAAGGTATGGCGCAGAAAGAGGCCATTCAGCCCATCGTGTCTGTGCCGGGTGTAGGGGACAGGTTCAAGGGTGACTGAAGGAAGAGCAATGATGTTGGGTGACAGGGAGACGGCATATAATGGTGCAGCGTGTTTGAAAAGTGATATGTACCATTTTTTAAATCTGACCTGGAGAACCCAGTTAGTTGGTAAATGCAATCCATTGAAGTGGGAGGAGGGTCTTTTCAGGTGAGTGGAATTTAAGGTCAGCACAATTGACCAACTAAAGGGTCACATTAATGACCATAAGGCCACTGGATGACAACCATAATATAAAAGCAAAATACTGCGGATGCTGGAAATCTGAAATAAGAACAGAAAATGCTGGAAAAACTCAGCAAGTCTGGCAGCAACTGTGCGAGAGAAACAGAATTAATGTTTCGAGACCCTATGACTCCCCTTCATAGCTCTGAAGAAGGGTCATAGGCTCTCGAAGCGTTATCTCTGTTTCTCTCTCCACAGATGCTGCCAGACTTGCTGAGTTTTTCCAGCATTTTCTGTTTTTATTATGGAAGACAGCCACGCTCAGTTGTGTTCTCCGTTCTGTGGTGAAGCCCACATGGCAGCAGCTTTGTTCCTGACTCATGGGTCTCATAACATTGAGATCCCAGCAAGCTCTGGAGCTGCTGTTCAGTCTGTGCCATTTGCCATTAGCTGCAGTTAGAGGCAGGGATGGGGGAAGGGCAGGATGTAGATGCAACCAAGGGGCACGGCTGGTGGACAGCAACAAACTTCTAACTCCAAACCTCCATCCTCCTGGGTGAATGGCCATGGCTGACAAGGACTCAAAGATGCCAAGACAATGGTCTCTCTCTATAGATCCTTGAGGGTAGCGGAGGCAAGCTGTATAGTGTCAAAGGGAGAGTTGCCCCACATGGCTCTCATCCAAACCTACAAAGAATATGCTCACTAAAGTTATGACTTCAATTCGTTCACAGATCCATTGAGGCCTAGATGATACAGGCTCCAGTCAACCCTGCCTTTCTACTGGCTCTCATCCAGTTGAGAGGTGTCAGGGTGGGCATGGGGGCGGTAACAGGTGTAGGCTCAGAGGGGAGGGATGGCATGTGGAGGTGGATGCTAATATGTACAAGGGTACCTTGAGGAGAAGCCGGGCACATTGCAGATTGGCATAGGGCCAGGAGGAGCAATGGCCTGAGCAGCAAAAGGGAGGGGGGCCTCAAGAATGTCAGGATGAAGGCGAACAGGGTTCACAGCAATGGCGAGTGTTGACCTGGCCACAGGTACATTGCAGGCAGTACAGCTATCTACAAATGGGTGAAAGCAAATGCAGGAGATACCTTTGGATGTCCCAGAAAGCGGTTGCTCACATCTGCCAGGTTCTCCATGATGACCTGTGGCCACAAAGATTGGGAGGCAATCCCATGTCGGTGACACTAAAGGTCAGGGTCGCCTTAAACTTCTTTGCCAGTGGCTCCTTCCAGGGGTCCACAGGGAACCTGTGCAAGATCTCCAGGTCAGCAGCACACAAGTGCATAGGGGAGGTGACAGGTGCCCTGTTCCGGAGACAGGCACCAATTTGTCCAATTCTGGCTGGATCCTGAAAGCCAGGCTGCAAAAGCAATGGGTTTTGCAGCAATTGCAGGTTTCCTGCACATTCAAAGTGTTATTGATTGCACACATGTGGCCTTGAGAGCTCCCTGGCAACAGCCAGTCACATTCATCAATAGAAAAAGATTCCACTCTTTGAACTTGCAGCTCATATGTGATAACAGGAGACAAATCCAGCATGTCTGTGTTTGTTTCCCAGGGAACTCTCATGCTGTCTACATTCTGACCCACTCCCAAGTGCCACAGATTTTTTAAGGGCCTTGTGGATTTCATGGACCATTGGATACTTTCAGGATACTTGGTTGATGACATCAGTTCACCATCTGCATAATGCTGCTGAGGAGAGATACAATCCTGCAAAAGCCTCCACCAGATCCGTGACTGAGTGGACGATAGGCCACCTAGAAATGAAGTTCAGGTGTTTGGACCGCTGTCCGATACCTATCACATAGATTGTCCCGGATCATCCTTGCCTGCTGCCCCCTGCACAACCTTGTGCTCCAAAGAGGGGGATGTCTTGCTGATGGAGGAATGGGGGACTGAGATGTCTCCTCCAAGGATGAGGATGACGAAGGGGATGGAACTGACATGCAGAGGCCATAGCAGGGCTACGACACGGCAGAGAGGCCTGTGCCAATCGTATAGCGACCAGATTCCCTGCAGGGTAAGATGCCGACACATGCCTTTAACTTTTCGGTTTCCTATATTTCCTGGAAAGCCACAGCTCCCTTTTGGTAACAGCCATTATACTTTTCTCAAATGTATCTTGATTTATGAGAGCTGAATTAAATTGCACTAGTTACCGTCTGCCCTGCTGGTGGTTTGACCCTTTGAAGTGCCAAACTATGTGAATATGCAGATCCCTGTCACTAAATGCGGTCATTCGAAGATGTATGGCACTGTGTTCTCCCACAACCTCTGGAACCTATAAGTAGAATTACAATTTTACCCAATGCTTTCACAAAGTCCATGTGCATGGTAACCTGGAAGCAATTTCAAATGAGTGATGCATTCATGTCACCCTCACACCTGCTCTCAATGGGGGCAGGACAGCTCTGGCAGGAAACTCTTTCAGGCAGAACCAGATAGATGGGTCCACAGGGAGGAGCAGCACAAAAACACCATTTGGCCCCTCGAGATCTCTCCTCCATGCAGATTGATCAGGAAAGATTGTGTTCCTGTCTCCCAATTGCCACTTGCCCATAGTAAAACCATATCCCTTGATACCTTAATCATGCCGAAAAGTGTCGAGGTTACTTTGGCGTCCACTCCCTGAGAGTGCCTCACCTGCATTATGCGTTGATGAGTTGCAACCAATCCAGACCCTCCAATCGCAGAGACCCCTACTAGTCTCAATCTTGATGGCCATTGCATTAGTGTGAGACTATAATCCATCATTGTGGACACTCCAGCCAAGGTAATCTTTCCTGCATGGACCCTGCCTGCTAAGAGTCACCTGATCAGGTGCCGGTGCACCCTCCTCAGCCAGACTAGCTGGAGGCGATTGGGCCACTGGCAGAGGGGCGGTGGAGAAGCAGGGCACCCTTGGAATGTCCTGAGATGAAGTACCCAGCGTGTCTGGTTGGCGTTCCTCCTCCAAGTGGCTGCCCAATGTTACCCCCTGACTCCTTGAGGTAAAGAGGCATCTGGAGGGAGATCCAGGTGCCTCAACATTCTCGCCTAGTCACTGCTGCACTGCACCCATGGATAAAGTGGCAGAGTGCAGGTCCGAGCACATATCCAGCAGACACTGCGTATCCTGCTGAGCCTGAGTCTCCAAGGCAGCTGCCACCCTTTCCATGGAGAGAGCCAGGCACTCGCACGCTGGAGCCACAACATCAGGCAGAATGTGGACGGGCTCTTCCAGCCTTTGGTCCAGTCTGCTCTGGAATCTCTGCTTGAAGTTCCCCTGTTTGTCTTGTATCTCCAACATGTCTCTTAAGGCCAAGCCCAGAGGTTTGTCATCTGCATGGAGCTGAGAATGGCCTGGTCTCCCGCAGTCTTCTGAATGTTATAGGCCTCGGCTGTCACCTCCTCCACCAGTTGTGGACCCGTGTCAGCGTTGTGCTCACCAGATTGTGACCCGGAGCCTACTTTAGAATGTGGACCCACCGAAGTGACTGTATCTGCCCTGGTGGAGGTTGCAGGTGAATGCCTGAACGGTGTGTCCTCTTCAGAGATGGGGTTGGACATGGAGCTGTGGATGATATCCCTCATTGATGTCCCCTTTTCTTTCTGGTACCTGGAATAGAGAAAAGAAAGAATTAGTGATTGACTAAGCAGGCTGCTTAATTAAAGCAATGACTCACTCTCTGGGTGCGGCTGACTATTGCAGAGTGGAGGCATCCTCACTGGCTTCCTGGGGCAGTCCTATCAGCAGACACAATCCTGCTCGTCCCCGGCTATCGTGGCATCCTGCTCCTCGAAACGAGTAAGGACTGTAATGTCTGGAGTCCCGCCTCTGGTCTCGGACCGCTCCTGCTTGTTGTGGGTGCTCCTGTCCTGTAGAAAGACAGAAGAATTGATTGTCATCCCAATGATTGAATGAGCAGTTCAGGAGCAAGCATGCCTTCGGCAGCTGCTGAGCCCTCCCCAGTAAGCGAATAAGAAGCAAGATGTCCTGCAACTGATAGAAGATTGAGAGTATGAAGTGGCAGATGGCCCAACTGCTGGTGAACACTGCAACCCAAACTCCTGTGTGACATCCCTGTGCACTCGCGCATTTAGACTGACTGATGCCCTTGTGAGTGTCAGTTGGCAGTGAGTAAAGAGTGCCACTTACCGTGGCAGAGTGCAGCAGGTCATTCATCCTCTTCCAACACTTCTGGGCATTCCTGTGTTGGGCGACCTCCATCCAGGCCGCCATGGTCAGACAAGAGGTCTTCCTGCTGCCATCCCAGGGCAACAGCGCCTCCTGCCGTTCCTGGACGGCCTACATGAGAGTCTCCAAGGAGTCTTCGCTGAACCGTGGAGTTGAATATTGTTTTCTTCTCTAGAGCATTCTCATCCAGTGTTGAAGGACTGCCAGACTGAAGTTCCTGGCCTGCAGTGAGTGAATGATGCCTGGACCTTCGACCCCATGAGGTAAAGTAGGAATGGCGACGTCCTGCCTGCCCCCGACGTGAGGTTCACTGTGCACGGGCAATGATCTCAACAGTGCAAGATTGTGTGGTGGTCAGCTATCCTGCCTCCCCAGTGGTAATCACTCTCACTTCCGATCCCACCAGCGAACTTAGACTCCAGAGTAGAAGCTTCTGCCCACAGTTGCCATTACTGTTACTAGCTTTTTATTCGAGATTTATTCAATTCATTAACTGAATTCAAATTCCCCCACTGTTGTGGTTGGATTTGAGCTAATTTCGCTCGTTCATTACTCAAGGGCTCTGGGTTACTACCCCAGTCATATAACAGCTATACAAGCGTACCCTTTCAACATATAGTACTGCTCCTGTAGCATTTTTGAAGAATATTGTCTGATGTTGGCGTTTTGAATATTTAGTTCACAATTCATGTATTTTAGAATATAGCTTCTATTTTCAACAACTTAACTTCTATGTTGGAGGTTAAGGTGTGAAGTGTAAGATAAGTGGATATCTGATTGAGAAACTGGTAATAACTCTGATATAAATGTGATTTAAATTCATACAAGCCTGGCTTTATTACACTAAAAGATAACCTGTGTTTATCTTACAAGGTCAAAGTTGAAAATGAGAAAAAAAACTTAACCAATGGGTGACCCATCTCTAGACTTCATAATAGAACCAGGGAGCCAAGAGAGAGGACAATTATGTTCATTAGGAATATGAGTCATTCATATGGGTAACAGAATCAAAGAGTTGTGTTGAAGGTAAAATAATTCATTTACCTTTCTGTTTGAGACCATTCTAAAGCATGTCACATTGTCATAGCGATGGGCTGTGGGGATAGAAGGTTTTTTTGTTCAATTTATCTGTGCGTATTTACTAAGAGAAGCAAACAGTTCAGTTTAGAAACAGGCACAGGCAGTTGCAGCTTTGCTGTGGTGCAGAGTGCATCTCACCAGGTTGAGAGAGGCCATGGAAGATGATTGTCAGTTGAACCTGCCCTTCAAGCAGAGTAAATACTAGCTTCATCACTCACCATGCAGAATGCAGGTGGGGCTCAATCTCAGTTGGATTTTGTGAGGGAAAAACAGCTGGAATATTTGCTCTAGCTTGCAGTTAGTGGAAGAAATCTACAATGGTCCTCACAGAGCCTTGTAGCAGAAATCATTCAGCAGAGTTAGCTTGGAAAATTGTGGGGAGGCAGTTGGATATCTCCCAGAATCCCGAACAAGGAGCTGAATCATCCACAGTTGTGGGGTTTAAAGAAAAGGCGGATGGTTGCGTAGTCAAAATGACCCCCATAGAATCTTATTTTGGAGACTAGCTGAAGCACAGAAGAGAAATCTAAATGAATTCCAGAGGACTGTGGCATGCTTTTGGATTTGTCCCTAAAGAAACGAATTAATGTTCAGGATTCTTGTAATGTTTACGAGAATCCTTGGGGGAAGTAAAAAGTAGAATGGAGTTCATAGTATAAGCAGTTATAAACTATACTGTTAAGTTAATAATGCTTGATTGGTTTAATTCTTCTTATATACAATAAAGTTTGTTCTTGTTTAAGAACATGAACTCTTGTGGTGTAGTTCTGTTGGTTGATTGCTGGTATTCTCTTAACAGTCCCTGATAGGATCATAACACTAGACATTCAAGCTCCTAGGAACAATGATTATAAACATGATCTAAACTCTCTGGAGCCTTGGCACCATGGAGAGTTTGATCTCCCAGCCACTTGTCCTACACGTCCCATCCTTGGGGACCATTAGTCTTTTCCTCAGTTTGGAACAATGAGAAATTCTCAGGTGCACTTACTATGGGTTTTGATGTCGTGAAGTTATGAAATGTGCTATATAAATGCAAGTCTTTCTTTCTGAACTTGATACAATAAAGGCATCATTAGATTAGGTCACCATCTCCACAAAGCCTATGTTAGCTATGTTGACTATGTCACCCTGAGGATCTATTTGACTACAGCAAAATTAAACATCTCTTCCAGGACCCAGCCATTCTCTGCTAACTCTGGATGCTGATTCCCTCTGAAGCTGTACTGTATTGGCCCTGACTAACTACTGGGGTATAGCTCCTCCATCTGCAACAAACCTGCTTCAGAATCAAAAGGTTGCAGGAGGTGGAGTAGTGGGATTGTCTGTGGGTTGGCAATGCAGAGACCCAGGGTAATGCTTTGGGGACCCAGGTTCAAATCCCACCACCATAGTTGCAGTTTGAATCCAGTAAAAATCTGGAATCAAAAGTCTAATGATGACCATGAATCCATTGTTGATTGTTGCAAAATCCCATCTGGCTCACTAATGTCCTTTAGGGAAGGAAATCTGCCGTCCTTACCTGGTCTGGCCTACATATGACTCCAGATCCACAGTATTGTGATTGACTCTGACATGGCCGGTGTATTAAACCAATAAAAAGGAATGAAACCAGATGGACCACCCAGAATCGACTGAGGTACCGGAAATGACAACAGCAAACCCAGCCCTGTCGACCCTGCAAAGTCACCCTTACTAAAATCTGGGGGCTTGTGCCAAAATTGGGAGAGTTGTCTCACAGATTAGTCAAGTAACAGCCTGACATAGTCATACTCACGGAATCATATCTTACAGATCATGTCCCAGCCATGTCCCACCATCACCATTCCTGGGTATGTCCTGTCCCACTGGCAGGGCAGATCCAGCAGAGGTGGTGGCACAGTCAGGAGGGAGTTGCCCTGGGAGCCCTTAACATCGGCTCCAGCCCGCAAGAAGTTTCATGGCAACATGTCAAACAAGGGCAAGGAAACCTCCTGCTGATTGGCATGTACCACTCTCCCTCATCTGATGAATCAGAACTCCGCCACATGAAGGAAGCACTGAGGGTGGTAAGAATGTACTCCGGGTGGGAGACTCCAATGTCCATCATCCAGAGTGGCTCAGAAGAACCACAGCAGTCTGAGCTGGCCGAATCCTAAATGACATAGCTGCTAGACTGGGTCTGCAGCAGTGGGTGAGGGAACCAACAGAGGGAAAAACATAGAGATAAAAACAAAAAAACTGCGGATGCTGGAAATCCAAAACAAAAACAGAATTACCTGGAAAAACTCAGCAGGTCTGGCAGCATCGGCGGAGAAGAAAAGAGTTGACGTTTCGAGTCCTCATGACCCTTCGAAGGGTCATGAGGACTCGAAACGTCAACTCTTTTCTTCTCCGCCGATGCTGCCAGACCTGCTGAGTTTTTCTAGGTAATTCTGTTTTTGTTGAGGGAAAAACATACTTGACCTTACTCATCAATCTGCCTGCCACAGATGCATCTTTCCATGACAGTATTGGTAGGAGTGACCAATGGACAGTCCTGGTGGAGGCAAAGTCTGGCCTTAACATCGAGTTGTGTGGTGCTACCACCATGCTAAATGAACAGATCTAGCAACTCAAGACTGGGCATCCATGAGGTGCTGTGGGCCATCAGCAGCAGCAGAACTGTACTCAACCACAATCTGCAACATCATAGCCCAGCATATCCCCCACTCTACCATTATCACCAAGCCAGGGGTTCAATAAAGAGCGCAGAAGGGCAGAATCAGGTGTACCTCAAAATGAGGTGTCAACCTGGTGAAGCTATAACACAGGACTACTTGAGTGATAAGCAGTAGTGATAGATAGAGCTAACCAATTCCACAGTCAACAGATCAGATCTAAACTCTGCAGTCTTACCATATCCAGTGGTGAATGGTGGTGGACAATTAAACAACTCACTGGAGGAGGAGGCTCCACAAATATCCCCATCTTCAATGATGGAGGAGCCCAGCACATCAGTGCAAAAAATAAGGCTGAAGCATTTGCTACAATCTTCAGCCAGAAGTGTCGAGTGGATGATCCATCTCGGCCTCCTCCAGAGGTCCCCGGCATCACAGATGCCAGTTCTCAGCCGATTTGATTCATTCTATGTGATATCAAGAAATGCTGAAAGCATTGGATACAGCAAAGGCTATGGGCTCTGACAATATTCTGGCAATAGTACTGAAGACTTGTGCTCCAGAACTTGCGCCTCTAACCAAGCTGTTCCAGTTCAGCTGCAAGACTGGCATTTACCCAGCAATGTGGAAAATTGCCCAGGTATGCCCTCTACACAAAAAGCAGGACAAGTCCAACCCAGCCAATTGCTGCCCCATCAGTCTACTCTCAATCATCAGTAAAGTGATGGAAGACATCATCAACAGTGCTATCAAGTGGCACTTACCTAGCAAAAACCTGCTCACTGACAGTTTGGATTTTGCCAGGGTCACTCAGCTTCTGACCTCATTACAGCCTTTGTTCAAACATGGAAAAAGAGCTGAACTCCAGAGGTGAGGCGAGAGTGACTGACCTTGACATCAAGGCGGCATTTGACCGTGTGTGGTATCAAGGAGCCCTAGCAAAACTGGAGTCAGTGGAAATCAGGGGGAAACTCTCTGTTGATTGGAGTCATACCTAGCACAAAGGAATATGGTTGTGGTTGTTGAAGGTCAATCACCCCAGTTCCAGGACATCACTGCAGGAGATCCTCAGGGTAGTGTCCTAGTCCCAGCCATCTTCAGCTGCTTCATCAATGACCTTCCTTCCATCATAAAGTTAGAAGTGGGGATATTCACTGATGATTGCACAATGTTCAGCACCATTTGTGTCTCCTCACAAACCAGTCTGGGTACAAAATGCAGCAAGACCTGGGCAATACCCAGGCTTGGGATGACAAATGGCAAATATCATTCACGACACACAAGTGCCAGGCAATGGCCATCCCCAACAGCAGAGAACCTAACCATCACCCCTTGAGATTCAATGGCATTGCCATCACTATCAAGATGCTAGGGGTTACTATTGACAAGAATCTTACCTGGACGAGCCATATAAATACTGTGGCTACAAGAGCAGGTCATAAGCTAGGACTCCTCAGGCATGTAAGTCACCTTATGACTCACCAAAGCCAGTCCACCATCTACATGGCACAAGTCAGGAGCGTGGTGGAATATTTCCCGTTTGCCTGGATGAGTGCAGCTCCAACAACACTCAGGAAGCTTGACACCATCCAGGACAAAGCAGCCCGCTTGATTGGCACCACCTCCACAAACATTCATTCCCTCCACCAGCAGTATGTACCACCTACAAGATGCATTGCAGAAACTCACCAAGGCTCCTTAGACAGCACCTTTCAAACCAAGACCGCTACCATCTAGAAAGACAAGGGCACCAGATAGAGGGAACACCACCATCTGGAAGTTCCCCTCCAAGTTACTCACCATTCTGACTTGGAAATATATAGCTGTTCCTTCAATGTTGCTGGGTCAAATTCCCAAACTCCCTCCCTAATAGCACTGTGGGTGTACCTATACCATGTGGACTGCAACAGTTCAAGAAGGCAGCTCACCACCACCTTCTCAAGGGCAATTAGGGATAGGCAATAATTGCTGGCCTAGCCAGCGACACCCACATTCTATAAATAAATAATAAAAAAATCTTAAAGAGGCCATGGAATGTGGCCAGATAACAGAGGCAAGGATGTAGCAGACTCTGACAACTATCACATTCAGCAGAATCCATGAAGGCTGGCTCAAAATAATACATTGGGCAGAAGAATCTGGTGCCCTCCCCTGTGATGAGTTTGGTGATGGCGGGCATTTAATCAGGTGGGGAGCCCATTGCGTTCCCACCTCTACCCCAATTAAGGTACATTGACGGTCTTTCCATCCTGCCACCAATTGAAGCCCTTAAATGGGCAAATGATGCCCATTTAAACGCCTCATCCCATGGCTGCTTGAATCAACCCAGCAGCCAGTGGGGTCTCACCATGTGGAGAGCATGATAAGCAACCCCATGCAGGCTGCTTGCAGGCTCCCGGAGGGTCCATCGTTCAAGGGCATCCAATGCCTGATCGAGGGACCTGGCATTGGAAAGGGAGGCCCTCTGACAGCTCTTGCTGCAGAACCCCCTTCCCTTTCCCCCAACCTCAGCAACCCTCACCCCGCAACAACACCCTGATCGCTCACCTGTGGCCTGGGGTCCAGCGATAATCCTAAGACCCAGGTGGGTCTCATACCTGCAACAACACCACCTCCAAGGTGGTGATGCCATTCAATGGAGCTACTAACCTCTGATTGTCCGGTAGCTCTTGAAAGGTGGACCTTCTGCCCCAGGGGTCCTTGATCCTGGGAGAAGGCTCGCCGCTGGCTTATCAAGTGTCCAGGTAGAACAAGATGTGGTGAGCCTTCCTGAAAAGAGCTGATGCGGGGTTCTCCCTGGCTTTCTAGCCAGCAGCCAAGACCCCTGTTACCTCCACAAGATCCTGCCCATTGAGTTCACTGCACTCCACAATTACTTCATAAGTCCCAGGGATCAGCATTTTGAGGGCCCAGTGCCACTCTTTAATATCAGTAGGGACTGGACACCTCACATATCAACATTGTCCTTTCATCTGTCAACTTAATTCTTTGTCCCACTCCCACTCTGACCTCATTGTCCTTGGCCTGCTAAATTATTAGAACATAAGACCATAAGAAATAACAGCAGGTGTAGGCCATTTGGCCTCTTAGGTCTGCTGCACCATTTAATATGGTCATGTCTCATCTGATTGTGGCCTTAACTCCACTTCCATGTCTGTCACCCCTAACCCTTGCCTCTCTTGTCTGCCTAACTCAGCCTTGAATATATTCAATGACCCAGCCACCACTGCTCTCTTTCTG
The DNA here is from genome assembly GCF_017639515.1 of Carcharodon carcharias. NCBI lineage: Eukaryota > Metazoa > Chordata > Chondrichthyes > Lamniformes > Lamnidae > Carcharodon > Carcharodon carcharias. Next base: position 22,148,175 of record NC_054476.1, read on the forward strand.
TAGAGTAACCACCCTCTGAGAAAAGAAACTTCTCCCCATCTCCATCTCAAATGGGAAGCCACTTAGATTTCTCATGAGAGGAAACATCCTCTTAGCACCTACCCTGTCAAGCTCTCTTAGAATCTTGTATGTTTCAATAAGGTCACCTCTCATTCTTCTAAACACCAATGAGTGCTGCCCAAACTGTTCAAACTTTCCTCATAAGATAACCCCTTCTTCCGCAGAATCAACCTAGTAAACCTTCTCTAGACTGTGTCCAATGTCAGTAATCCCTCAGGAGCTCAAAAATGTATACAGTACTCTAGGTGCAGTCTCAACATTGCAAGTCTTCCTTTTTTACTCTCCACCCCCCTTGCAATAAAGGCTAGCATTCCAATTCCCTTCTATTTGCTGTACATGCATGCTAACCTTTTGTGTTTCATGTACAAGGACAACCAGATTCCTCTGTACTGCAGCACTCTGCAGTTTCTCTCCATTTAAATAATATTCTGCTTTACTATCCTTCCTGCCAAAGTGGACAACCTCATGCTTTTCCGCACTATACTCCATCCGCCAGTTTTTTCCCACTCACTTAACCTAAAAAATATCCCTTTGCAAACTCTCTGTATCCTCCTCATAATTAGCTTTCCTACCTATCTTTGTATTGTCAGCAAATTTGGCTACAATACTTTATCCAAGTCATTAATATAGATTGTGTATTGCTGAAAAAAGAGACATGTCAAAGCTTTTCATCTTGCACTCATCAGGTCACTTTGCAAGAATACCAATATAAGGGGAAAACAACAATTTATACTGTATGAGAAGAGAGTGCTGATTGATTGCCAAGTAAACTCTGATTGGTAGAGGCATTGCCATGGAGAATGCACCAATGACAGTAACTGACAATTAACATCCATGATTCCGTGATTGGACAACATTTGCTGAATAATCCTCAATGTGCTAAGAATTACGCTGACAACCAATTTAAGATTGTCAGCCAGGCTTGCAGTGTGGTGTATTTGTGTGTACTGGAAGCTACATATATTAATACACATGGCCCTGTTTTGTGCAGACAGAAAGAACATGGACACACATTGCGCCTGTTTCAGCTAAACAAAATAAGTAACAGCCATTCTCTGACTCATTCCTCAGGGCAATACATTGACAAATCGGGGTCAAGCTGCTCGGTTTAAATTTCAACAGTGCTTGGCAGTTAACTGTCAGTCACTGTCACTGGTGCTTTCTCCGTGGACTCAACAGTAATTTCTCATCCTTACCTCTGTTTTAATTTGCTTAAGGAAAGAAAATAATTGAAAAATATCCTCTAGACCATCCATGGAAATACACCATTAATCTGTGCTCTCAGTATTTAGATTTCCCCCAGCAGATTATTTTTTTTCAGACAGCAATCTAATTCCCTTTTGAATCCTTTGATTGAACCTGCCTCCACCACCCTTTCAGGAAGTCCTTTCCAGACTCCAACCACCCTCTGGGTGAAAAAATGTTTTCTCACATCACATGATGTGCTAATGTTTTTTTTCCTCCAATACCTGTCTAATTGAAGGAATGTTGGGTATAACTGTAACTCAAGTTAAGCCTGTGTATTTACTTGTTCTCACATGTCATAGGTGTATAGCTATGGAGCTTCTTAAATATCAGTGTTTAGGGCTGTGTCAGGTTTATTTTCAGATGTTGGTCATCTTTTGTTAGTTTTTATATTGATTTTTTTAGAATTTATAGCACAGAAACAGGTTACTTGTTCTGAGTAAACCTCCTCCCGTCCCTCGTTATACCCAAAAGAACATGTCTCTTTATTCCTTTCTCCCTCACAATACTCCTCTAATTGTCCTTCAATGCCACTATGCCATTCATATCAACTACTCCTTCTGGCAGCGAGTTCCATGTTCTTACTACTCTCTGGATAGAGAAGTTTCTCCTGCATTCCTTGTTAGTGATTTTCTTATGTTTATAGACTCAATTTTGGTCTCCCCCAAGTCACAGAATCACTGAATTGTACTGGCAGTAGGAGGCCACGCAGCCCATCATGTCTGCACCAACTCTCTGAATGAGCATTGTGACTCAATGCCATTCTCCTGCCTTTTCCCCATAACCCTGCAGATTGCTTCAATTTAAATAACCATCTAATGCCCTCTTGAATGCCTCGAGTGAACCTGCCTCCACCTTACTTCCAGGCAGTGCATTTCAGACTCGAACCACTGGCTGTGTGAAAAAGCTTTTTCTCATATTGCATTTGCTTCTGTTGCAAATCACTTTAAATCTGTGCCCTCTCATTCTCGATCCTTTTACAAGTGGGGACAGTTTCTCCCTATCTATTTTTCCCTATTCCCTACTCTGTCCAGCCTCAACTCCTCATGATTTTGAACACTTCAGCCAAATTTCCTCTTAACCTCCTCTGTTCCAAGGAGAACAATCCCAACGTCTCCAATTTATCTTCATAACTGAAGTTTCTCATCCCTGGAACCATTTTTGTAAAACCCTTCTGCACTCTCTCCAATGTGTTCTCATCTCTTCTAAATGTGGCACCCAGAAAAGTACACAATACTCCAGCTGAGGTCTAACTAGTATCCTATACAAGTTCAGCATAACCTCCTTGCTCTTGTACTCTCTGCCCCTATGTAAACAAGTGTTCGACATCTACGTTATCAAGCTGTGTCATAATTTTTAAAACCTCTAGAGAAAGGAGTCCAAGTCTGCTCACCCTATCCCAATAAGTATAACTTCTGAGTTCTGGTATCATCCTTGTAATTCTTTTTTGTACCTTCTCCAGTGCCCTCATATCCTTTTCATGTTGGCATATTTGTTGCAGGCCCATAAGCTTTTTGTGATGAATGTTGGAGACGCTGCAAATGGAAGCTACACACTGCTACACATGGTTTAGCACTGCTTCACAATCCATGCAACAAAGCAACAACTTGCATTTATATAGCACTTTTAATGTAATTAAAAGTTTCCAAGGCCTTTCACAGGAGAGCATTCAGACAAAACAAAAAGTGGGCATTGTGACAGATGACCAAGAGCTTGGTCTAAATAAAAACAAAAAAACTGCGGATGCTGGAAATCCAAAACAAAAACAGAATTACCTGGGAAAACTCAGCAGGTCTGGCAGCATCGGCATACGCCGATGCTACCAGATCTGCTGAGTTTTTCCAGGTAATTCTATTTTAGCTTGGTCTAAATGTCTGGTTTCAGGACCGTCTTCAAGGAGACAAAGACAGAGCGATTCCTGGAGGGAATTCCAGAGCTTAGGGTTCAAATAGCAGAAGCATAGCTTCCAGTGGTGATTTGGGCCTATGTTTATTAGGTCTGCCTACTACTTCAGGATGATTCATTACACTGTGATGAAGCACAACCCTCAGCATAACAACTGTAGATGAAGCATCTGTGGGACATCTGCCAGTATGAGAGAACAATATATGGATTCCACCTAGAAATCTTAGGCCCATATAATCTATAGGCACCTCCCACCCGGGCACAGCCCACCCCCATGTAGGTGAGAATTAGCAACAAACTAACAATGCCATCCTCATGCTCTACAAAAGAGAATGCATAAAATCAAGATTCCTGTTACTCCCTCACTCTATCAAATCCATGGGGCATCCATCAAATTATTGCACAACATAGGAACTGCTCCTACATATTGCTCTTCAGGCTTCATTGTATAATTTCTGTAAGTACTATGCAATAAGCTGTACAGAGAGTTTATAAAATGCATGTAATCACGATTTTCTCAAAATAACTATTTACAATAGTTTCTTTGTTTCTTACTCTCTATTTCTTTAGTTACCTGTCTCAGTTTTTCTCTTCCATTCTTTCTGACCCCCTTTCTCTCTCTCTCTCTCTCGCTCTCTTTCTCTCTGCCTCGCAAATACTTGCACTATTGTGAGTGTATCTCAGGGTTTGTCTCCAACTCCCTTTTACTTTCATTCTGAATAACATTTGCTCAGTTTTGATTCTTGCCTTCAACGTTTCCTTCACATGTTCATCCAGGTAGAAAAAATGCTCATTTTTAACTTTAATCTCTCTTTTTCACTCTTCTCTCGTTCTGTATTCTTTTTGTATTTCATTACATGCAGTAAACTGTACGCCTCTCGCATTTGGGTGGTGGAGGTGCAGTCCGTGTGGGAGGAAGGCTTTAATATCATTATAGCTTTATGGCAGCTTAACACTGCAAGTAGACCTGTCCATCATAAGCATGGCATTGTATCAGCCTGGCTGTACTGCCTGTAACAGTCATATGTCACACGTACTCTGCTCGCACCTTCCTTTTTAACTTGTGCGGGAGCCTTCCAAGCTGATGTAGCTAACGCTGAGGGCTTGATTTTCCCCCCAGTGGGCAGGAAACAGAGGCCAGAGTTGGTAGCAGCAGAAAAGTCCATCTTGGAAAAATCAGGCAGCGAGAGTCACCTGGTGAAGTAACAAGCATAACTTGTACTCATTTACAACATCTTTAATTCCAAGACATTCCGGAACATTAAGAAAATTGACCAAAGAAGAAGATTATAGAAGGTGGTGACCAAAAGTATGGTCAAAGAGGTGAGTTTTAAGAAAGGTCAAAAGAGGAAAGAGAAAAGTTGACAAAGAGAAAGGGCCACCATGAGTCAGATTTCTTTTCTGAGATACTAAGTGACAATATATGCAGGAATAGTCTCGCCCTGCAGCTACTTCCTCTCTTTGCTGGCAAATCTGCCTTACAGCTTGGTCCTTAATTGCATGTGAGCTGGAAGAACAACTTTCAATATGTGCCTAGGAGCATTGAAACATAAGGACAAACTGGTTGGATGCATGTCTCAAACACCACAAGCAATCTGCATTGTGACTTGGATGCCTTTTCAGAAACACCAAAGCCTCCTTCACTCCTTCTCAGCTTGGTTGCATTTGCCCATGGAGGATACCATGGGTGAAATTGATCTGATCATCACCCAACATCCATATGTATGCACTTCCCTACAGGAGCCATGGTCCAAAATTCAGCATAGGCATGCGGATGCAAAAGGCAGTACACTCACCACTGCCTTGGCTAAGATTAGTTAACTTAGCTCAGAGCAGGTATCAAAACTAATCAGCACAAGTGCCACAGAAATGGTGCATTCATCTACTGAGTTTTTGGATACTTTGTATAGGAAGTTTTTATGAGACTAAAGGGAGTTTGAACTCATCTTACACAGCCTTGAACATGTTCTCAACCATTTTTAGCTCTAATGTATACATAGATTTGTCTAAGCATTGTTTTATTACAAGAGACATTTTATGATGTCAAAGTTGCTATATCAAATGCAGATTATTGCTTTGGCTATCAATGATTTGCTGTTTTCTCTCCATTCATACAGTTGGGTTATCTCCTGCAATCTGTTGACATTATGACTGATAATGTGCTAACCAAAAGGGAAAAGAGGGATTCTGTGAAAAACAGGATCACTGTACAATTAGCTATCAGAAAGCGACTGTTTTACTGAAAAATAACACTCCGTCTGCCACATAACGATTGCCACCCTGTGTATGTTATACATATTTGAAGGATAGTTTAATCATTAAATGTCCAAGCAGAGTCATACAGGATGTGATACATGACAAAACTATCTCTGCAATCTTGAATGGAAACAGGGTAAATGAGTAATATAAGCAAACACTATACTGTTACCATGAATTTAAAGTTAAACAGAATAAAATAAACATTAATGAATCCAATGTGGACAGAGTGGAATTATTTTCTGGAAATTCCCAATCTCACCGTTGAACAGGGCACCAAAATTGAAATTTAGAGTTAGATTCAGAGCAGTCATTCCTAAAGTTGAATCTCCGAAAGCTCCAGTCCACTTAATAAGCAGTTTCCAGTCATTCCTGTGACAACACCTGTCTGGTAGCGCCAATCTGCAAAAAGAAAGAGGTGGCAACTAAAGTGTAAGCTAAACTGAACTGGCCAAAATGAGAAAGGGGGGAAAAGAAAACCCTGATTAGAAGCAAATTGGCCCCATTTGGATCAACAGATGACTTCAAAGCTCATCCACACTTCCCTTTGGCACTTAAAATAACACTTCAGGGCTGCTTTACGCTACATCACTTCCTTTGTAGCTTTAACGGTCTAAGACTTTGCTGTGAAAAGCCTTGTATTGTTAGGCATTTCTGACTTGTTTACAACATTACATTTTACTTGAAGTTGCTAATGAGAAAGCAGCCAATTGTAAAACACATGAAAGGTGGCAACAGACTATTCAGTTTATTGATATTGAATATATTTTTTTTCCCAGTGTTGTACAGGTCAGGCCTTTCATATTAATGTGAGGAAAATTTTGCCATCTGACATTTACATCGTATGATTAAATGTGGGATATCTGACTCAGATCTGGACATTCCTGGAGACTCAGAGCTTTAAAGTGCTTTAACAAAGACATTATTCTTGTTTAGATACCATGAGCCTCAACTCCTGCTGCCTGTAATGCCATCACTATGGACTGGTGCCACGTTAGAATCTCACCACATTTTATAGGCCCATCATTTCAATAGTGAGTGAGCCATGCCTAATTTAAAAGGGAAGGAACTAACTTTGTAAATTTGCACTTTTCAGGAGTTTTATTCTTTATTAAAATGAACAGGATGTGAAATCATACCAGCTTCATATGCTGTCAGCACATCAAAGGCATCTTTCAAGCGACAAAATCACTACTGTTACTTCCTATCTATTTTGAACAAGAAACAATATTAATGCAATTTTTCTCGTCAACAAAAGAAGATTGATGTTGTGTGGTTAACTACTTCTGTGACCAGATTATTGTATTTAAAGGCCAGTTCTTTTTTTTTAAAGCTGCTATTAATAACTTTTCCCCCTAAAATCAGTTTAGAACATTCACTGTAGATGTAAACTAATTCTTTTCTGAAATACCTAGACAGGGCGATCTTTTCAAACTCCCAAAGTAATCTTATTATAGGTAAATGGATTGCATTTTAATAAATTCTGGTTAGATCAAAATGTATTTTAGTATGTATGCTTTATAAAAATTTATGGAACGGCATTTCAAGAACATAAAATTGTCACAAATGTTTATAATCCACATATTACACTAGTAGTTGATTGGCTATAAAGTGCTTTGGGACACCCTGAGTTAGTGAATGGCTCTCTAGAAATAAAAGGGCTTTATATAATTGAGTGATTAAACTGGCATCACCATACAAATAAACTCACTGTACTATGGTTTTACCTTATGACTATCAGTAGAGCACTGCCACATATGGGCATAGTGAGATAGTGTCTTAAATGTAGTAAAAAGGATTGCATTTATGTAGCTCATTTTATAACATCAGGGCATTACAAAGTGCTTCACAGCCAATGAAGTAAGTATTTCATTGTCACAGTTGTAATGTAGGAAATGCAGCAGCTAATTTGTGCCCCAAATTGCAAAACGATAATGAGCATGTAATCTGTTTTCACTCAAGTTCTGTCGAAGGGTCATGAGGACTCGAAACGTCAATTCTTTTCTTCTCCGCCGATGCTGCCAGACCTGCTGAGTTTTTCCAGGTAATTCTGTTTTTGTTTTGGATTTCCAGCATCCGCAGTTTTTTTGTTTTAATCTGTTTTAGTGATTTGATTGGGGCTAAATATTGACCAGGAATAACATTTTTGAAATAATCCCATGGGATCGCTTATGTCCACCTGGGAGAGCAGAGAGGGCTTGGTTTAATGTCTAATCTGAGCAAGCGCACCCTCAACAATGCACCACTCCCACAGTCCTTCCTGTGTGTTCTCAGGCCATTTGAGTGGGACTTCAACCCACAACATTCTGATTCCAAGGTCAAAATTCTACCAACAGAATCACGGCTGAGTGTAGAAGTAAGATGCCTCACAAATGAGAAAAGGATAGCCTATGGCCAAACAAAAAGTTAGAAAGCATAGTCAAAACAATAGAATTTAAGGAGATTTTCCATGCAAAGGAAGATATAGAAGACAGAGAAATCTGGAGAGGGAGTTCCAAGCAGGCGGACTGAGGCAGTTGAAGGTTCTGTCATGAATGGTCAATACAGTCATTCATGTCACCAAAGATTGGGATGGAGACCTGAGTGCTGTATCTACCTGGCCTATACATTGGATTTACTAGAATAAAGCTGGTCTGAATTGCTAAGTGTTTATTCTGATTTTGTCTTACTCATAGATCTTTGAAAAGTAGACAGTGTTGTATCCAGGATTACAGATCCACAGCCTGGGGTATGCACTGTGCACCTGCTCTGCAGACTCTGCCTCCTTAAATTTGATACATTGGGGTCAGGATTTGGTTTGAAGGCATAAGAAGGTTTGACTGAAGGGCCACTTCACTCATCCATATTTGCGATGTATATTAATAGCTTTTCATGCACAGAAACCCTGGGCTGGATTTTCCCAGCCCATTGGAGCTAGGCTAAGTGCGGGAGGGATGATAAAATAGCAGCGGAAAGGGACAGAAGGGGGGCCCAATGGATTCCCGCTGCCATGGGATATTTCCAAAGGCTGGGACGGCGGCAGTGCATCTGCCTGCTGAATGGAGATAAGTGGCCAATTAAGGCAATCAATTGGCCTAAAAGTGGCCACTTTACGATCCCACTGGGATTTTACCAGTGTCAGAATGGTCCCCTATGTAGTCCATCAGCTTCATTGAGGTGGTTCCCAGCAGTCGTGTGGCGGGGGGAAGGGGGGTGTCTTTCTTTCTAGAGGCTCCGTGCCCATCGAGGGGCCTATCAGTTGCAATGGTCGCTCCTGCAGCACCAACACTGCCTCTGGAGGGCTCAACCCCTCCAATCATTGGGGCCGGTCTGCATGACCCCTGCACATCACTATTTTCCTGCCGGCCCTTCAAAGGTGCCTCAGTATAGAGGCATCCTCTACTTTCCCTTGCAGCCTTAACAGTGACCATCTCAACCAGTAGGTGCTGCTGAGACTGCGGAGCTGCCAGCCCTCTGATTGTGCCAGCATCTTGGAGAGGCAAGCCGCCTTCCTTAATTGGATGGAGGTCCCGGCGTGGCCTCTTAATTGGATGCTGCTGGTAAAATTGCCCTGTGCTCCTGCCATCCACCCGTGTGAGCCCACGAGCTGCATTTGGTCCCTACATCGGAACCCATGGTGCTGGTAAAATTCGGGCCCTTGAGTCTGGGAATTATCCATGACAGGTCTCAACGTAGAAACGCTTAAGATGCTCATATCCGATTCCTCTTTCAAACTTTTTATTAATAACTTACTTAATGAAAATAACATTGATGTATCACTGGGGATTTACAACCTTCCAAAACAAATACAGTTGAAGAATCCAGATTAACAAATCCTGGTGGTACATATCAGCCCTGAACTAATTGAGTGATGGAACAGGCTTGAGGGCCTAACTGGCCTACCCTTGTTCCTACCTAAACCAAATTCCTGGTCTTTCAAATTATCAAGTCGAAATGAGAAACTTCTTCAGCCAGAGAGTGGTGAATCTATGGAATTCATTGCCATAGAAGGCTGTAGAGGCCAGGTCATTGAGTGTATTTAAGACCAAGATAGATAGGTTCTTGATTGGTAAGGGGATCAAGGGTTACAGGGAGAAGGTGGGAGAATGGGGTTGAGAAACTTATCAGCCATGATTGAATGGCGGAGCAGATTCAATGGGCCGAATGGCCTAATTTCTGCTCCTATGTCTTACGGTCTTATGGTTATATTTTACAGCAACTGTAACAGTACGGCTAGTCCTGTTACGTACAGTTTCTGTGCCTGTTGCAACCTTTTGCATTTACCCTCCCAGAGCATCTTTAAAGTAACAAGCCGCAACAACACAATGTGTAAAGCAGTTCAGTTTTGGTCTTTGGAACTAATGGTGCCCTAAGAACCATTCAACTGTTGCCGCCTAGCTCAGGATTCCCCGCGCCCTCTCCACTATTCTGTATCTTCCCTTTGTAGCCTTCAAGTCATATTTAACAATAATTAACATTTTTTTATGTCAGATGTGGTTGAAATTTTTAACTTCCATTGGAGATCGACACCAACCAACCTACTTTTTCCTTCAGTCAGGCTAACCTTTGTGGAATGCAACACCCACATGCTAGAACATTTTGAAACATGTTACCATTGAAAATTAGCAGCCGAAGATGAAAGGAAATATTCAGGCAATTTCAGTAAACAATTAAATCAGTTCCCCACCTATTTAGAGGTTAGGAATGGAGCCATCAGCCAACAGAATCTGAGCCTCACAATAAATCGGTTCCTGTTAATGCAAGCATTCGTTTTTCAATGCGGTGCTCATTAATACCAACACTAACAGCAGGATTGCAGAATCAAATTGCAGTAGAGTGATTTGCACCATTGAAATTCTAACTATGTAGGTGTCATGGCTGCATTTTGGTATGAATTCGGAGCCACAGTTTATTTTGCAGCTGATCACAGTCAAATGTCAAAGCTTAAATGAACAAAAGAGAAAAGCAGTACTTTAAGGGTTACAGGTCCAAACCACAGTAACAGTCTCCCCTTTAAAGGGTACACAGGCTCCGTATATCCCCAGCCTTGACCTGCTTGTCTTCAATAGGTGAACCTTGCCACTTCTCAACTGGAAACTGAGCTGCAACATCTTCTGATAGAAATGTTCTGAAACTAGCACCCTGTTGATAAAGCTGAGGAGCAGAATTGAGCTCTAAGCTGTGCTGTTTCCCCGCTGAAAGAAGTGTTACGACACTGACATGAATTATGTGGCCAACCATGGGTGGAGAAAGGTTCAAGTGAAGCTTAAACTCTGTGAAGCAATTTCAAGTCATGCAAACTAGAAGACTTATTCCCAGTTTGGACTCTTTTACCTGAGCCCAACTAGGGCAGCAACTGGAGCTCTCCAATTGTTCTCAGGGTCTTGAAATTAGGGCAGAAAAAATATCAGTCCTGGGGTTCTCAATTGTTCCAGTGACTCCTCCCAGAAAAATGATTGGGTGAGGCCAAGTTTTGACATGACTGTGATGCTCCTTATGGTCAAATAGCTTGCTTCACTCCAACAACACTCATCCAGGACAAAGCAGCCCGCTTGATTGGCACCCCATCCACAAACATTCACTCCCTCCACCACCGATGCACAGTAGCAGCAGTGTGTACCATCTGCAAGATGCTCTGCAGAAACTCAAGGCTCCTTAGACAGCACCTTCCAAATCCATGACTGCTACCATCTAGAAGGACAAGGGCAGTAGATGCATGGGAACACCACCAGCTGGAAGTTTCCCTCCAGGCCATTCACCATCCTGACTTGGAAATAAATCACTGTTCCTTCACTGTTGCTGGGTCAAAATCCTGGAACTCCCTCCCTAATGCACTCTGGGTGCACCTACACCATGCAGACTGCAGCGGTTCAAGAAGGCAGCTCACCACCACCTTCTCAAGGGCGATTAGGGATGGGCAGCAAATACTGGCCGAGCCAGGACACCCAGATCTCATGAATGAATAAAAAAAACTTACTGTCTTGGCTCACACCAGCAGAATAGATAATTGGGACAGATATTGAAGGTTGCCAGTGCCTCTGGAACTTGTACCCCAGTAAGAATCACTGCTTCAGGAGATGAAAGGAGAAACAAATAGCAAAAAAAATATAAAGTTCAATTGCTTCCATTTCTGCCAACAATATAGCTTAACACTAAACTCAGAGAAGCATCACCATGTGCACCAACCACTGTGAAGGATCTCGTCTATAACAACAGCAATCCTCATAAACGCTCTTGGTGAGATTGCCAAAATAATGACATATTGTGAACTTTCTTTGTGTTGTGGGTTCATGCCGACAAGGGACTTATTCCTCACTACCCCAACTGATTTTATAGCTAGAAGTGAGAGGCTTTTATCCAGGGTTGCCAACTGTGATTAAAATGTATTCCTGAAGGTTTCTCCACAACTTCCCCCCATGCTCCAGCCCTTAGCCAGCCAACACATTCCTCCTTGTGACACGCAGCCTTCCTACGCCGGGCAGTTTCTCCAATTTTCAATATTTTTATATTTGGTAAGGAGAAATGTTCAAAGAAAATTTGAACAAACAAGGTTTTTTTAATGTCCTGATGGGCGGAATTTTCTGTGCCCACTGGCATCAGGCATCATGGCGGGCATGAGCGGATGATATGGCGGGACCGCCAAAGATCAGTTTCACGGCATTGTGAAACCAGTTTGCAATCGTCCGTTCCTCCCGTCAATGACGGGCTGTGTTTCCCACTGCCAGATGTCGGAGGCCTCATTGTAATACATCTGCATATCATTGTAAGCCCAGCTTACTGAAATCATACCCCAACACTGGATCATCTGAACATCACGCCGATGTGTTTCACAACTGAACATAAGCGGCATGCACTTGGCAAGCTGTGCTTCACTCAGGACTTTGAGGCTTGTTTGCCTATCTTGCTTCCGGCAGCACTGGGAGTCATCAATGCTAGCCTTCGCGGGTAGTACCACATCACTTTAAGGGGGCCTCACCGGCAGGTCTCTACCTACCAGAACTGCTGTGAGGCTGGGGTGGTTTTTCAATAGCTGCAGGGCTAGGGTTTGCTTGGCAAAGTGGGAGGAGCGGCCTTAGGCAAGGGAAGAGGCTGCAGGGCTAGGGTATTACTGGGGAAGGTGGGGGTGGGGGTGGGGGTTATCTCAGGGTGTGTGTGTAGGGACACATGTTGATCCGTGCAAGTGGCCTCAAGATGGTGAGGGCTGAGGAGGCAGTCTCCAGAGGAGATGAGGCCGAATGGAGATGTGAGGGTGTGTGTGAGAGAGTGAGTGGTGATGTCCCTTGAGCTGGCAGTGATTGAGATTCTAGTGAATATGTAATGTCCTTGTGAGTGTGTGAGTTTAGAGAGATGAGATGGTTGCCTTACCCTGGTGGCACGGAAGAGATCATTCATCCTCTTCCTGCACTGGTTGGTCAACCTCTTCTGTGCAGGGTTGGCACTGACCACTCTGCTACTGCCTCCCAACCCGGAATGGTGAGATTGAAAGGCCTCCTGTGGCCAGAGCTGAGGTAGATGACATCATAGCGGGCCTTCATGGGGTTCAGAAGTTGTCCCAGGGCTGTGTCGCTGATTCGGAGGGGCTGCAGTCTTCTTGCCTCCTGGAACCGTGTCTTCTGTGCAGCAGCCTTGGGCTGGGAGCACTGAGAGTTATGCGCGTGGCTTCACTGTAAATAAAGTGCCCAGTGTGATGAAGCGGTGAGGTGATGGCGTAGCAGGTGAATGAAAGCCCGCCTGCCATCGATACAGTGTGTTTCCCGGGAATGCATGATTAATGAGGTAGGATCGGGATGATGGGGTGTGAAAAGCTGCCATTGCAGCCGATGGGTAAAACGTTCTTCTTCCCGCCCACCACCCATTTGATGCAAATCTGGGACGATTCTGCCCAGTGATTTTTCTCCAGGATTTCGCACCACTGTCCTTGGAGATTAACCTTCAAGTCCTGGGGGCTCCAGGCCAATCCTGGAGGGTTGGCAACTTTACTTTTATCCCCACATTCCTGGGTTAGGCTCAAACTCAAGAACCAGAGATAAAAGGCAAAATAATGAGGAGCCCATTTCCTTGCAGGCAAACAATTTGGAGAGTTTGGAATCAATGCTATCGGTAGTGGCAAAAGCTATGCTACCTAATGTTTTAGGAGACCAACGTTTGCTCAGTTAGTTTTGCAAGTTGGCTGCTGGGATCTGGGGTGGAATTTTCCGTGCCTGCTTGCATCGGGTGTGTTTGACCGTGTGAGTGGGCAATATGACGAGAAGGCCAGAAATCGGACTCGTGACGTCATTAAGCCAGTTTGCAATTGTCTGCTCAGCCCATCGATGGTGAGAAACACCTTTCCCGCTATCGGACGTCGGGAACCTCATTGTAATACATCAACATATCATTATAAGGCCAGCCCGCTGGGATCATCCCCCCCCCCACACTGGATCAACCGCCCATGTTGACATGATTGCACCACTGTGTGCTTCACAACAGCATATATAAGGCCCACTCTTGGTGGGCTGCAATTTGAGGGGAGCTCGGAGGTGAGTGCACTGTAATGTTGCACAGCACTCACCCAGGGTCGCCTGTTGGACATCAAGGTTGAGGCTCGTTGGCGGGGGAGGGGGGTGGGGGGCGAGGATGGAGGGGGCGGAGGGAAGGGCTGCCCAATGGTTGAAGGTGGTGCACAAGAACATGTGGGGTAGTGGGGTAGGGAAGCAGCCATGCATTAGGGAAACCTTGTATAAAGTGACCATTCCTCTGCAGCTGAGATAGTTTAGACGCAGCCACATTGTCATGCATGGAGTCCACTCAAGCAACACAGAGGCATGAAAGTGCTGCCAAGTGCTCCAAGCTTTTCACCCCTCGGGCACAGACTACAAACTAATGAGCGTTTTATTGGACTGCGGAACAGTTGGACAACAGGGCACGTTGTACAATCTCCTTGCTAAAGCTGGCCATGGAACACTCATTGGTGGCACTGGGGGCTCACAGCCCCTTGCAATGTCATCATCCCGGTTTGGATCAGTCTCCCCCATGGTTCAAGCTAACAGTGCAGCCCTGCAGCGTGGGTTAGGAGAATGCCTGCACCTGAGCGGAGAGTGCAGCATGCAGTCCAAAGGGCAAAGCTGCCTCCAATCAGTCGGTTGGAGTGTTGTTGGAGTTTCAGGCAGCTATGCAACACACTAAACTCTGGCTATCCAAGTGGTGTCCAGCACTCTCCGGGATGCATTAAGGGGGCTTCAGACTTAACCGATAGGTTCTTAGTACACCCATGCTAACCCAAGCCTCTCTCTCTTTCATCCCACAGGAGGAATACATCAGGAGCATGGAGCTTGGGCCTCATGGCCAGCAGAGAGCGGAAACGACGGAAAAGAGAGTGATGGAGGCACCTGGCTGCGCAGAGGGAAGAGCAACATCCTCATGAAGAAGGGGCTGCTGGGGTTCCCCCACATGACGCTGAAGAGCCACAGCGAACCTTTGCTGGTCGGTGCCCAGCTAGACCCAGAGAATATAAACACCGCCTTTCATTCCTATAGAGAACCAACAACTAGTGTCACCGAAGACTGCGCATGTCTAGGGGACTGGTCAGTCTATTCTGCCAGCTACTGCAGGATTTGATGCCACAGGGTCATGGAGGGCATCCACTGTCAGTGGCTGTGAAAGTGACCGCAGTGCTCAATTTTTACGCCAATGGCTCCTTTCAAGGTTCCACAGGTGGCCTCTGTGATATCACAAGTCTCGAACCACAAATGCATCCATGAGGTCACGGATCCCACCTTGGTGAGGGCAACACAACTTTATGCACTTTGCCCGGGGCCAAGAAAGACAGGATGCAAGAGCAACTGGATTTGCCCATTTCTTGGGGTTCCCACAGGTGCAGGATGTGATCAACTGCACTCACATAGCACTTAGATCTCCATCGCAACAGGGGGTCAACCATTTCAGCCTCAAGGGCTCCCTTTTGCTGAATGTGCAGCTGGTGTGTGACCACCACCAATGCATCCTGCAGGTCTGCGCACGGTTTCCAGGGAGTGTCCATGACTCCTACATTCTCAGTTGGACACAGATCCCCGACGTGTTCCAGGGTCCACAGAGACTACAGGGTTGGCAGCTAGGGGACAAGGGCTACCCGCAGAGGCCGTGGCTGATGACACCCATGTGCCGGCCTCAGACTGCAGCAGAGCGATGGCACAATGAGGCTCATGCTGCAACTGGCAACTTGGTGGAGCAGACCATCGAGATGCTGAAAATGAGGCTCCGGTGCCTGGACTGGTCTGGTGGAGCCCTGCAATACAGTCCACAGAGGGTGTCACCCATCTCTGTCGCTTGCTGCACACTTTACAACTTGGCACTGCAACTGGGAGAGGAGCTGACTGAGAAGGAGATGCAGGAGCTGAAAGTCTCCTCCGATGAGGACGACATCAATGGGAATGAGGGTGAGGAGGTCCTTGAAGGCAACAATAATGGCAATGAGGCTCTAGCATTGATCAGATGAGGCAGGTGCGCTTGGGAGGTGCTCATAGCTGCTAGATTTGTGGAGATGATGACGACATGTAGTGAGGACACTCCATAGATCTTCACATAGGCTCTGAAAATGTCTGACTCCTGTCTGGCCGAGAGCAGCTCGCTTGTGCTCTGTGATCAGGGTCATATCATGGAGACTCAGCCATGAAACTTTGAAAACATCTGATCCTTTGTCCACCTTCAGCACCTGACCCCTTCAGGAGCACAGCATCACTGGTCACAGGTGCTGAAGAGATGGGGGCCAGCCCCACCTTATAGGTGCTGAAAGCACACAGAGAGAATGATGGAACTCTGTGGTGCCTGACCACAACGTTCTGGCAGCAATGACAAGCACCGTCGAGGTGCAGGCATCAGTAATGTGTCCATGGAGAGTGAGGCCGAGCATCACTTTGGTCTGAAGGCTGCATAGAGCACAGGGAAGAGGCCCTGGGCTGAGACACCTATCTTTATCTTGTGCAGAAAGGCTTCACATCTGAGTGACATAAACACTGTTAATCAGAACAAGGAGCCATAGGCAGGGAGACATTCTTGGGAGTTTATTTACAATAGTGAACATTTAGTGCAAGGGATTAACACCCGTGCCCAGTCTGTGCAATTACATTTTCTTAACTTTCCTAACCCTGCCACTACGTCTTGGTGCTCCCCAGACATCCACAGCGGGAATGGAGGCAGCCTGCTGACTGCTATGCCCTGTCTATGATGACCTTGGCAGGTGTCCTCTAGAGAGCAGAGACCTGGAGGACCCCGGCCTGATTTCGGGGTCCTGCTGTGTGGCACTGCCACCCTCCTCAGCCTGTGAAGCTGGAGCTGCTGAGGTCACAGGAAGAGGGGATTTGGATAGGCCGGTGTAATAACTGTAGCTTTAAAGGATGTAGTGACTATAACTTTAAGGAATGTAGTGACTGTAGCTTTAAGACTTATTGTACTGTGTGGTATCACATGACAGTATGAACGAATCAGCCAAAAGCACGAGGAGTCTTAGGGGTGGAATTTCTGTGTCTATTTGTGGATCTTGATAGAAGCAAGTAACTGCTGCTGAAGCCCTGTAAATGAAGGTCACTGCTTCTTCGAAAAAACCTGTCTAGGCAGTCAAGTCCACAACAGCTGGACACTCCCGGAGTCATCTGAATGGATGGCCCCAGAGGTGGGGACCTGGGGCGGGGGACGGGGGGAGTACTTCTGCTGATCCTCCTCCCTATGGGTACCTGAGGGCCCCCGGCTGACTTCTTGAGGAGAATAGGTAGTTGGAGTGAGTTCGAGCTGCCCTGCACCCCTCTTGAGTACACATGTTGGGTGCCAACTATCGCATTGGTGATGGAGTTCAGCCCGTGCAGCAGGGCAGAAGTGACATCCTGGACCAACGGCTCCATGGGGCCCACTACCCTACCAGTGTTGACCTCTGTGCATTGGCATGCTAGCGCCATCACCTCAGCCAGAAGGCAGACGAATTCCTCCATTGTGCCTTGCAATCTGAGGAATGAAGCAGGCATCCCTTCCTGATGTTCTTGAGCTTGTAGTTGCAGCTCTAGCAACTGTGAAATGACCGAGTCCAGGATTGTCAACTGACTTAGATTCTGCAAATTTCTGGCCTCCAGCAGTCCTCCAAGTACTGGGGTCCTGGGAAGTCCCTGCCGCCGTTAGATGTGGATCAGACAGTGCAATGTTCTCACCAGATTCTGATCCTGTGGTCACTCTAAAGCTAAGTCCCACCGAGGCATGTGTCTCTGCATTGGTGAGGATGTGGGTGAGTGCTGTGATGGGTGTTCAGGGAGGATTTCAGCAGATTCCTCTTCTGAGGTGTGGGGCTTGATTGGAGGCCCTGGGTCATGGACTCTGTCGGCTGTCTGGCAGATGTTGCTGTGGAAGCAAGGGGAGATAATTATTGCATGGCAGTGGCCTATGAAAGAGGACACATCACTCACAGGATGGTTGTCTGATGGATGTTGGACTGCTGGATCCTTGCTTGGTAGACTTCACCATCAGTGCAGGAATGTTCCAGATCCTCGCCGGCCAGCTAGATGGCTCTGATTTCGAAGTCCATGAGGACCTTGATTTCAAGCATTCCTCCACTGGTAAGTGACCTCTCTCTCTTGTTGTGTGCCAGCTTGTCCTGCATGAATAGAGATGGAGTGAGTGTAATCAGGACGCCTGCCAGGCCAGGTGATAAGTATGCCTGGCATGAGTAGGCGGTGAGTGATCCCATGGACGGGATGAGGACAATGAAGTTGTGTGTGAGAGAGTGGATGGTGATGTCCCTTGAACTGACAGTGAGTGAGGGCCCTGTGGATATGTGATGGGTTTGTGATTGTGTGAGTTGAGAGTGATGAAAAGAGTGACTTACCCTGGCAGAATGGAGGAGACCATTCATCCTCTTGCAGCACTAAGTGGCTGTCCTCTTTTGAAGGGCATTGGTGCTGACCACCACTGCCACCGCCTCCCAAGCCTGATTGGTGATGCTCGAGGGACACGTCACTAAGCTGGGTTGGGGGGGGGGGGCGGGTGGCGGGGGTGGTGGTGGGGGGGGTTGGTGGTGGTGCTGCAGTCTCTTTTGCCCTTCAGGGCCATCCTGTCTTCTGTGCAGCAGTCCTGGGCTGGAACCACTGAGAGGTGTGTGCACGGCTGCATTTTAAATGTGGTGTCCGATGTGATGATGCAGCGAGGTGATGGTGTGGCGGGCGAATGAGAGCCCGCCCGCCATGGAAACGGCGTGTTTCCCACGAATGCATAATTAATGTGGCAGGTTTGGGACGAAGCAGCGTGAGAAGCCACCATTGCAGATGGGCATTTCCCCTCCTATTACCGCACTTAGTGCAAATCTGGGACGATTCCACCCCAACACTTTATCTCAGAACCTACAAATTCAGAGTTATGAATCCAGTATCACAGTTGCTTTGAATCAGAACCTAAATTCACAAACTCGTAATGTGGTTGAAAAGGTATTTTCCAGCAAATGTTAATTTTGAACACAAGTTTTTATTTGTAGAAATATATCTGTTTGAGAAAATAGCTTTGTGAATGCTCTCTTTGAAGCAAGTCGTATATTGGGCTGTTGTGACAATGACTGGGAAAGTGAAGAAAGTGTCAGCATGTTCAGTTAAGCATGATTAATGAAGGAGAGAATTAGCTTGGCTTACGTTGCACTCTTGGGCCAAGGGCCTTGCCTAGGCTTGAGGGTCATGGGACTACCCGGTGAGACGTGATCAGAGCAGGGCATCTGTTTTGACTGTTGATGGGAGTCCTGTCACATCCTCAGAATGAAGCAGGCTGTTTTTACAATATGACATGGAAGATATTCAACAACAAAAAAGGGCAAGAAATAAACAACTCAGTAAAACACATCAGAGATCAAAATGCATAGGAATTTACACAGTCCAGTGGAATTTATGCTAGGTCAAAGCCTTAGGTTGAATAATTGGCAGGGCATAATTCACTATGGCTGCTGTACGAGTATCTACTTGTGTTAGGTCCAAAAAGGATGTGAGTTAGGTGTGACATATAAGGGTTGTGAGACAGAAACAAGTATCAAAACATTCAGGTGTGTGTAAAGCAGAATAAGTATGTAAAATGTGAATTATTTCTTACCTAAGTCATTTTTTTAAAAAGAAGAAATCATTCTCAGATGATGGGGGTCCCTGGCATATCCAGAATTTATCACCCATCTCTAGTTATCCTTCGAAGCCCGTTGTGGGTCTTTGTGAACTGTTTCAAGCCACATAATGAACTTACTCCCACCATGCTGCTGGGTAGGGTGTTCCAGGATATTGGCACATTGGCAATTAGGAAGCACAAATATATACCCAAAACAGGACGGTGTGTAATTTGGAATGGACTTGGGGGTGATGATGTTCCCATGCACCTGCTGCATTTTGCCCTTCTAGCTAGTGGAGGTCATGGGTTAAGGAAATGCTGCCAAAGGAGTTTTGGTGAAATGCTGAAGTATATAGCACACCCAGTTCACCACTGGTGGAAGCAGTGGATACTTAAGACAGTGGATAAACTGCCGACGGAGCGGATTGTATGGTTCTGGATTGTGTTGAGCTTCTTAAGTGCAAGAGGAGAATATTCCATCTGACTCCAGGCTTGTGCCCTGTAGGTGGTGGAGAGGCTTTGGGGAGACAGGAGATAAACCACTCACTGCATTATACCCAGACTCAGATTTGATTTAAAAGCAGAAAGTACTAGAAAACTCAGCAGGTCTGGCAGCACCAATGGAGAGAGAAATAGAGTTAATGGCTCGAGTCCAAAATGATTTTTCTTCTGAGCTGCCCAGTTCATTAACTCTGTTTCTCTCTCCACAGATGCTGCCAGACCTGCTGAGTTTTTCCAGCACTTTCTGTTTTTATTTCAGGTCTCCAGCACCCACAATATTTTGGTCAGATTTGGATTAGTAGCTATGACATTTATGAGGCTACTAAAGTTGAGTTTCTGGTCAATGGTGACTCCCAGGGTGATGATGTTGGGAAATTTGTAATGGTAAATATGGAACCACGGTTAGTCCTCATCTGGAGTACTGTGTGCAGTTTTGGTCCCCTTACCTTAGGAAGGATATTATTGCCATAGAGGGAGTGTAACAAAGGCTCACTAGACTTTGCTCCCTGGATGGTGGGACTGTCCTATGAAGAGAGACTGGGGAAACTGGGCCTGTATTCTCTGGAGTTCTGAAGAACGAGAGGTGATCTCATTGAGACCTACCAAATACTTACAGGGATAGACAGGGTAGATGCAGGTAAGATGTTCCCCTTGGTTGGGGAGTCTACAACCAGGGACACAACTTCAAAGTAAGGGGGAAGCCACTGAGATGAGGAGAAATTCTTTTACTCAGAGGGCTGTGAATCTTTAGAATTATCTATGCCAGAGGGACGTGAAAGCTCAGTCATTGAGTATACTTAAGGCAGTCATTGACAAATTTCTAAATAGCAATGGCATAAGAGGATATGGGGACAATGCGTGAAGTGGATGATCAGCCATGATTGTAATGAATGATGGAGCAGGCTCGATGGGCTGAATGGCCTATTCATGTTCCTATGTTCTTAAGAGCCTGGTGTCAGGCATACAAAGTACATGTCCCACCAAGCAGAACTGGTTTTGAGTGATTAGTGCTGCAATGCTGGGCAAGTTGACTTGCAAGAGGACACTGTGGATGGAGGACTGGCAAAGGCACCATGGGTAGCACTTTTCCAGTACTTTGAGATGCCTGCTGTAGGTCATCCAAGTCTCTGAAGAATATAGGAGCATGGGGATCACTGCTGCCTGGTAAACCATGGCCTTAGTTTCTCTCTACTGGCTCTATCAAAACCATCATAATTTACAGTAAGACCGTCATGGAAAAGAGCGGGAACAGTTCCCTGGCACCAAGTGGCCTGTGAGACTGAATGTCAGCTCAGTTGGCTGGATGGCTGGTTTGTGATGCAGCGTAATGCCAACAGTGTGGGTTCAATTCCCATACTGGCTGAGGTCATCCATGAAGGCTCAGCCTTACCCTTTGCCTGAAGTGTGGTGACCCTCAGGTTAAACTCACCACCAGTTGTGTCTCTCTAATTAGAGAGCAGCCTATGGTGCTCAAGGACTGTGATGACTTTCATTCATAATGACTGTTAATGGCCTTTACCAGCATGCAGTTCTTATTTCCAGGACTGCACCTTGCTGTCAACGAATGTTTAGACAAGTATCTCTGTGATCTCTGGATATTGGGTATTGATCAGGAGTTGGAATCTTGGTCTATATCACTCTTGACCCAGGGATACACAAGTCAGTAGCAACTCCCACGCGGTGTGCAATCACAATTGGGATTGGCCAGTTCACCACAAACCAGGGTTAAAACCCAAGCTTGGGACCACATCACTTGACCTCTCCATGTGCTGATCAAAAAAAACCATGAGTACTGTAATTCTTAAAAAGGCAAAGGTGACTTTGAAATTGGCCAAAGTTTTATTTTTGCATTCTCACCCAATTTGGACAAACTCCGCCAAATCCTCATTGACACTTCCCTGTGAGCAGTTCCTATTTACAGGCTGCTTATTGTTCCTGCTTGGCGATGAAGTCAATAAATTTGCTCACACAGAATCCAGAATCCTCACCCTCATTCTGTCCTCAACTTCGGTTCTATGTCTATAAAATAGATGCCCCCACCTTTAAGAAAGGGCGAATGGCTGCTTTAATGGGAAAAAAGCTCCAAGAGTCAGCTTCAGGTGAACGAATTTAGTGTAACAAGCTACCACCTTGCAAAATTCCAAAGAGAATAAAAGCTTATCCAGACTGGATCACTAACACTGAAGGATGACTTATTACTGTTTAAATATCACAGGCAGCTGAACTCTGCAAGTCAATGCAACCAGATGAGAAAGCCTGAAACTTGATTAACTAAAGCACCTGCCAACTTCAGTAATATTGAACAACACAGACTATTCTTCTACTGTTCAAAGAACTTTCACTTTTGCACAAATGACTTATATGTCAAGAAAAAAATAACGGAGGCCATGAAACAATGCCACCCTAGGAGCCTTACATGAGAGGTCATTTGTATGGAGAATTAAAATGAAAGAGTAGGTCATTCTTAAGGTTAAAGGTCAGGGCAGATGGTACTGTTAGATTCATATGCATATTTTTTTTTATCATGTCCTATATAGGAGCTGAAACTGTGAGCAGGTCTCTAGTGCTGGAAGGGCGAGGCAGATGAAAGCTTTAGGTAGTCATAAACTCATGTACTTTGTAAAAAAAGAATGTGTTTCTGGGAGAGGCACGGCTGATGTCCAATTTTTTTCTGGTGGGGTGGGGAAGTGGGGTTGTTTAGCTGTGGCGGACAAGTTGTGTATCATTAGTAAAAGAGCACGTCTCCTCTAATTATCTAGAATTTAGTTTATTATTTAACCGGCAAAGTCTGTCTAAGCATGTAAAGAGGAATTCTTCAATCAAAAAGGAATGGACTCGTTGGGCCTAATGACTTTTTCCTGTTCCTAAAAATTCTTCTGTTCTTGTTCAAGCAGGCTCCCTGATCAGAGGCCAGGAAGGGTGTGTTAAAATCAAAATTAGCATTTCCTCTGGCTTTTGTGCCTGAATGTGTACAATCTTGGCACTTTTTTTTCCTCTCTCTCCGAGGTTGTCGGGGTTTTTATTAGAATGACTTTCATTTTATGGCCTTGTTTTTCCTCACAGCCTTTGGACTCAAGCAGGATCTCATTTCCTATTGTAAAAGGCAGCTTCAGGACAAAGGATTTGTGTGCCTCTTACTTTTGCGGTGCTTCAGTTTATCTTAGACTTGTGACCCAAAGTTGTGGAAAGTCTTCGATATGAGGCATTATGAGGACTTGGCCATATTGCAGGGTGGCACTCCTGTTCTGAGGGACTTCATAAATGCCATTCATAAGTTTGCACCGTATGGTCACTCCGCACATCAAGGACTCTATGTCCTTTAGCTGACCGCACTTACCATAGTTCAACTAATATTCCCACATTTTCTTCATCTGAAAGAACCATCAGAAATGTCTGTGTTTCTGGAAACTTTGAATTAGAATTTATAGTGGGGGGATGGGAGGTGGGGTGAAGTGCAGTGTGGTTGTCCCTGGGTCCTTTGCCTGAGGGCTAAGTACAGCTAACTCCTTTTTAATAGCACTCTTCCAATGCTACTGGGGGCTGTGTGTAGGGTCACATTATGATCAAAATCGATAAGAAATGCTAAGAGCATATCTTATCGTGACCCTCCCCGCTCCACCCCAATGTCTTTCTATTTCTGGTTTCCGATAATTGCTTGCACAGGCTCTCAAGCACATGGAGCCTCAATTGCTCACAAGTATTCGAGCATTGCCTTAATTCTTTCAGCGGCGCCCACCCCCCACCCAACTCCACCTCCCCCCCCGCCACCCCCAACCCCCAACCCACCCTGCGTTAAATACCATGGATCACTTTTCGGCTGCCTACTGAGCTAAATCTAATCATGCCGTGTCACAACTCTGTCAGGAGGGTCGCACTCTCTTTAGCCTTGAATAATTGGAAGAATGTTGGTGCTTGTGCCTGGGCCATGAGAACGTGACCTAGGATGATATTTAATCTGCTACAGAGCTGGCTGTTGTAATACTGGAGCATAGCAAGGCCTTAGGAGCTGTGTGAGGCTGATTCACTTTGAAATGCCCTCTCTCTCTCGCTGTTATTACACTATTGCATGTGAATGCTTTAATAAGATATATTGTTACCAGTATGTGTCAGCCTAAATAACACCATTAAAAAAGAACAGGTTTTAATTTCTGTGTCAAAACGTGAAGCACGTCCGTTTATTTTTTTTCCACTCACAGCCATGTACATTTGGAATAAGTTTCCCTTTGCTCAGGCTTCTCTTGCCTTAACTTTGAGGAGCAGGAAATCTTAATGTTTTATCACATTCTGGGAGAAAATCATTAGAACTGCTGCGAGCTGCCAAATGATCTTTGGTTGCCAAGACCACACTTAGCAATGCATATTGGAAGTATTTTAGCGTGCATCATTGGCAATTTTATTTTCGGGTGACCTCACCTCATGCTTCCCTTATACCTCACAGACCACAGAAAGGAAGTTCTGTGACACAGCCCACCACAGGATACAGAACAGGTAAGTTACTGATTAACCTCATCCTTGTTCACTGCAGGAATGCCACTGACTTTCCCCTTTTTATAGCATTACATGCCTCAGTCTATTGTCCCTTTTCATGCTCTGCTCCCCATTTGGTTTCTAATTATATGGCTATTGTGGTTCAACAGTGACTGAATTTTCTTTTAATAGTCCAAGCTGGGTGTTTTCTGTTGTAAGTACATCCTTACGTTATTGTTAAATAACCCTGAGCGCTATTTGCCTTCCCTGACCAGTGTTCAGCTGTCCGTTTTTCAAAGTAAGGAATTAAAAACTTGCATTTATATAGCATCTTTCATGACCTCAGGATGCCCCATGGTACTTTACAGTCAAAGAACTTTACTTGCAGTGTGTGCTGACTGTTGTATTGCAGGAAACATAGAAGTCAATTTGCATAGCGCAAGCTCCCATAAAAAGCAATATGATGATGACCAAACAATCTGTTTTAGTGATGCTAGTTGAGATATAACCATCGGCCAGTACACTGAGGAGAATTCCCTTGCCATGGGATCTTTTATATCTCCCCAAAAGGCAAAATAAGGTCTCAGTTTATTGTTTCATCAGAAAGACGCGGTCCCCAGCCATGCAGTGCGTCGGTGAAAAGGTCAGGGGTGACCTCACACCTGTTCTGGTAGGTTGCCCTGTAGGGATCCACTGCTCAAAGATAAGTTCATTGGTTTAAGGTCCAAGGTCCAACTTCCGCACCGCCCCCCCCCACACCAACCCCCCGCCTCCCCGCAACCCCAACCCAATCTGGATAGATCAGCCCTAGAGAGCTACCAATCAATCAAATGGCCAGCAGCAGTCTGATCCCAGCAGCGCCATCAGGAGTGGTGGCCACTGCTGGGACTATAACAGTCAACAGCAGCGAGAAGGCAGATCCAGAGTGAAAGGTGAGTGTGGGGGCAGGGGGTGGGTTATCACTGGGACAAGACTAGAAGGCCATAGTAAGGTAGGACGTTGGGGGAGGTGAGGAAAAAAGAAAAAAGAGTGGGGGGACAGGGTAGACGGGTCAGGTGAGAAAGGGGACAGGTGGGGGGGGGGGGGGGGGGCGCGGGGGGGGGGGGTGGCAGGGGGCCTGTTAAGGAGGTGCCCAAACATGCCTGCCACCTGCCCACATGTGAAAGCTGCCAGGTTGGACACTTGGCATGGATGAGGCCCTTAAGTGCCCATTAATTGGCCACTTAAGGGTGACAATTGATCTACAGGTGTGTGAGCTGCCCAATGCCTCCCCAGCCGCAGGTAGATTGGCAGCAGGTACAGGGGAGAATGGGTAGGTGGTGGGCACGATGCTCATGACATTTCACAGGCCCCTCACCTCCACTCCCCCATCCACCATCTCCAAATCCACCATCTGGGGCCGTAAAGTCCAACCCAGCATTTCTGACAATGCAGTGCTCCCTCAGTACTGCACTGGAGTGTCAGTATAGATTTTATGCTCATTTCCCTGGACTGGTACTTGAACACATGATTCTTCTGAATCAGAGGTGAGAGCAGCACCAACTTGCCATGGCTAACAGTTCAAAATGCTTCCTCTGAGTGTCCTCACACCTTTTTGAGCCTTCCTGAAATCTGCCCACTGACCTTACTTGCGTATGTTAAGAATGAGTGCCCATGGGCCTGGCAGTTGTGAGTCCCCCAAGTTTGCACAGGGATAACTTAGAATGAGGTAAATGAGGCAGAACAGCAATCAGGATCACTTGAGCAAGAAGGGAGTGAGGAGCCGGTGAGCTTGAAGAGTCCAGGAACTTGATATAGTGAATTTTGCCAACTGGGAATGCTTTGTGAACACGTTTCTTTGTTGTATGTTTTTCTATACAAGTTTTTAGATTCCTCACCTGCAGTTACAGCATCTCAGGGGCACGTATGGCTTTCGTTATAGATGCACCAACGTAGATTGCTATGAAGGCTAGGGAGAAGCATCACAGGATGGAGTTAAGGAGAGTCAGGTACCATTGAAGGAAGATGTGACTCACCAGGTATTGTTTCTCCTCCATGGAGAACACTTGGAGGTCTTTTGAGGAACTTTTGAGGAGCCCTGCATAAGAAGCACTTTACCAAAGTGGCAATGGGCATCACTGGCATGAAGAGCTGCTGCCCAGCTCATTTGCCTGCACTGCTCCCTCAGTAGCTGTGAAGGTAAAATCACAGCCCTCGATTTCAACCAGAGAGGGTCACTTCAGCCAGACAGTAATGAGCAGTATGGGCATGCATTAGCCAAGGCACTGGTCCCCTTTACAGCACAGCATTCCAATTCATTATCTTTAGCATCACAGCAAGGCATCAGAGAGGTAGGGCCTTGCAGTTACATGGTCTTCTCTGAGGATCACAAGTACAATCGATGCCATCCGCATTGCACCGAGGGCACCTACTCAGCTACCTCAATAGGGTAGGATTCCATTCCCTCCAAGTTCAAATAGCGTGTGATAACAAGCAGTGGATTCTCCATGACAATGGTTAATGTGCAGGAGGTTGCCATGGAGCATTCAACCTTTGGCATTTGACCCTTCCTGACCTCTTTAGGGAAGTAAATCAAATCCACTGCTTTCTTCTAACGACAAAGCATTGCCGCTGGTCCCACATGTGGTGACCCCAATCAGAGGGCCCCGACATCATCAGAGCAACGAGGCAATGAAATTCCAGGTGGCTACCAAGCTGGCAGTTGGCAGGACTGTCAAGGTCTTGTGTTCGCTGCCTGGACACGTTGGGAGGGGATCTGTAGTTTGCCTCAGACTGGGGGTCCTGAACGCTGTGTCCTTTCCTAAGCATTCCACAGGAGCAATATCAGACAAAATGAGACACTGAGCCACATGTTAGGGCAGGTAAACCAACGATTGGTCAATAAGTTATGGGTTTTAAGGAGCATCTTAAAGAATGAAGAAGATGCGGAAAAAAATTGAAGAGGCAATTCCAAAGTTTAGGGCCGCAGCAGCTTCGTGGCTGTCAGTAGTGAAAATCAGTAGTGCACAAGAGGTCAGAATTGGAGGAGTGCAGAGACCTCAAACGCTTGTCTGGATGTGTGAGGTTACAGAGAAAGGGAGGCTTGAGGCTACGGAGGGATTTAAAAACAAGGCGAGAATTTTATAATTTGAGGTTTTGCTGGAATAGGAACTAATGTAAATCAGCAAGCACAGGACAGATGGTGCAGGTTAGGATATGGGGAGCAGAATTTTGGATGCGCTCAAGTTTACAGGTAGTGCAAGATAGGATTGGAATAAAAATATTACTTCTACCACAGTGCCAGATCTCTGAGTGCGAAGGTATCCGATTCACAAAAATAAATCAACTGTGCAGGTATGTTTAATCCTATTATCAGGAATTAATTAAATGTTTATGTTTCTCTTATGTAGGAATATTTTCCTGACCATCTTCAAAGAGAACTGGTAAACCAACATGGCAGCCAAAATGAATTTCAAAAAAACAATTTGAGTGATTTCAGTTATTACCTGTCTTTTCTTCATTGCTGTTCTTTCTGTTAATTCATGACCAGCAGCTTTCATTTCCATTTGCTATTTCTTGATTTGAATATTCCATAACCTTTCAGATGGGATTTATTGGCATTTTATTGGAAATTTATTTAATCCAAATAGACGCAAGTCTGAGGTGCTCTTTCAGGTGAGAGACTTTTCGGTGTGACACTTATAGATGCAACAATGTGCATTATATTCTTAAATATATATAAATAGCTGAGGATGAGTGAGTAAAGTATTAATCATACCAATGATGCATCCACTTCCTTAAATATTTTGTTTCAAAGTTCTGACCCATAAGCTACAAAAGAAAATCATTAAAAATCATTTTGTTCTTGAACATCTGACTTACACTGTATTTTCTTGACATATAAATGCAAACAAAGGCACTTTATCTGTGAAAATATTATATTCCAGATGGGTTTCTTTTTTTCTAAATTAAAAACAGGCTGAGTGAGGAACCTGGGACAAAGAACAGGGGCATCACCATAAGTACACAAACTGTGCTTTATCAGTACTCGATGCGCATTTGAAAAAAATATTAAATACCATTGAAAAGAATCATGTTGGGGATTGCAATCTCTACACAAGTGAGCTGCTTCCATTCATACATAAACATTAGAAAACATTAGCTCTCAGTGAATCTGGGCTGCTAGTACTTTTGAGAACATAACATTAGTCAGACAATGTGTTGCAGACCTGTGTTTTTGCAAGTTCTGTTTCCATTTGTTGAAACTGAATGTAAATTCACTCTGAACAAGTGAGTCATTGGTCAGCTTTACTTGCGAAGCGAAAGATTCTAACACACCACATTGTCAGTCATGAAGTATCCTCTATCATACTGCATACCACATCAGCATCTTAAGGGTCTGGATAACAAATTACTCCTTTCACATAATCTGACAGAACCTGACAAACAAAGGACCCACAGCAGCCATATGCTGTTTAATTGGAAGATAGGTAATCTTGAAAGGAGGAATCCTGGTGGTAACATGATTTGTGGTGGCCTGACAATTTGAGATGGATGTGCTGGTGTTATCTATAGTGTCTGCACACATGGAGATGAGCCGAGGCCATTGTATCAGGTTCCACGGACAATGTTCACACAGGATGGTCAGGGGCTTGTTTGCCTTTAACTTTCAGATTCTCAGATTGCCAGCCCACTAGGAAGAAACTGCTTGTCCTTCCCTTTGTTTCATGGTCTGAAAATTGTGGCGTAACTACTGCAGCAGATGATGATGTCTGAATACTCCGCACATTGACATCCCCTTAATACCTGTTATCCAGGTAACATGGAGACTCTCTACTTTTTTGTGTCCACTTTATGTACCCCGGGACTCAATCTCAAGTGAAATGCCTTCTGAAGAGGTTAGTTTGACTGCAAATTAATCCTCAGTTTGATGTCTGTGGTGCATTTTTACTCCAGGGTTTAAAGCACTCTCGATTCCCATCAGAATCAAAAAGCAGGACTAATGTGGCTTGTGACAGGTGTAAAATGGTTTCATTGTATAAGCTGCTTTGCATTGCCCATTTACTCAGACAGGGAGTTCAAAGCAAAACTTGTTCCCAGACCTGCAGGCACATGGGTAAAATGTTTAATTAGTTGTATTTTGTCTCCCATTTTGTCCTATAATTTTCTACCTATAACTTAATCTTGTTTGTCCATGCTATCGGTCCTGATTAGCAGGGCGGGGCAACACTGCCCGCACAGGTATTCCAGGATGTTTTAATACTGCTCTATGGTCGATTTACCAAGATACGCACTTGAGCAGTGTGAGAAAAGACCTCTGGCCATCTTTCCCTCTCACCCACAGACGCCCCCTCATCCTTCTATTTATACTTGGATTTTTTTTGCTGTATCCATGTCAAAGTGTGGCATCAAAATCTTAGGGCAGATCATAGACCATTGAGCATAGAAAGACACAGCGCAGAAAGAAGCCATTTGGCCCATCATGCCTGTGCTGTCTCCTTGAAATTAGTCCCACTCTTACCCCTTAGCCCTGCAGACTTTTCCCTTCAAGCATTTATCCCATCCTCTTTTGAAAGTTCCTACAAAGCCTTAGACAGCACCTTCCAAACCCACGGCCAATACCATCTAAAAGGACAAGGGCAGCAGATAGATGGGAACACCACCATCCGGAAGTTTCCCTCGAAGCCACTCACCATCCTGACTTAGAAATATATCACCGTTCCTTCACTGTTACTGGGCCAAAATCCTGGAACTCCCTCCCTAACAGCATTGTGGATGTACCTACACTACATGGACTGCAGCGGTTCAAGAAGTCAGCTCACCATCACTTTCTCAAGGGCAATTAATGCTGCCCCAGCCAGCGAAGCTCACATGCTGTGAACGAATAAAAAGAGAATCTGCTTCCATCTTCCTTTCTGGCGGTGCCTAAAAACTCATAAGATCGCTGTGCAATATTTTTTATTCCTCATCATGCCTCTGATTCTTTTGCCAATCACCTTAATTCTGTGTGCTCTGCCTACCATCCCTTTTGCTACTCCCTTCAATATTTAGAACACTTTATCAAATCTCACAGCTTAATCTTCTCAGCTCTAAGGACAACCCCATTTTCTCCAGCCTTTTCACAGAACTAAAGGCTTTCATCCTTGGTACCAGGTGAGTAAATCACTTCAGTACCCAGACCTGTTACCATTACGCCAATGATATTATTTTAGTGAGAGATCCAGAGGGCAGTAGTCCTGCAGTGTTAATATAAGTCAGTTCTTGAGGAACAGACATAGGTATCAGCCAGGCTCAGTGGGTAACACACTCACCTCTAAGTCAGAGGTTGTGGGTTCAAGTCCCACTCCAGAGACTAGACCACAATATCTAGGCTGACACACCAGTGCAGTGCTGAGGGAGTGCTACACTTTCAGAGGTGCCATATTTCAGATGAGACATTACACCAAGGCCCCGCCTACCTTCTTGTTGATGGAAAAGATCCCATAGTGACCTGGTCGATATTTATCCCTCAATCGACATTGCAGAAACAGATTATCTGGTCACTATCACGTTGCTGATTATGGGAGCTTGCCGTGTGCAAATTGCCTGCCACATTTCCTACAGTAAAGCAGTCACTACCCTTCAAAGTGCT
Source organism: Carcharodon carcharias (assembly GCF_017639515.1). Lineage (NCBI taxonomy): Eukaryota > Metazoa > Chordata > Chondrichthyes > Lamniformes > Lamnidae > Carcharodon > Carcharodon carcharias. Next base: position 22,179,289 of record NC_054476.1, read on the forward strand.
CCATTGACTGAAAAGTGCTTTGGAATGGGCTGAAAGATGCTATATAAGTCTTTCTTTAGAACATATCATGGCATCTCACACTACAATTGATATCAGTGCTGCCATTTTACCGAGTGGCTGGAGCATGCCTTCACTAGCCTGTACATCTGTATGAAGGTATTATCCGTGTTAGGACAGTATTACTGGATATTCAAGCTTTCTCTGAGTGATGGAGGATAGGACCATTCCCAAACATGTACACAATACACGGATTCATGAACGAAGTGTATATGGGCCTGTGTGTACAGAGCGGTCTCCCACACTTCAGCAGCTGAGCTTCCTCAATGTGCAACCAGTAGAAACAGGCCTGTATAAATGGCGTACTTTATGACTGCCATCTCCAGGAGTCAGGATTCATGCTATAAATGAGATAAAACAGCAGCTATAGAAGGTGACTTAAGGTACCTGCTAGCGTCTGAACTCCATACCCCTTGGAGCCCTTGGTATTAAAGCTATTAGACCAGCTGAAGCTATCTGGGTCTTGAGCTTCACCAAAGGACTAAAATTCATCACTAGCTCTGTACTTTTACTCAGAGAGACTATGAAGATTAGATAGAGAATGTGGAAAAAAAAAGCACTTATGGGATAGTTTTGCAAATTGGTGTTGTTATGTCTACTGGTTCAAAGTAAGCACACTTTTAGACTCAAAATGCTGAAGCTTCATGGAGTGTGTTTCCTGCTGCTCTCCATGTGGCTGGTGGACTGATACGTTGTTGTTCGACACCTGACTGCAGTGCAGCAGTAAATGTGGCCCCCTCGATGTACATTCACACGACAGTTAGTTCCTAGCTTTTTACCAATAACCTAACAATATGACAGGGTTGAGCATTGTGGCCAGGGTGACACTGGAAGAACTCAAAGATTGCACATGCTTTCAACTATGGGTGAGATTTTCTGGTCCTGTAGGCCGCAGCGGGGGTGAAAGGGGTGGGGTGCAATTCAGCGGGAGGGGCAGAAATCAGTTTCACCCCAGCGTGAAATCACAGTGGGAGCATCTGGGAGTGCAAATTCTGCTGGAGGCCAGTGTGAACCTGATTTGCTTCCACTTATGGGATGCAAAGTAAGGTACGACCGGAATCATCCCCCCAACAACACGTTGGCCCAGAATATGTCTGGACAAGCGAGACGTGCAGAAGTCGGGGCTCACCTTTAGGGCCTTGCTCAGATCGCGGGTATCAAAGGAGAAGAAGGTGCTTCAGCTCTACAGCTACAGGACCCTGGAGGAGCACAAGTTCCTCGCATGCTAAGCGGATCCTCATGGACATGGCTCCCCAGTGAAGCAGCTCTCGGAAGGTGGAAGGTCTCCATTGATGCTTTGGGTCTGGTTCAGGACATCATGGCCTTGGCCAAGGGTTGCTATGAATGATCGGCGAGAGGGGGGTGATGAAGCTCTGGCTGTGAGTGGGAGGGGAGGGTGTACTGGCGGGGTGGGGGGTGAGGTTGGGACGGGGGAGACAAAAATGTCAGGGGGTGAGGTTGAGGGAGGGAGTACACGGGGAGGAGGGTGTAATGGGGGAGAAAGGTAGATGTAAGGGAGGGAGTGTGAAGGGGAGAAAGTGTTTGGAGGAAGGAGAGAGCGCCAAGCTTGATATACACTAGACTGCAACCATGGGTGTCAAAATCTAAAGTGGGCGGAGATTCATGTTGCACGGGCACAGATGCTGCATGGGGTGCGATTACTGGGTGGGCGGAGATGCAGGTCAGCTCAGATGGACAAGTGAAAGAGAACCTCAGCAGGCAGCATTGAAAATGCTCGGGACAGTAAGATGAGTGTGATGGGTGAAGGCTCTACATACGTGGGAGAGTGCTTGCACGAGGCTCCGAAAGGCCCTGCCACACATACACTTCTCCCTCCAGAATGACTCATGGTCCGGCTGCGTGCAGCTGAACTGCTAGTGTCGGGGGGAATGTAGTGGGAGTACTTGTGAAGCCTGCCAATGAAGCTGAAAGACAACATTACACATTATTCAGTGAAAGTGAACATATTTTCAGATTATAAAGTGAGAAAATGTGTCCACCCATGCAACCACTTGTGGTCAGAATTTCTTAACTTTTCCAGGCCTACCACTTCTAGGTGCTGCCCTGACATCCACTGTCTGTGCAATGGTTGCCCCTGTTGCCTCTGACGACTTCAGTGTGAGTCCTCTGAAGGGGCGAGGCTTTGAGGGGCCCAGCTTGCTTTAGATGTTCTCCTGTGGGCCACCTGCTCCCTCTGTGGTGACAGAGGACAAGGTTTATGGGGTCACAGGCAAAGGGGACTCGGAGGGAACGGACAGCCTCTGAGATTCCTGAGTGGATGACCCCGGGGGTATCCAGTTGCTATTTTTACCCCCTTCAGGTGCCCGAGGGACCCAGCCTGCCTCCTTGAAGGGAAGGAGTATCCGGAGGGACATTGAGAAGCCCTATTTCCCTCTCACTGCTGGAACTCACCCATGGCTACCGCGATGGGCTGCGGATCTACGCGCATCTCTGCATTCTGCTGGGCCGGGGTTGCGAGGCGTCTGACATCCTTCCCATGGAGACCTCCATGCAAGCACATGTGGGCACCACTTCATCAGAGAGCAGACACTGGCTCGTGTGCCACTATGTTGAGGGCTTCCAACAGCCCTGTGTGATGCTCCCCCGCCTTCTGCTGACTTTCCACAATGAGATGGAAGGCCAAACCCAGAGGCTCGTCATCTGGCTCAGATCTCACAGGTGTCTCAGCTCGGCTGAACCTGCTTCAACTTGCTGCGGGCATGTGTCTGTGTGGTGACCACCGGATTGTGAACCCGAGCCTGCTCTAGATCTAAGCACTGATCTAGAGCAGTGTCTATGCTGGTGGAGGGTATGGGTAAGTGCTGTGACTGGTCTTCCAGGCTGTTTATTCTAGCTCTTCAATGGACGAGATGTCCTCTTGAATGGAGGTGAGGATGTGGATGGAGCTGAGGGACTGGCTGGCTGAGGGTGTCAGTCACTTGGCAGAGCTCTCTGTGAACCTAAGTAGAGATGATTAGTGTATGGCAGCAGAGTCAAAAGCAGGAGGGAGAGCACTCACAGTTGGGTTGAGAAAGGGATGATGTGATGCAGGATCCTCACGTGAGTGCTCCCCGCCGACCTCACCACTGCCACAGGGATGGTCCACGTCCTCACCAATCAGCGCAATGCATGCTCCTCAAAGTGAATGAGGGGCCTAATGTGGGCCACTCCACCCCCGGTCTGAGACCTCTCACTGCTGTTGTGGACAAGCTTCTCCTGCATGAAAACAGATGGAGACAGTGTGAGCAGGACACATGGCACTGTGTGGAATGTTTGTGTGGTAAGCGGAGCCATAGACCGGGTGAGGACATGAGCTCCAGGGAATATGAGCCTGATGGAGATGTGAGGGTGTGTGTGTGAGAGTTAGTGGTGTTGTCTCTTAAGGTGTGAGATCTCTGTGGACGTGTGATGGGTTTGTGAGTGTGTGAGTTGAGAGTGTTGAGCTGCTTGACTTATCCTGGCGGAACGGATGAGAACATTCACTCTCTGTGTTCCAGTGGCGCTGACTGTCGCCTCCCAGGACTGATTGGTGACCCGGTGAACCTCCTGCAGCCAGAGTGGGGGTACAGCACATTGTGGTGGCCTTCCACTGCACCTATCAGGCATCCCAGAGAGGCGTCACTAAGTTTGGGAGACGCTGTCTTCTCTTTCGGGGCCACCTAACACCTGGAGCAGTCCTGGCCTGAAGACATGAGGTAGGTTCCACTCTGGTGCGCTTTAAGTATGGTGCCTGGAGCAAGGAAGCACTGAGGTCACGCCATGGCTGGCAAATCAAGCCCTGCCCCCAGCGATCCGGCCTGTTTCCCGAGAATGCATTATTAATGAGGCGGGAAGGGGATGATGTGGCACAAAAAAACCCACCATTGCAGCCGGTGGGTAAAACATTGTTTTTCACACCCGCTACCAAATTAAGTGCAAATTTGGGATGACTGTGCCCTACGTCTAACAGTTGGGGCTGGAGTAGCAGCCCTTCCCAAGCCGGAAGCAGAGGTGGCGGATGATGTCAGGCAGTGTGCCAGCTCCCCAGCTCCATCCCAGGCCCCAGGCCATTTTTGCAGAGGCAGGAATTAAGGATGAAGTAGGGAGGCAGGGCCAGTTGACAACACATCTCGTCAATTACAGGAGGCTGATTGCGATTTTCCAGTCAGCCTCCAGGTTCCTGCACTGGTGGGGGTTACTTTTACTGTCTGGGGGTGCTCTCCCAGTAGTAAACCAGGAGGTTTTCACTCCAAGCAGGCCCAGCGGCCCTCCCTGGTAGCCTGAGTGCAGGAACAGCAGCGGCCACCCTATGGAGGAGCTCCCCCAGTGGATTACTAAACATATCCCTCAATTTCTAGTTATAGTTATTTACAAAAAGCATCTAGCTATCTGGTATGTTTATAATGATCGCATCAAAGTGACATTGGATGATGGCACAAATGTCCTTGTTTTATGTTGCAAAGTAATGCACAGCACATGCATCAAATAGCACGTCAGCTGAAAACTGGCGCTGCAGAGAAGGGACAGCATTGACCCTCAGAGTGGACCTGACCCCCTTCTGCTCCAATTCTAGCCTCTTGTGCATGGCTGACTTCCATCCCTCCATCATTGGCAGCAATGCCTTCAGCAGACTGACCCCTTACCTTCTGGAATTCCCTCCCTAAACCTGCCTTCAGCCTCCTCCTTTAAGACATTCTTGCCCCTTTGAGCAAGCTCCTGGTGACTTACCCGAGTATCTCTTTGGGTGGCTTGGTGTCAAATGTTGTTTGATAGCGATCCTGTGAAGCACCTTGGGACCTTTTATTATGTTAAAGACGCTATTTAAAAGGTTTGTTGTTGTTGAGAATTGCATGCAGCCTTTTCCCCTGGCGTAAGGTATTTTGACAGCTCGCTTGCAGCATCGGCCACATACTCAAGTACAAATACTTTATAACAACAGGGGGAGAGTGTTCTTCTACATGTGAATCTCATTCCTCGGATTAAGCGAAAAACAGCAGAACCTTGAGGCATACAATCTGGAACATGTTTTTCCACCCGTGCTTTCTTGTGCTTTGACTAGGCCGTGAGGGTCAGTGAACATAAGGCCTTGAAAAATCATTTGTTTGAAATTTCACCCTTGCCTTAAAGGCATCCTCCTGGAAGCCAGTCTCAGTGTAATTCTAGTACTGGGGAGCAGCCACTCTCATTGCTAAAGATCTAAACGATTGGGTCAATGAATCCTCAGAGGTCCAGCTATAAGATTACCAAACGGTACATGCGCATGGATGAGGGAGAAAAAAAAAATGCATCATTCTTTTACCAGGAAACTTAAACTTGGTGTTATCTGGCCTCAAGTTCGGTAAACTGCCGGTAATAAAAACTCTTTCAATTCTTTGTTCAAAATCAGATTTAATTATTCAACCAGCACTTTAGCCTCAACCAGCGTGACAGGACATTTCAGTAATGTGCTGCTTCTCTCTCTCAATGAATCAGACAATCCCACAGATGGAGTTCATTTCTGTCGCTGTATTCCATAAGGTAGGAGGAATCCTAAGTGTTTCCTCTTGCCAGCCTCAAAAGCGCAGTACAGTGCAGAGTTCTTTAGTAAACTTTAGCAAGACTTCGAGATATAGGATGGAATTTTACAGCCCCTGCCGCTGGTGGGATTTTCTGGTCCTGCCAAAGTCAATGGCCGTATTTTACAGCCCCACCCCCCGCGACTGGATGGTAAAATTCCACTCTATGGTGTTGCTCCCATTTTTCAAAAGCCAGCAAATAGCATTTCTTGGAGCACACACATGTGTTCCCTCTCCCAAGTTGGAGCTAATCCCTCCATGGCTTCCAACCCTCCCAATCTCTGTAACTTCCACCAGTCCTACAACCCTCTGAGATACCTGCGCTTCCCAATTCTAGCCTCTTGAGAATCCCTGATTTTCATCATTCCACCACTGGTGACCGTGCCTTCTTCATCCAAGTCCCACACTCTGGAATTCCCTCCTTAAGCCTCTCTGCCTCTCTTCTTCTCTCCCTTTAAGACTTTCCTTAAAGCCAAGCTCATCCAAGCTTATTGTCATCAGCCCTATTATCTCCTTATATAATCTTATGTGGTGTCAAAGCTTTGTTTCATATATTCCTATGAAGTGCCTTGGGATGTTTTATTATGTTAAAGGCACTATCAACGTAAGTTGTGATTGTCAATATATTAAGCAATATAACTGGGCATCATGCAGCAATCTTGGCCACTTCGTAACGCCACTGGTCTTGTACCATCATTGCTAACGTAAATGTGGACAGAAATATGCAGAGCATTCAAAAGTGGATAATTTGGGAAACATGTTATACTTGGATCTGAATTCAGTATTGAAGTGTTATGTTTGGATCAGGAATACTGTTCAATGGGAAGGAATGGGAAGTGGTTTGGTGTGCTAGCATTTTCTGCTTGGATCAGTTATGTATCTGTGTCTATGTATTGAGATGACTGCGCTGTATTTGGCATTCAGCTCTTAAAGTAGCTTTATAGTGTGCCAGGCTTTTGAAAATGAAATTTTTTTACCTGTGTTTTTCGGAATTATGTTCAGACGTTCAGCCTTTTTGACGCTGAACTGCAATATTGATTTGGCTTTTATCATAATGGATCCAGGAGTATGTGAACAAAAGATGATGTGAAGTGATTCGAATCTCTCCTCACGGACAGGGGTGTTTACCTGTAGTCCATGCACTGCCTGCAACATCAATGCTCTAAAATGCCGGTCTACAGAGAAAATGCTGCCAGGTTCAAAATGAAGTTGGACGACATTACTCCCAATTGCCACCAGAGTTGGGATCTAATACCGGCATTTTGTATGTCGTACACACATGAGAGGACTGAACCTAAGTGTAGCACTGGCTGTTTCAGCACTGAGTGAACATCTCTGGTGGCACAAAGGGCAGTGGTACAAATACACTCAATATGTGGCTGGCTAAATTATAAGGTGTCAGTGAGTGCCGTGGCAACACAGAGGGGTGGGAGTCAAGATATAGACCTTGACCCTGTGGGCAGAAAGCAGCAACATGGTCACCGAACATCTTTTTGTTCATGCGATGTGGAGGAAAGGAACTAGGTTTAAACTTCAATTGTTTTTTTTTCTCTGTAAGATTTTGTAGGAACAGCTCCCAAATTGTGAGAATCGGAAAATAGTCCTGCAGGCTTGTTGAGATTTGGCTTAAATGTTTCAAACCAGTTTACAGTGATAGATAAAGCTCAGATTTGGCCAGGAATTGACTGAGTATTGACAACCTTTTGGAAAATTTCTCCTGGCAAAATGAGGCCTACCTCAGGCTCGGCACAGGTCACCCCCCTCCTCTGCCCACACCACGCACTCCTCCCTCCCTCCCATCCCATCCCCAGTGTGGATTCAGAAGCAAGTAGTCACCATCCACTGTAACCTGTCACTAGACCGCTTTCTTTAACTCTAACATGTTCCCCTTTCCCTTATCCCCTTCCCATTCCCATTCCCCCAACCCTCACACCACACCCTATGTCGACCTCGTGTAACGCAGAACAACTTTTCTATACCACCTGCACCTATGCATTTTTTTATTCATTCATGGGATTTGAGTGTTGCTGGCTATGCTTGCATCCCATGAATGAATTAGAAAAATGCAATTCACCGCAACTCCCCTGTGTGGTACTGAGCTGCACATTCTAACCACTCTCTGGGTAAAGAAATTTCTCCTGAATTCTTTATTGGATTTATTAGTGGTTATCTTATAATTATATCCACAAGTGGAAACATATTTCAGGTCATCCCTCTTTCTGGAGATTTCTGACAGTTAAGTCAGTATTTAACAGCGTGAATGTTGGGAGCTGACTCATTGATGACAATCCAATTTGAAAGAAGACCGATATATAAGGCCCTTGCAACACGTTCCAAGACTTTTGCTCACAATGTGTTTTTGATGCATATACTTTTTCATTGCAGGCTACCTGGTGGAACTAAAAGGTGATTTTTACTCATTTATTTCAGGGTATGAAGGGGCATCTTTTATAAATATTTTCTCCGGGACAGAGCAATCTGAGGGGAGATTTAATTGAAGTATATAAAATGGAGAGGCCTAAGTAGAGTGATTCGGAAAGGAGGGATCTACTTGACTCAGCAGACAGGTCACTAAGCAGGGAGCATGTATTTAAAGTAATTGATAGATAGATTAGAGGGGAGTTGAGGGAAAATGTTTTCACCCAGAGGGTAGTGGGGGTCTGGAACACATTGTCAGAAAGGGCAGTAGATGAAGCAGCCTTCATTGCATTTAAAAAGTATTTGGACATGTACTGGAAGTCCCGTAACCTACAGATTTGTGAACCAAGAGCTGGGTAGTGGGATTAGGCTGCATAACTTTTCATGGGCTGACAGGGCCATGATGGACAAAATGGCCTCCTTCTTTGCCATAAATTTTCCATGTTTCTATTTTCTTTGCTGTGTAGAGCAATGCATCGCTCAGCACGATTATCTAACACAAATCACACACACAAGGTGGAATCTTGTCCAGGCCTCTGGGATCTCGCCTGCCGGCTGGACAGCTAGCGAGAGACCCATGCTACTTCTTTTCAGGAAGGCTCTCCAAACCACACATCAATCAGGCAGTGGTGAGGCCAGCAGCAGTCCTTTGCGTCGAACCAAGAGCCTGGGGCCTGTAAGTCATGCCAACCGAGAGCCGCTGGCCAATCAGAGACCAGCAGCTCCTGTGCTCAGCAGCGCCACTGGGGAGGCCATGGCTGCTCCTGGAAGGACAGGCACCAGAGTCACAGGATCACAGAGCGACCCAGGCCACAGGTGAGTAATATGGGGGGATGGAAGGGGTGCGGGGGGAGTGGGTTTTGAGGAGTAAGGGTCATGAGGAGAGAGGAGGAGTGGGGGTCGGCAGGAAAGGCAGGGTGGAGGCTCTCAGTGGGCCCGCATTCCTGACGTCCAGTCCCTTGATCAGGCTCTGAGTACCTTTGATCAAGGGACACCTTCTCCCCCCGCTCAGAGGTAACAATCAGCCTGCACAGATTTACTGGTTTTGCACGCTTCATGGCAATAGGCCCATCTGAAGTTGGGTTTATACATGTGGCGGCAGGATGAGGCATTTAAGTGCTTCCATTGGCGGCAAGCGTGAAGGTTGACTGTGGGCCTTCCTGCCCAGCGCTTAATTCTGGCAGAGGGGGGAAGTTGACTGGGTACCAGAATGCCACCATTCCACCTAATTACATGCCCTTCCCACCTCCAAGCTTGTCACCAGCCAGAGCAGAAGATTCTGGCCAGAAAGACCACGGTCTGTTTCCCAAGGAGACGCAACAAAATCTTTTTTTTAAAAGAAACAATACATTCAGTGCAGCTAAATGATGGAAGGAATTTAATTTTCACATCAAAGAAAATGAATTGCCCTTTCCTGCCCCCAACAGTGTTCCTTGAAGTTAATTGTCTCCACTTTATTTAGAATGCTGCAATTGTTGGCAATTAGCTGCTCCATTATCCAATAATCAATGTTATTTGATTGAGACGTTTACTGACTGGAATTGGCTGAAGGAAAGGTAAACGTTCCCTACAAATTTGCTAATAATTTGAAGTTATTATTTAACCCACTGAATGAGTTTTCATTCACACTTTTGAGCAGATTGCAGTTGACACGTATAAATCTACTTGTCCTCCTGCTGTTCGTAACAACAAACAGACAAACACCACATAAACAAACAAGAATTCTTTTCCTGAAAGCTGATTCTCCTGATGTTGGCATCTGTGGAATTTGATAAACCACCCACTCTGCTCCAGTCTGGTTGTGTCTCTCCTCAAACTTCTTCCCCTTTCATCTGTATTCTCAAAAGACAAGCACAATGTTAATGAACTGCTGGAGTGCTGCAAACAACTTGGTTGAGAAGATATGGCTGTCTTTTTTTTTTGGTCGTCCTCACGTTATTCAGGAAGTTTTACTTTTTTGGGAGCCCAAGAGGATCGGTGCTTTGTTTTGACTTTAGAAGATAGCAAAGCTGCAAATAGTTCCCGGCTAATTTATGTCTGAGAACAAACTTTGCATTGCCCTCATTTTCTTTGGTTATGGTACAGAGTATCGTGTTTCAGCCATTCATAATTGAGCCCTCTGAACAGTTGCATTGATCAATACATTGCCCGGTGCCAGACTCAGTGCCCAATCTGCACCCAAGTTACCTAATTACAGTTGGAACAGGCACTATAATTATTCCTAATGTCTCAAGCTTAAGGAAGGGGCAAAATTGGTCTGAAAGGAAATAAAGGCTTGAATTTATACAACGTTTTTCACAAACTAAGGCTCTCCAAAAGGAATTACAGCCAATTAAGAACTTTTTGAAGTATAGTCACTGTCATAGTGTATGCACTTGGTTGTACAGAACTTGAATATTGCAGAAAAGAGCCATGCTGTTGAAGTTATTTATCTTGCACTCATCAGGACAGATGCAAGAATGTGCAATTTCAAAGCTGGGTGGGGGGGAGCAACAATTTATATGCATGGGAAAAGGGTGCTGATTGGTTGGCAAGTTGACTGTTGACTCTGATTGGTCGAAGCATTATCATGGAGAATGCACCAGGGAACTATTGTGACCCATGTTTTTAGTTAATCCAAAAAGACCCAAAGCCTGAGCATATTCCTTCTGCCTGCAGAGGACAAACCCCTGCAAATGAATATATGTTGCTTATAGCAAGCATTCTTGAGCCACATTGCGAACCTGACTGATGATCTTAAATTGGTTGTTAGGGTAATCCTTAGCACATTCAGGATTATTCAGCAAGTGCTGCCCAATTGCAGAATCACATCTAACATTACTTCTGAGGTTGTAAGCACGGGCTGGCTGAGTACAGTCAGTACTCTGCTTATTGCAAACATCTGAAGGGACATGCTGTTTGATGTGATCCACCAGTCATTGAGGCATATGGGCTACATACCTGGCATCACACCAGCACTGAAATTCATAAACCCACATTACTCATTTGTGTGGTAGGCAGAATGCTATTTTGCTTGATGGCAGAATCCTGTTAATGGAAAATACCATTCAATTTGTTAGTGCATTGTAGCAGGGTGAAAATGCTAGCTTTACCTGTTGCTCAAATTTTTGAGGTACCTTACATTTCCAGGGTAAATTGAGGTCAACTGGGCACTTTTCAGATCCGAATATAGTGGCCTCAGGGCTATTCATGAGATTGCGCAATATATAGTGAGCGATGATCTGATTGGAGTAGCTATACTCCACAGGATAGCCTTTATGCACCCTATTTCTGCGTCAAGTTGGCTCAGTGAGCAAATGGCACAGCCTCTATTTATGAGATTGCCGATAAGGCCAAACTTATAGCGTATGGAGCTGTAGGTATCCCAATGCATATATTGACCAGTAAAGATAAGTTTGCGGTAGACATTGTCATAACGTAGGAAATGCAGCAGATAATTTGTGCACAGCAAATGCACACAACTGGCAAATGTGATCATGGCCAGATAATTTGTTTTAGTGATTCTGCTTGAAGAATAATTATCAGCCAGGACACTGGAGAGAACTCCCCAGCTCTTCTTGCAATAGTGGAATGTTTTACATCTAGCTGAGAGAACAGACAGGGTCTCAGTTTAACATTTCATCCAAAAGGCAGCACCTCCTTAGTATTATACTGGAGTGGCAGCTTAGATTTTTGTGTTCAAGTCTTTGGAGTGAGACTTGAACCCACATCCTTCTGACTCAGAGGTGAGAGGGCTACCTGCTGAGCCAAAGCTAACTTCCTACCAGCCAGACGCTACTGTTGGAAAATGCATGTGTGTAGATAGGAAGGGTCAGCTCAATTGCTACTGCTCTTCTAGCCCAAATAAGCCGTCCAGACTCAACAATGAGGAATGGCTCAAAACCAATTGCAAAATACTGTGGAAGATGAAAACCCAAAATAAAAACAGAAAATGTTGGAAACGCTCAGCTGGTCTGGCAGCATCGGTGGGGAGAGAAACAGGGTCAAGATTTTAGGTCATGACCTTTCATCAGAACTGGGAAGAGCTAGAAATGTAATCGGATTTAAGTAGGTGAAAAGGGGGAGGGAGAAAAAAAAGAGCAAAAGGGATGGCGGAAGACCAGAGACATTAAATGACAAGAGAGTTGGTGGGGCAGAGCCAAACGAAGTGCTAATGGGACAAGTAAAGAAACAAAAGATGGATCCAGGGAAGGGGGGAATGGCAGAATAATGAACAGTTGCTGTTTGAAAGTAAAAAACAAGGAAAACAAGAGTAAGACCACACATTCAGAGAAAAGGAAACAATTGGTGGAGTGGGCAAAAATTACAGACTGGAATTGTTGAACTCGTTGTGGAGTCCGGGAAGCTTTAAAGTGCATAATCGAGAGATGGGGTTGATACTTGAGCTTGCTTGCTTCAATAGAACACTGCAACAGGCCAAGGACAGAGATGTCAGCATGGCAGCAAGGTGGAGAATTAAAATGGCAGGCCATTGGGAGCTTGGTTTCATGTTTATGGACTGAAAGCGGGCACCCATTTTGTGTTTGGTCTCCCTAACGTAGTGGAGGCTGCATTGTGAGCTATGAATACAGGTTAGATGTATACATAATTCACAGCTTCACCTGGAAGGGACGTTTGGGGCCTTGGATGGTGCAGAGTGAAGAGGTCAAAGGGCGGGTGTTACATCCCCAGTGCTTGCTCGGGGAGCTGTCCAGCTCCTGCTACCTTTACTGTACTTCTAACCCCCTAATGCTAAAACTGCCATTGCCTTTCCAGTGAGGCTGTGCAAACATTTGTATTGGCACTGAGGTGCAATTATTTTCCTTTCCCTCGTGCACCTGTATTTCCTGTGCTATGACCTTCATGCTTTATTTTTGTGTTGATCCTTCACTCTTGTACCCTTTTTGCACATGCCACACAAGGTCCTCAGTGTTGGACAGGAATAATGTTGACACTGCTTGTCACGTACTGCCATCTTTGGCCCCTTCTTTGCCTTTTAGTGGGATATCCCCTCCCCATCAAAAAGGTCCAAGTGTCACTCCATTGTCGGCCTGGCACTTCCTGTGGGGCCCTGACCCAAGTTGCAACGAAAGTTAAGCTAATCCCTGCGCCTATTCTGCCAATGTCAAGACACCATCGAATTTTATGCCAGTTTCAGCAACACATGCCCTAAAAATGGGTGCAAAACAGCGTAAACCATCATGGCCCATGAAAGCACTAAACTTGTGATGTATATTTTTCCTTTAAGGATGGGAAGTAAAATTTCAACTGATTCAATCATCATCCATGCATATCAAGCACAGCATCTTTAAGGGGCTGCATTGTGAAATACACCATTGCCGTAAAAATCCATCAAAGAAACAGAAAATACCAAGGAGATCTCAGTGAAGATAACGCTGTTTATAAAAACGCTTGACAAATTGCAATAAAGCACCAGAGAAATGAGGCTGTTTCCGGGTGAGTCTGAGATCTGGTCATAATTTGAAGAGAGTTTCTGAACAAACACAATGCAGGACATGGTGTACATATATATATATATATATATTATATATATATAAAATGTATATATATAAAGAAAGTGTATATATATATATATTTTATAAATATTAAAAACATAAATATTTTATATATATATATACATATCTTTTATATAAAACACCATCATATTTTAAACCAAATACTTGCTCTGCACCCTAATTGTTTGCTCTCAGGGCCCCATCGCTAATTCACCATTTTTGCTTTCAGCAGTTTGGACATTTTCTGCCGTCGTTGTACAATCCACAGATGGATTATTGAACCTTTTGGCATTCGCACCGGTCAAGTCACTTGTTAGCTCCTTGAAGTATGTCAAAAGATCATGGCTGGCTGTCACTCCTAGACGAAGCAATAAACTCACATCCTCATAAGTCACGCATTTGAACGCTTATGCTTTTGTTAATGTTGGAAAAAAGTGCGGCTTTCTGTCATTTTTATTGAAGCTAAGGGCTGACTTGTGTTCAAAGGTATCCTGAGAAGGGAGAACAACAGTAAATACCTCGACAAAAGGGAAGACGGCATTTAAAAATTACATTTTATCTGATGCTACACGAATACTTTACCCCACATTGAAGGGAAGTTAAATAAACTAAGTGATAAGAGGACCAACCCACCACATTCCTAAATGGATCACTCCACCTCCTCCTTACACACTATTAAACACTGGCTCCTAACATTGCTGCTACCAGAGAAGCAAAAATGCACTGGTTTAATACCAGGAACAAATGACACGTTTGCTTCCACATCCAAACTGGCTGAATGATGCATCTCCAGCCAAGCACGATGTGCACTGCCTCGATGTGTGCCAACATTCGCCCAGAAGCGAAATGTAGGCATTGACAAAACTCTTTAAATTAATTTCTAAAAGTGGCACGTTTAAATTTTGGTCAAAGGCCTTTGCTGCACTCCTGTTGCTTAAGTTTAATGAGTAAACTAACTGATCAAAACCGCTTATTTACAGCTTGATTCAGGAGAGGTGGCGCTGAATTTTATACCTCGTGGGCGGGCGCATGCCTGTCCTGATCGGGCATAAAATGGCGCGAGATGATGTTGAGCAAGCGCCCCGTCACCATCCCGCACTCGCGCAATATTTCGTTCGGCGGGCGCACACAAAAATCTGAAGCGTGCCCGCCGATAATTAAGAAGGCAATTAGGCCCATTAATGGCGCAATTGCCTCCGATTTTTTTGTTGCCCGTCCAACCTTACGCTTGGCGGACAGGAGAATCCGCCAGGCGACCTTTGCATTTCTCATCAAACCACGGGCAGGATGAGGTTTCCGTGATGAAATAAAATAAAAATAAATTCCTGTGGACAGCATTTTCATCAGCCATATTTTCAGGTGATTGATTATGATGCATGGAAACTTTTTTTCAGCTTTTAAAACCTTTATTTTTTTTTGCTTTTTTTTTTTGGTCTTCAGCTCCCTGAGGCGGTTCTCTGCCTTCAGGGAGCTTTCTGTCAGTGTTAGCCCATGCCCGCATTGACGTCATCTCCCTGCCCTTCTCCCGCCCCCTACCCTGGCAGTGCTGAGCTTTGCAGCGCCAGTTTCACACCGACGGGCCATTAACTGGCCAACCAGCATGAAATCGCGGTCGGGGGCCCGATCGTGGTCGGCAGTCCGTTCCCCGGCCAATCCCGAGTGCGCCAATCGCGCCGAGCTGAAAGTTCAGAGCTTTTAAAGGGGCACCCACTTCACTTGCACACCATCAGCTTGGAGGAGGAGCTTTCAAAGTCGTCATGCAGCACTGGTACAATGACGTGGCATGATTCACGTCATTGCACTGTCCGTTTCCGAAACAAATAATGGAAGGGACTGACTTTTTGACACCGGCCCTTTAAATCAGCCAGCGTTCACACTGATACTTTCTTAGATTTGCAGCCTTAATTTGTATATTTTTGCAGCTGAATGTTTCTGTATGAGGTGGCATTGTTTAGCTTTGCAATAGCTTATTCAGGACAAATCCAAATGAACTGTCTGCATGTAACTGACTTTGCATTAGCAGGAAGTCAGCTGGAGGTCCATGTCTTCCTCATATAATCTATCACAGGAGATCCTGCTCCCCCAGATATACCCTCAGGGGCTTTCTGGAAACCTTTAGGTTTGCCTTCATTTGTAGATGCTCTCTTGGCACCTCCAAGACTTGGTCGTCACAAAGCTGATAGGCCTCCCTGACACCTATTTAACAGTTATAAGGCAGTATAAAGCAATGTTCATTCTATTGTTAGCCTGTTACCAACATCAGTTTGACTAAATTTTGGGTGGCTGATTGCCCGAGAAACATTTCTGACACACACTGGGCTGAATACTGTGAGTTAGTAAATACTAACTGTTGGTAAATACTGTAAAATACCTTCAGTTACCTACGCGCTACAAATCTATCCTCTGTTTAAGGATTTTTTTATCCCCTCTAGCACTTGTATACAATGAAGCACATTTTTTACAATGAAGCAGGATGTTTTTAATTATCTAGAATAGGAAATAGTTTGTTGCACTGCACTGCAATTATAAGGGATGTGCTGTTATTTGATATTTCAGTGGGACTTAACCATATTTGTATCAGTGTTTTAAGTTATTTACTTTCCTTCATTTTATTATGCTAGCTCTCGCTGCTTACACTTAAGTTTTCATGGGGTGCAATAAATTATGTCAAATGAGAAACACAACACAGGATATGGGAAAAAACATTAAATCGTCATAACTCGAAGCTATGACTACAAATTACTTCAATCGCAGGCAGTGATATATAATTGTTACAAAGCAATGCAACACTTGCATTTTTATGGAACCTTTCATGGCCTAAGATTGTCTCAAAGTGCTTCATAGCCAATGAAGTACCTTTTAAGTATAGTTAGTATTGTAATGTAGGAAACAAAGCAGCCAGTTTGCACACAGCAAGCACCCACAAACTGCTTTGTGATAATGACCAGATCACCTGTCTTAATAATGTTCATATAAATATTGGCACAGGGGTAATTCTCATGTCCATTTTGAAACAATGCTATGTGATATTTTACATCCACCTGTAAAAGCATACATGGGCCTTGCTTTAAGGTCTCCTTTGAAAGAGGGCACCTCTGACATTGCAGAACTCCTTCAATGCTGCACTGGAGTGTCAGCAGAGACTTTTACATACGCACGAACACACGAATTAGGAGCAGGAGTAGGCCACTCAGTCCCCTCAAGCCCACTCAGCCATTCAATAAGAACATGGCTGATCTTAACCTTTCACCCCCTTGTTAATCAAGAATCTATCCAGCTCTGCCTTAAAAATATTCAAAGGCTCTACTTCCAGCACCTTTTGAGGAAGAGAGTCCAAAGACTCATAACTCTTTGAGAGAAAAAAAATTCTCCTCATCTCTGTCTTAAATGAGTGACCCCTTATTTTTAAACAGTGACTCCCGTTCTAGGTTCTTGCACAATAGAAACATCCTCTCCACATCCACCCTGTCAAGACCTCTCAGGATCTTAAAGGCTTCAATTAAGTTGCCTCTTACTCTTCTAAATTCCAGTGGATATAAGCCTAACCTGCCCAATCTTTCCTCATAAGACAACCTGTCCATTCCTGGTATTAGCCTGGAAAACCTTCTCTGAACTGCTTCTAATGCATTTACATCTTTCTTTAAATAAGGAGACCAGTACTGTACACAATACTCTAGATGTGCTCTCATCAATGCCCTGTATAACTGAAGCATAACCTCCCTACATTTGTAATCAATTCCCCTCACAATAAATGATAATATTCTATTAACTTGCTTAATTACCTCCTGTACCTGCATACTAACCTTTTGTAATTCATGCACTAGGACACCCAAATCTGTCTGAACCTCAGAGCTCTGCAATCTCTCAACATTTAGATAACAAGCTTCTTTTTATTCTTCCTGCCAAAGTGAACGATTTTACATTTGCCCACATTATACTCTATTTGTCAGATCTTTGCCAACTCTATCTATGTCACTTTGTAACCTCCTTATATCCTCTTCACAAATTACTTTCCTACCTATCTATGCCATCAGCAAATTTAGCAACCATTCCTTCAGTCCCTTCATCCAAGTCATTTATATAAATTGTAGAAGTTGAGGCCCCAGGACTGATCCCTGTGGCACACCACTTGTCACACCCTGCCAATCAGAAAAAGACCCATTTATGCCAACTCTCTGCTTCCCATTAGCTAACTGAACTTCTATCCATGCTAATATATTATCCCCTATACTGTGAGCTTTTATTTTCTGCAATAACCTTTGATGTGGCACTTTATCAAATGCCTTCTGGAAATCTAAGTGCAGTACATCCACTGGTTCCCCTTTATCCACAGCACATGTGACTCCTTCAAAGAACTCCAATAAATTGGTTAAACATGATTTCCCTTTGACAAAACCATGTTGACTCCACCTGATTGCCTTGAATTTTTCTAAGTGCCCTGCTATAACATCTTTAATAATATCTTCTAACATTTTCCCTGTGACAGATGTTAGGCTAACTGGTCTAAGGCTTCCTGCTTTCTGCCTCCCTTCTTTTCTGAATAAAGGAGTTATGTTTGCTATTTTACAATCTAATGGAACCTTCTAGGGAACATTGGAAATTTAAAACTAGTGCATCAACAATCTCACTAGGCACTTCTTTCAAGACCTTAGGGTGAAGTTCACCTGGACCTGAGGATTTGTCAGCCTGCAGCCCCAACAAATTGCTCAGCACTACTTCCCTGATGATTGTAATTTTCCCGAGTTCCTCCCTCTCTTCCATTTCCTGATTTACCACTTTTCCCGGATGTTACTTTTGTCCTCCATAGTGAAGACTATATATACCTGCCTCAGGCATGATACCTATTTAACTTGTCTGCTATCTCCCTACTTTCCATTATCAATTCCCCAGATGGACTCCCTATAGGAGCAACTCTCACTTTGTTAACTCTTCCCTTATTTAAATGTCTATAGAAACTCCTTGTATTACTAGGTAGCTTTCTCTCGTAGTCTAATTTTTCCATCCTTATTAATCTTTTTGTCAGTTTTTCCTGTTCTTTATATTCTTTCCAATCTTCTGACCTGCCACCTGTCTTTGCGTAATTATATGCTTTTCTTTAAGTTTGATACTGTCTGAAAACTCTTTTAGTTAACCACAGATAGTGGGCCCTCCCCTTGGAATTTTTCTTTCTCATTGGATTGTATCTGTTCTGTATATTTTGAAATTTCCCTTTAAATGTTTGCTACTGAACTTCTATTGACATATCCCTTAACCTTATCTGCCAACTCACTTTAGCTAGTTCTGCTTTCATGCCCTCATAATTGATCCTATTTAAATTTGTAATACTAGTCTTGGACGCACTCGTTTCTCCCTTAAAATGAATGTAAAAGTCAATCATATTATGATCGCTGCTACCTAGGGGTGCCTTCACTAGGAGGTTATCAATTAATCCTATCTCGTTGTTCAATACCAGGTCTCGTATTGCCAGTTCAAATGCCGGAGCGGGAACCTGAATGCGCAACCTTCTGACTCAGAGGCAAGGGTGGTTCAGATGGGTGTGGGTGCTTTCACACCAAGTGGTTAAATTGAGAGTTGTATAGTCTAGTTAGAATTGGGTCAGTGGAGATCAGGAAGCTCCACAGCTGCCAATTTTATTGATCTTAGCCAAAAGTGCGACAAAGATACCACAATACCCTGTCATGGGGAATGGAAAAAGAAATCCACTTTTGGTTGTTCTTATTATTAACCTCTCTATGGGCAGCATTTTCCCATTGGTGAGCTGGGGGGCAGGGCCTGCTCGCCGACGGGTAAAATAACGTGCGGTGAGGTCGGGCGGGCGTCCCTATGTCACCGCACATTATTCAGATATTCAGTTCGGCGGCTGCGCAGCCGGGCTGAACTGTCAAAGGCCTATTAAGGTCTGTGAAAGATTAATTAAAGTAATTAACTGAGCTGCCCATCCCACTTTAAGGTTGGCGGGCCGAGGAAGAGCCCACTTCGCATTTTCCATGAAACCTCATCCATGGGCGGGATGAGGCTTCATGAAGGGTTTATTATTTAAATAAAAATTTTTGAAATAAGTAATGGACATGTCCCAGCTCATGTGACAGTTTCACATGAGGGGACATGTCCTTAAATTTTTTTCCCACCTTCATTCGAATTTCCATAACTTAAACAAATCTCCCTGAGGCATGGAGATGCTTCACGGTGATCTCTGTGCTCTTTTGCGCACATGTGTGAAAGAGCGCAGGGAACCACCCAGGAAATCACACCCTGCCCGCACAGGCAGTGCTCAGCACTTCCGGGAGCGTGTCACAATGAGCGGGTCTTAATTGGCCCGCCCAAGTAAAATGGCGGCACTGATCCAATCGGGGGCACTGATCGGGTTCGTGCCCGCACCCCGCACAACCCCCCAATGGGGGGAAATTTCTGGCCTACGTCTCTCCCTCTCCTCTCCTTTAAGATGCTCTTTAAAACCTATCACTTTAGCCAAGCTTTTGGTCATCTGTCATAATATCTCCTTTTGTGGCTCAGTGCCATTGTGCCTGATAATGGTCCTGTGAAGCACTTTGGGGCAATTTACTACAGCTCACCCCAGTGGTCTCTGATCTACATCATCTCCCAGTTCATCAACATGTTCATTTTAAAATGATCAAATCCCTCCCTGTGGTCTCACCCCTCCTTAACTGTGTAACCTTCTCTGGCCCTAACAACTCTTTGAGATTCCTGCAGTCTTCCAATGTTGGCCTGTTGGGCACCCAAAAATGTAATTGGTCCATTTTTGGCAGCCGTCTCTTCAACTTCTTAGGTCCAAAGCCCTGGAATTTCCACCACCCGTCCCACCAAACCTCTCTTAGCTCACTGCCTCTCCTCCTTTAAGATGATCTTTAAAGCTTCCTCTTACACTAAACTTTTAATCACCTGTCCTAACATCTCCTGAATGACTCGGCATCAATTCCTATTTGATAGCCCTTCTGTGAAGCACCTTGGGAGCCATACTACATGAAAGGGGCTACATAAATATAGGTTGCTGTTGCTCAACAATGTAAATATGTGTTTTTTTTAACCATCAATTAACTTGCTCATTGGAAGTTCAAAGTGAGCGACTTTAACCCGAGTTAATCGCTTTGCTGAAGTCTCACCTGTTATAGGTTTTTTAAAACGTTAAGCTTTCCTGTTGAGATGTACCTACCTTAGGATTACAAGAACTCCTGCAAATAAAATAACGTGGGCCAGGATATTGCCGTTGGCATACAGGGGCAGGCCCCGACATGCCGACACGCAAACTGACGCGCAATGACATTGGGCGTGCGTCCCGACATCATCGCGCATCATTTAGATATTTCATTTGGCGGGTGTGCGCCGGAGACAGCTGCACGCCTGCCAAACTGTCAAAGGCCTATTAAGGCCATTAGGAAAGTAATTTAGCCAATTAACAGGACTGCCCGTCCAACCTTAAGGTTGGCGGACAGGCCAAGAGCCCAGGCGGCCTTCGCATTTTTCAGGAAACCCCTCCAAGGGCAGGATGAGGTTTCTTGAAAGTTCAATAAAATGATTAAATAACATTTGCGAAATGCGCAAACATGCCCCAGCTCATGTGTTGCTGTCGCATGAGAGGACATGTTTAAATAATTTTTCAGATCATTTATTTAAAATTTACATGACCAACGTAATCTCCCTGAGGCAGCTTTGTGCCTCAGGGAGATTACTGCATCCTTTCGCGTGCAGGCCCCAACTCTCCCTCCTCCCCCCTCCACTCACCCAGGTAGCGCTGAGCGCTACCAGTCGCATATTACGTTGGGCGGGTGCTAATTGGCCCACCTACGTGAAATGGCGGCGCGCAACCGATCACGGGCAGTGATTGGCTCCGGGCCTGCCCCTGCCCCCTCCCACCCAGCCCACCCGACATAGGTAAGGTGCAGCCCATAAGGTCCAACCCACCTCTCCAGGGATGGCTGAATGCCGAGAAACCTCCATTCAAGCAAAAACTTATATTTCATCCTCTATTATGTACACAGTTGCCTTGTAGGACAGGAGATCCCAGTTAATTATGGGCTTTATAAGCTGCTGAACTGAAATATTTTGCCCAATACAATACACAAGCAACCACATAGCAAGGTCCAAGAGCTCACAATGCCACGACACATCTGGTGAACCTGAATAACATAGAAAATATGATCAGTAGCCAAAGAGTTTGAATAAAAGATGTTGGCTGGAATTCTGTGCTTCCACCTTTAATAATTACTATACCCCTTGCTGTGCATTTATGCTTTATGTTGCCACTGCACACTAACCCTTATGCCTTACCTTTCTGCTCTTCTTTCAGCCATGCCCTTGCTAGCCTACGGTTTTTTGCCTCAGTCCCATCAAGTTTACTGAATTTACAGCTGCCTCCTGCTTGAACGGGTCTAAACAGAGGTTCTGTCGAAGGGTCATGAGGACTCGAAACGTCAACTCTTTTCTTCTCCGCCGATGCTGCCAGACCTGCTGAGTTTTTCCAGGTAATTCTGTTTTTGTTTTGGATTTCCAGCATCCGCAGTTTTTTTGTTTTTATTTTTGTTCTCAGCTCTAATTGTCCAGCTCTATACCGTGGCTGAACAAGTACATAGCAAGTATTTTCATCGTGTGATGAGAGGTGACTTCAGACATTCCTCTTCAGGCAGTGGCTCCAAGGTCCCTGAAATGCTCTGGCCAGTCACTAGAAAAATGTACTTATATGGTGATCTTCCTAATTTTGATTCTAAACCTTTTCACAAAGTGCAGGTGAAAAGTGGCCTCACACCTGCTGACCAACCACTTTCTAGGAATATGAATAGCATCCTCACAACATGTTGCCTGAGGTTCCCCACTGTTAGCTAATTGAAAAGTTTTTAAAAATTGCATTTATATAGCACTTTTCATGACCACCAAGCGTCTCAAAACGCTTTACAGCCAATGTCGCACTTTTGAAGTGTAGTGACTGTTGTAATATGGGAAATGCAGCAGCAAATTTGCACGCACAGGTAATCAGTTTTTGTGATGTTGATTGAGGGATAAATATTGGTCAGGGCACCAGGGATAACTCCCCTGCTCTTCTTTGAGATAGTGGCAGGGAATCTTTTACATCTGCTTGAGTAGGCAGATGGGGTTTCACTTTAACATCTCACCCAAATGACAGCACCTACAAAAGTCCAGCACTCCATCAGTACTGCAACGGAGTGTCAGATTTCGGTGGTCAAGTCCTGGGGTAGGGACTTAAACCCTGAACCTTGTGTTGCAGAGGCAAGAATGCTACCCACTGAGCCACAGCTGACAAACTGGCCAGCAAAAAAAAAAACCTAAACAGAATTCTAAATGATAGCAAATGTGGAATGCTTATGACGAAGTCATTCTGAGAAATCTTCTGTATTTACAAACATTTGCATGTTAAAGTCAAAACTTCCATTATGCAAAAAATAACATCCGTTCCCACATTGGCCTACAAAAGATCAGTGGATTTCTACCAAGAGCTTTACTGTACATTTTTTTTATATACTCTGCTGTCTCTGTTTTAAAAAAGAAAATCCTCCTGAATATGCAACTTTCTGGAGCAAAATTCTACGTGAATACCTACCCTTAACCTCTGCTCTCTTTTTGTTCTGTGTCCAGCTTGCTAGTCATTCTACTACTTGCCCACGGACCCCACATAGTTTTTTTCATTTATTCATTCATCGCTGGCTATATAGGCCAGCATTTATTCCCATCCTTAATTGCCCTTGAGAAGGTGAGGGTGAGCCACCTGGCCTTAGTTATAAGTATTGCTGAAAAAAAAGAGACATGCTGTTAAAGTTTTTCATCTTGCACTCATCAGGACAGGGAAAAAAAACAAAAGCCTGGGTGACAGCCATCCTCTGGTTCATTACCCATGGCAATGCCTTGACCAATCAGAGTCAACCTGTCTAGTTTGAATTTAAACTAAAGCTTGGCAGTTAATTGCTCCCTGGTGCATTCGCCATGGCAATGCCTCTACCAGAGTTTGCTTGCCAACCAATCAGCACTCTCTTCTGATGCAGTATAAATTGTTGTTCCTTTTATAGTAGCTAATCTGGGGGAAGGTGATGGTGTAGTGGTATTGTTGCTGGGCTAGTAATCCAGAGACCCCAGGGTAATGCTCTGGGGGCCGGGGTTTGAATACCACCATGGCAGATGGTGGAATTTTGAATTCAATAAAAGACTGTAATTAAAATCCTGATGATGACCATGAAACCATTGTCGATTGTTATAAAAACACATCTGGTTCACTAATGTCCTTTAGGGAAGGAAATCTGTCATCCTTATCTGGCCTACATGTGACTCCAAACCCACAGCAATATGGTTGACACTTAAAAAATGCCCTCTGGACAAGGACAATTAGGGATGGGCAGTAAATGTTGCCCTAGCCAACGACCCTGTGCTCGAATTTAAAAAAAATCTTGAGAATTCTGTCCTGATGAGTGCAGGATGCATGTCTCTTTTTTTCAGTAACACTCAAGTTTCTCCTCACTACAATATCAAGAAAACACAGTGAACAGGATTTTCTGGGCCCTGTCATCGCAGGCCCCATCACAGTGGATGCAGCGAGCCAGCCGATGGTCCACTGACTCCGGCAGGACCAGAAGATTCCACCGGCAGGCGAGATTGGGAAATGCCGGCCAGTGAGTGTGAAACTGGCAGGCAGAGCCAAACAGGCTCGTAGCGAATCAGTAGCTGAGTTTTGATGGCACCAGATTTTCTGTCCGCTGAAATTCTCAGAACTATGGTTGAAACTGTTTTAGGAGACTCGTTTCCTAAGTCCATTCGCATCTCTTATTTGGTTTGGAAGTAAGATATCTTAGCGAGGTTTTCCTAGCCAATGGAAAATGAAGAAAACTCAGGCAGCGTAAAATCAGTGGCCGATTCACCACAAGCCAGTTTCGCTTTGCTGGTGTAGACCAATTTCACACCGAGAATATTTTGTGCCTTTACGGAATATCTTGCGAATTAAAGGATATCATAGAGATGAAAAGGAGAACTGCAAAAGCTGGAAATCTGTGATAAAAACATAAAACGTGAAGAAAACAACAGCTGAAAGAGAGAGGTTAACTTTGGAGGTGAAAGCAATTATTACACTAAAAATTATTTCACTTATACAATAATATTATTATTTATATTATATATTTAATCCTATATATAATAGTATTATATATATATTTATATTTATATATATATATAGAGAGAGAGAGAGAGAGAAAGAGAGACAGTGTTTAGGATTATCACAGAATCACAGTGCAGAAGAGACCCTTCGGCCCATTGAGTCTGCATCAATACGTGAGAAACACCTAACCTACCTACCTACCTAATCCCATTTACCAGCACTTGGCCCATAGCCTTGAATGTTATGATCTGCCAAGTGCTCATTCAGATACTTTTTAAAGGATGTAAGGAAACCCGCCTCCACCACCCTCCCAGGCAGTGCATTCCAGACCATCACCACCCTCTGGGTTAAAAAGTTTTTCCTCACATCCCCCCTAAACCTCCTGCCCCTCACCTTGAGATTATGTCCCCTCATGACTGATCCTTCACATAAGGGGAAGAGCTGCTCCCTATCCACCCTGTCCATGCCCCTCATAATCATAAACATAAGTAAAATGTAAGTAAATATATTTATATATAGTTGCATTTATCTTTTTTCTGATCCAAATTTTCTTCTCTCAAAGGCACAATTCCATGGCACCAGTTTATATCTGGTGCCTGAACCAAGCTGCCATTACTCCAGTTAGCAACCGCGAATGCTGGCAGATTCTGCACTAGAGGAGGGTACATCTGAGCCTCTTGCCCTCTTCAGTGGCTTTCCTGGTCGGACCGCCAAGTAGTGATCAGGAGTGGAGACCCTGATCTCGCCTTCTCCCCTGGAAGCAAGTGGCACTGCGGTCAGTTTTGGCCCCCGAAAGTGTAATGCCAGCAGAGCTCAAAACAGAGCTAAAATTAAACCTCGGTCCTCCCTGATCAGGATGGCTTAGATTTGGAGAGTCCCTCAGAAAGGTTGGGTGGAATTTTACGGAGGCGGGATTTTACAGTCCCGCCAAAGTCAATGGGATTTTGAATGGCTCGCTGCATTTTACTGCTCCGCACCTGCCGGCCAGTAAAATTCAGACCGTTGGGATGACTCCCAGCTTGACACCTTCACTTGAGATTTTTTCTGATAAAACTTGAAAGGACAGAAAAATATGTTTTCCAGCTGTTTTCAACAGGTCAGATATATTTTGAATTCCACGTTCATTCATTGTGTTTGCCTAGAGCAAGCTGGGATAGACCAAAGGTCAGATCATTTCAGGTATCTGGTGATAAAGCAGTACTTCCTCAACAGGGGTACTGCAACACCGAAGAGGTGTTCAAGGTCACCCTCAAATTATTGACGATTGCAGACTGTGTTGCAAAGTTAACAAATAATACTGCTTCACTTAAACTTCAATCTGCTCAGCATATAGGGCTGTAAACTCCGAGGTCTCCATTGATGGACTAGGGAGATACCCTAAAGATGCGCTGGGGAGTCCCCTTTGGAAATTCCCAGGTAAGGATTTGCATGGCAATTGCCCAGAAGCACAAACCTCCTCTGGGCAATTGCACTGCACTGGGAATCATCCGAAAATGTGATTTAAATCACAAAACTCGGATGGTTCAGACTGCGTTACACCAATAGTTACCCAGAAAAAGTTAGAAGAATTAAAACATCTTCAAACTTCTGGGTAACTTTTGTACAGAGCCAGACCAACCCACCCTCCCTCCGGCACTGGACTCCCCCCACACCCCTCACCCCCCCAAAGGGGCCTCCACCCACCCCCTCATCGAGCCTCCCCCGCGGGACTCCAGTCCACCCCCCAACCCCCCCAGGGCCCTCCAATCACCTGACTTTCCACCCCACCCTACAGTATTCCCCACCCCCCTGATCCCCCATTGGATTCCCACCAACAGCAGGGGACTCCTCCACACACTGAGGGCCTGGGTCTCACCCCACACCCGATCGACCTGACCCCCTCCACCACCACCTGCAGACCCAGCCCAACCCCCCGAGCACAACACAACCTGACACCCCCGGCCTGACCCAACCCGACCTCCCCATGATCCGACATGACCCCACCGCGCAGGCCCCACCTGACCCCCAAAGCCCCCCCGACGTCTGCCTCTCCCCCAACCCCAACATCCCCCCACCCCTTCCTCAAGATCCAACCCCCACCTGTCCGGCCTGCCCCATGATCTAACACTCCCCACCCCCTCGAGGTCCAAACACCTCCCCCCTCCCCTCCATCAACACCTCCCCAATGGCTAGGTCCAACCCTCCGAAGACTAGACACCACCTCCTAAGGTCTGACCCCTTCACCCCCCTGCAACCTCCTCGAGGTCTGACCCCTCCCCCGTGGCCCGACACCTCCCCACCAACCTCCACCCGCTGTGAGGTTCAATCCCACCCACCCCTTGGACGTCTGACACGCCCCCACCCCGAGGCACAACTACCCCCCCCCGAGTCCAAACATCCTCCCTTCTGAGGACCAGCCACACCCCCCACCACCCACCCCGCCCCCACACCACTTCCCCCACAGCCCCAAAATCCTATCCACTTATCTTAGACACTTACCTGTTCTCTAACCTGTCCCAATTTCACTGGGACCTTTAACTTACCTGGTTTACTGCAGCTAGTGCCATAAAAAAGGGAGAGTGTCCTCCTTCACATCGACAGAGCTAGACTTCGATGCTGGGCCCCGGGGATGCACTGCACTGACTGAATCTCGCCCGGTGTGAGTCGGAAGGTCAGGTGAGACAGCATGGGGAAAAAACCTCACCTAAGTAACTGGGCACAGGAGTGGAATTCCATGCTGATTGCCACTCTGAGGAAGTAATGGCCCATTGTCACTTTAATCATGGTTGAGTACAACCATTGCATTTGCGCAAGTCATTTGATAGCAGAGAATTTTCAGCTCCCCCTGGAAGGGATAGGAACATAAGACTTAGGAGCAGGCATAGGCCATTTGGCCCATCACGTCTGCTCCACCATTTGATAAGAATAGCCCCAGCACTTCTAGGCATCCTCTTTTAAAATATGTTCAGAGGCATCTGCGATGCCCCCAATTTGAGAGACCCTCATGCTTACCTACCACCCTCAACAGCATCCACCCCTCCTGGTGGCTCTGCCAGCCTGTAAGGGCTGCGGGTCCGCTCAGTGGGCACTGTGTTGCAGCCCTGCCCATCGTTAAATGGGCAGTGAATGCCTTGCATAAGATCGTGTGGACAGCAGACACCCAAAAATGATTCTGATCATCGATTATTTTCCATATCCGAATGATTTCGCCCCACATTACTCGCAAGTGGTGAAAAATGCTTTTTTTTGTGATAAACATCTATTGGGTTGTAATCATCAAGCTGCAAATATATTGAGATAAATTTTTAATACACTTTTTAAAAAAAAAATCACATTCTAAAATCAGTCCGATTGCATTGGCTCATGGAAGATTGTACATTCAATGACTTGCAAATGAATTGAGCTAAAGTTTCAGAAAAAAAAAATGCTCTTCCGAAAATTAATGCAATTTAACGCAATTTATGCCAGATTGCAGGTTGCACTTCTAGTGGAGACTTGAATTTTACCTTAGTTTGCATCTGCTGGAAACCCAAGTCTGCTGATTGGAGCTGAACCTGGTGCTATTAATCAACTACTAAACTCTGATGATCATACTTGAGATGGTTGGCACTCCACAGAACAATTGGTGAAAGGTCATATTGTAACTTCTGACTAATCCTAAAGCAAAAATTCCAGTTATGCAACTTTCCTGTCTTAATTGGGTCACAGGCAATGCTTTGCACAATAAAACTGAACATCTACATGTTGCCCCCTCAGCAACAGCATCCAAAAGCAAAGCATTAGTTTGCACATGTACACTGATTGACACTCAGCTCTCCCTCACTGCTATCTCTCTAAACTCCTCCACTACTGCTAAATCATCAGACTACTTATCCGACATCCAGCACTAGATGAGCAAAAATTTTCTCCATTTAGTATTGGGAAGAGTGAAACCCCAGGTAACGGTCCCCATTCCAAGCACTGTTCCCTAGCTATCTATCCCTCTCTCTGGCAACAAGTCTGAGATTAAGCCAGTCAGTTTGCAAACTTGGTGTCACCCCGAGATGAGTGTCTGGCCTCATATTCACTGAGAGCTGATTTGCATCTCTGTAACATGAATCAACTTCGTCCCTGTCTCAGCTATTTTCTGCTGGAACCCTTGCCCCTTCATTACCTTTAGACTCGACTTTCCAATGCACTCCTGACTGGTCGCCCACATTCTACCCTCTGTAAAATTTAGGTCTTTCAAAACTTTGCTGCTCCTCTCCTAACTCGCACCAAATCCCATTCACCTTTCTCTCCTATAAGCATGCTGACCAGCATTCGCTCCCAGTCAAACAATATCTCAATCTTAAATTCTTATCCCTGCTTTCAACGTACTCCATGGTGTTGACCCTCCCTAACTCTGTAACCTCCTCCAGCCTTCAAAATACCCGCACTCCTCTAATTCTGACCTCTTGAGTACCCCTGATTTTAATCACCCCACCATTGCTGGTCACACCTGCATTTGCCTAGGCAATAAACTCTGGAGTTCCCTCACTAAACCTTTCTGCCTCTCAACCTCACTTTTCTTCTTTAAAACATTCCTTAAAACCTACCTCTTTAAACAGGCATTTGATCATCAGACCTAATATCACCTTATGTGACTCAGTGTCTTTTTATAATGTGTTCATTCAGTGGAGGTGGGCTTCGCTGGCTGGGCGAGCATTTATTGCCCATCCCTAATTTCCCTTGAGAAAGTGGTGGTGAGCCACCTTCTCGAGCTTCTGCTGTCCATGTGGTGTAGGTACACCCACAGTGCTACTAGAAAGAGAGTTGCAGGATTTTGGTCCAGCGACAAGAGATGGCAATAAAGTTCCAAGTCTGGATGGTGCACATCTTGCTGGGGAACTTACAAATGGTGAAGTTCTCATACATTTGTTGCCTTTGTCTTTCCAGGTGCTGGAGGTCATGGGTTCAGAAGGTGCTGTCCAAGGAGCCTTGGTGAATTGCTGCAGTGCATCTAGTGCACACCGCTGCTACTATGTGTGGGTGGTGGAGGAAGTCAATGTTTAAGGTTGTGGATGGGGTGCCAATCAAGTGGGCTGCTTTGTCTGGATGATGATGAGCTTCTTTAGTGTTGTTGGAGCTGCATTCATCCAGGGAAGTGGAGAGTATTCCATCACACTCTCTGACTCGTACATTGTAGATGGTGGACAGGCTTTGGGGAGTCAGGAGGTGAGTTAGTTGCCACAAAATTCCCAGCCTCTGACCTGCTCTTGTAGCCACAGTATTTATATGGCTGGTCCAGTTCAGCTTCTGGTCAATGGTAATCCCCAGGATGTTGATAGTGGGGAATAAGCGATGGGATTGCCACTGAATGTTATGGGGAGATGGTTGGATTCTCTCTTGTTGGAGATGGATATTGCCTGGCATTTATATGGCCTGAATGTGACTTGCCACATGTCAGTCCAAGCCTGAATGTTGTCTAAGTCTTGCTGAACATGGACATGGGCTGCTTCAGTAACTGAGGAGTCACAAATGGTACTGAATATTGTGCAATCATCAGCGAACATCACCACTGCTGACGTTATGATGGAGGGAAGGTCAGATGAAACAGCTAAAGATGGTTGGGTATAGGACTCTACCCTGAGGAACTCCCACAGCAATGTCCTGGGACTCCGATGATTGACTCCCAAGAACCAAAACCATCTTTCTTTGTACTAGGTAAGACTCCAACTAATGGGGAGTTTCCCCCTGATTCCCATTGACCTCAGTTTTGCTAGGGCTCCTTGATGCCACACTCAGTCAACTGTTGCCTTGATGTCAAGGGCAGTCACTCTTACCTCACCTCCTGAGTTCAGCTCTTTTGTTCATGTTTAGACCAAGGCTGTAATGAGGGCAGGACCTGAGTGACCCTAAGAACCCAAGCTGAGCATCATGAGAAAATTTAGTAATTTGAGTAAGTGCTGCATGATAGCACTGTCGATGACCCCTTCCATCATTTTGCTGATGATTGAGAGTAGACTGATGGGGCGATAATTGGTTGAGTTGGATTTGCTCTGCTTTTTGTGTACAGGACATACCTGGGCAATTTTCCACATGGTCAGGTAGATGCCAGTTTTGAAGGTGTGCTGGAACAGCTTGGCTAGGGGTGCAGCTAGTTCTGGAGACCAATTTTTCAGTCCTATTGCTGGAATGTTGTCAGGGCTCATAGCCTTTGCAGTATCCAGTGCCTTCAGCCGTTTCTTGATATCGCATGGAGTGAATCAAATTAGCTGAAAACAGATATCTGTGACACTGGGGACCTCAGGCTGAGGTCGAGATGGATCATCCATTTGGCACTTCTGGCTGAAGATGGCTGCAAATGCATCAACCTTATCTTTGGCACTGATGCACTGGGCTTCCCATCATTGAGGATCAGGATATTTGTTGTGGAGCCTCCTTCTCAAGTGAGTTGTTTAATTGTCCACCACCATTCACGACTGGATGTGGCAGGACTGCAGAACTTAGATCTGATCCATTGGTTGTGGGATTGTCTATTCCATGCAGCTTCTGCTGTTTGGCATACAAGTATGTTGTGACATAACCGATGGTAAATGTTGAGTTGTTCACATCCCAAAGGGAAACTCGAAACAACCGCCACAACTTGTTTTGCAGTTTGCATAAATTTCGAGATGCATGTCTTGAATTCACTACTAATAAGATCATCAAGCCTTATAGGTTTTACAAAACTAGATTAAAAATTTATTAATAAGAGAAGTGATTTTTAAATATACCCATAGATCTACAAATTACTACTATGATAACTTCTAAATCCCATAACTCCCAGTTATACTTTAGATAAGGCAACAGTAAGGCACATAGGTTTTTAAAAGACCCAGGCAAAGCAACATGATACGCTAAACAAGTCAAACTCAAAGTGAGTTCTCTTAACTTCAATTCCTTGAAGACAGTAGCTTGAGGCACAGATGCCGAAGTTTTTTCACACACTTGAAAGATCTTAAAAATGCCTTCCCTTGCAAACAATCTTCTCTCCTTAAAACATATTTTCCTCTTTGAATGCAAATACCCATTGTTTCACTATGCCTTTGGACTTTATCTCCCTGATAATAAAAACCTCTCATAGCACCAAGTTTTACCAGTAATCTTTGGGAAAAATAAACACACTGTTTCTAAACTTCACCTGGCTAGGTGACATATTTCACCCAGAATCACAGAATCACAGAATCACACAGTGCAGAAGAAGCCCTTCAGCCCATCAAGTCTGCACCAACATGTGAGAAACACCTAACCTACCTACCTAATCCCATTTACCAGCACTTGGTCCATAGCCTTGAATGTTATGACGTGCCAAGTGCTCATTCAGATACTTTTTAAAGGATGTAAGGCAACCCGCCTCCACCACTTTCTCAGACAGTGCATTCCAGACCATCACCACTATCTGGATAAAAAAGTTTTTCCTCACATCCCCCCTAAACCTCCTGCCTCTCACCTTGAGATTATGTCCCCTCATGACTGGTCACCTAAGGGGAACAGCTGCTCCCTATCCGCCCTGTCCATGACCCTCATAATCTTGTACACCTCGATCAGGTCGCCCCTCAGTCTTCTCTGCTCCAACGAAAACAACCCAAGTCTATCCAACCTCTCTTCATAACTTAGATGTTTCATCCCAGGCAACATCCTGATGAATCTCCTCTGCACCCCCTCCAGTGCAATCACATCCTTCCTATAATGTGGCGACCAGAACTGCACACAGTACTCCAGCTGTGGCCTCACCAATGTTCTATACAACTCCAACATTACCTCCTTACTTTTGTAATCTATACCTCAATTGATAAAGACGTGTCCCATATGCCTTTTTCACCACCCCACTAACATGCCCCTCCATCTTCAGAGATCAATGGACACACACGCCAAGGTCTCTTTGTTCCTCAGAACTTCCTAGTTTTATGCCATTCATTTAATACTTACTTGTCAAATTACCCTTTCCAAAGTGTATAACCTCACACTTTTTAGGGTTAAATTCCGTCTGCCACTTATCTGCCCATTTGACCATCCCGTCAATATCTTCCTGTAGCCCAAGACCCTTCCTTAGAAAATAATTTAGTCTGATTTGTTAAAAAATACAAATGTTTCCTTGACACCTATGTTTCTAAACTTCCCCATGTTTACCTAATTAACATTTCAAACCTAACTCTCTTTTTACATCAAAGCACCCAGACTAATTCAATTAAGTCTCACACATACCCGCAAACAGATATAGACACATAGACACATCCCGCTATTACTCTATTTTATAATAAATTCCAATAACATTATGAGAATTATTATATCTTCATGACAAGAATTTCTGCGTTGTTGCTACATCAAGCTGACCTCACTTTTAGTTATGCCTGGTGCTGCTCCTGGCATATCCCCCCATTAAACCAGATTAGCTTCATAATGCTCCTATGAAGCTCTTGGGGATGTTTTATTTAGTTAAAGGCACTATATATTTACTATTAAGAAGATTAAACCCCAGGGCCTGAGCATCTGGAATGGTGGGGTGGGGTGGGGGGATTGGGGGGGTGGATTTTACAGATTCTCCCGCCAATGGGATTTTCTGGTCCCACCATCAGCAATGGGCTTTTGAGTGGCTCACAGCATTTTATGGCTCCAGCCCTACTATGACAGGGCCATGAAGATCCCTCCATGGTTTCTGATTAATTAGCTGCTGGTTCTGTGTAATCAGACCAAAGTGACTCAGTTCTGGGGAGAAGGGGTCACGGTTTGGAAGCTGTGGAGGTTGATGTCTTAGTAACGTCAACTACAGAGGAATTGGCTTGAAACTAGCTGGGGTTGGAGTGCAGCATTCTTGCTGAGCCAAAGAGCTGTATAGCATGAGTGTACAGCAATAGATTGTACTGACTGGATATTTTTCATTTCCTACTGTATTTTTGCTTTGGAAAAGTGGGAACACGTGTCCTAGGTGACAGCAAGATGCATGCTTATCCAAATACAATATGTTTTTCTTTTAATTTATGATTTCATTTTGCTGAAGCAGTTCCACATGGAGTTTTTTACTGGAAAATTGGAAAGGAAGGCCTTTGCTGTCACCGATATCCCTTGGATGGAGAGAGAGTCATTGGGCCTTCTTCTTTATGCTGTCAGAGTTTACAATGGAAGCAGCAAAGGAAGGTTTGTGCTTAATCGACCGATCTACTTTTTTTTTTCCATTTGAGAGTGTCTGTACCACATGGCATTCCCTGGCAAAAAAGGCAGACAGGGACCTGCACAAAGATTCAGGATGACTCATATGTCAATTTTCCCAGGCTTCCATAAATAATGGCCGTCCTCCAACTTTTATACTTGAAATAAAAGTTACCATAAAACCTGGTCCACTGGCTGCACTGGTGTCAAAGTAATACCTGTGCTTCTGTTGGTATTGGGAAACAGTCTATGCTTACGTCATTAGTACTGATTGCTGGAGGCAAAAATATAATTAGCCTAAGGGCTTCTGAAAACCGACAAGTGCCAGAAGAAAACACACACACCAAAAATTAAGAAAAACAGCTAAGAAATGACGGAGACACACTTATTAACACTGTAAACTTGGGATAATCCAAAACTTTGCTGCCTGTGTCTTAACTTGCAAGTCTCATTCACTTCCCCTGTACTTGATAGACTATATTGGATCCCAGTCAAACAATGCCTAGGTTTTAAAATTCTCATCCTTGTTTTCAAATACCTCCATAGCCTTGCTCTTCCCTGTCTCTGTAAGCTCCTCCAATCCCAGAAATTTTCAAGTTATCTATGCTCCTCTCATTCTGGCCTCTCGTGCGTTCCCAATTATAATTTCTCCACCATTGGTCGCCTAAGCCCAAACCTCTGAAATTTCCTCCCTTTACCTCTCTGCCTCTCTCCCTCACTTTCCTCCTTTAAGATACATCTTAAGATTTACTCCTACGACCAAGCTTTCGATCGTTTGACCTAATATCTCCTTCTGTGGCTCAGTGTCATACTTTGTCTTTTAATGCTCCTGTAAAGCACATTGGGACAGTTCCTTATGTTAAAGGCATTATATAAATATAGCTTGTTGTTGTTGTGTGTTTTTGATGATGCAGACTGGGTGGAGGTCCAAATTACTCCTACATTCGTCCACTTTCCTGATTGCAAATCAACAATTCCAACCAGGTTTTCTGAGGTGTTAAACTCTCTTTCCTGTCTTATGCAAAGCCCTGTCTTAGTTACATGGCACTAAGTGTAACCACTAGTGTTAGCCATATCTTCCCTTTGTAATATACAAAGATCTGTGACAATGAGAATCCAAAACCTCTGTTGATATTGAAGGCTTCAGCACTCCTGAAATACTAACCATTCACTTATCAATATTAATGCATTGAGGAGCAATTGAAGCTGGAAAAGTAAAATCAAAGACTTGCATTTATGGAGTGTCTTTCAGAACCTCAGAACATCTTAAAACACTTTACAGCCAATGAAATACGTTTGAAGTGTAGCCACTGTTGTAGTATAAGGAAACGTGGCAACTATTTGTGCACAGCAAGCTCCCACAACAACAATATGATCATGACTGAACAATCTGTTTTAGTGACATGGGTGGAGGGGTAAATATAGGCTGGAACACATGGAGAGAGCTCCCCTGCCCTTCTTAGAAAATACTGACATGGGATTTTTTTATTTCCACCTGAGAGGGCAGATAGGGCTTCAGGTTAACATCTCATCCAAAAGATGGATTGTAACCAAGCTTAATCATGACATTCTTTGGTGAGGGCATGGTTGCAAGGTTATTTCATACTCCAAAAACAGGCTCGCTGAACCATGCATCTGCTTAACAATCTTGTGGATTAGGGAGGTGTGATAACTATGGTTATATCTAATGTGTAGTATACCTTTAAGAAGGGTGTTATGATGGAAGATCACATGATACTGTGTAACCAATAGCGGAGTAGCGCGGTCTAACTAGTTAGTTAGCAGTCAGTAGTCTGTAGTTAGTAGTCAGAAGTATGGAGGTAGGATTTGGTGTGGAAGCACACATTAGTAGCTGCTGAGTATCATGTAAATAAATAGAATATGTTCCTCCTAAGAATTGCCTGCTACAACAAACTGACATCAAGAGTAAAATCACAATGGAAGAAATCAAAAGAACCAAAATCGGGCTGTACTTTGCCCAGTAAGAGTAAGCAGAAGTTTCCATTCAAATCATTGAAGCAATACCCTCATAGAATGCCACAATTTGGGAGAATTGATCCTTTCGATCCATCCATGGACAACTGGTTTCATTGTATTGAACGTTCTATTTCCAAGCGAGCAAGATTATGGGGGGGAAGAGAGGAGGCAAGCAATCCTCTCACCTACATGCAGGAAGTGAGCATACGGCTTAATACGAAATTTGATGGCACCCAGCGCCCTAGATTGGAAGAATTTTAATGAATTGGTGGATCTCGTGAAGGGCCATTACCAGCCAAAGCCCTCGGTAATGATGCAACAGTTCAAGTTTAGCTCAAGGAATAGAGCCCCGGGGGAGGCAGTCGATTGTTAAGTGGCAAGTTTGAAACAGTTAGCAGAACATTGCGAGTTTGGTACATCTTTAAACGACATGTCCAGAGATCATTTACTGTGCGGTGTGAACGAGAACACGATGCATAAGAGATTATTGTCCGAAACAAATTTGGATTTTAAGAGATAGCACTGGCCATGGAAAGCACAGTTAGGAATTCAAAAGCCATACAGGAAGTGCAAAATGGCACCGTTCTCCACATTGGGCAGGAAGCTCCAGCCGAAAAGGGTGTGAAGATGCAAGAGTTTGCCAAAACCGGAAAACAGCCACCGCCAGCAGAAAAATAAAAAGAATTGACTTAGCAGTGAAAATAAGGCGTAATGACAACAGAGCAGAGCAAGCAGTCTAGTAACGATTAGCAGTTTAAAAAAATCAAATGTTTTTATTGTCATTGAGATGGACACATAATGAGACAGTGCAAGGAAAGAACCAGACAGACTTTCAAACAAAAGAGAAAACCCTGTAAAATTTACGGTGCAGAGGAGCCTGAAGAAAAAAATTTCAGATATTTATTCCTTATTTAATTTGAAGGTAGGAAAAACAGAACCAATATATGTAACAGTAAAAGTGAATGGCAGACCTGTTCGAATGGAAGTGGACATTGGAGTTTCCACTACAGTGATTGGCGTACCTTTCGATAACTGAATAATGGAGAACATCAACTAAATTTAGAAGAAACTGGAGCCAAAGTAAGAACATACACGGGAGAAGACATCCAAGTCAGAGGCTTAAGCAGAGTTACTGCCCATTATGGAAGCCAATCAGCAAAACTATCCTTAATGGTGGTGGCATGTGAAGGACCAAGCCTCCTGGGATGAAACTGGCTAAAGGGGATTAAATTAGAATGGGCTGAAATTTTCCAGCTAAGAGCAAGTGGGTTATCTGAGCTACTACAAACATACGCCACAATCTTCAAGGATGAACTTGGGAAGATCCAGGGACTGGCAAGCAAAGACTCATTTGGATCCAGAAGCAACCCCCCGGTCCATGAAGGTGAGACCAGTACTGTACGTCCTGCAGGGAAAGGTAGACACCAAACTGGACAGATTAGAGAAGCTGGGCATTATACAACCTGTGCAGTTCTCAGAATGGGTGGCACCAATAACCCCGTCCATAAACCTGACCAAAGTGTCTGAATTTGTGGGGACTACAAATTGATGGCTAATAAAATGGAGACTACAAAAAAGGAAGGTGTATGTTCCAAGCGAGGGAGGTAATCTATTTGGGTCACCGGGTAGATTCACAGGGCCTCCATCGGTTGAGGAGAAAGTGAGAGCCAGAAGAGAGGCACCTGCGCCAAAGAAAACCTCAGAACTCAAATCATTCCCAGGAACAATCAATTATTATGGGAGGTTCTTACCCAATTTGTCGACAGAACTGGCACCTCAGCATTATCTACTCGTGAATAACCAACATTGGTCTTGGGAGGCGCCCCAGAAAGAAGCATTCATAAAGGTGAAAAAATTGTTGCATTCATCCAATCTATTAGTACATTATGACCAGAGGAAAGAATTTGTCTTGACATGTGACGCTTCCCCCCACGGAGTGGGAGCAGTTCTCTCCCATCGATGGATGATGGTACGGAATGGCCTAAAGGATATATATCCAGAACGCTCACCACAATGGAAAAGGGCTACTTGCAGCTAGAAGAAGAGGGCCTGTCAATCATCTTTGGCGTCAAGAAATTTCACCAGTACATACACAGTGGCCATTTTACTATCATCTCAGACCACAAGCCATTGCTTGGATTGTTCAGTGAGGACAAGGCTATGCCTCCCATAGCCTCAGCAAGAATACAACAATGGACCCTGATCCAGGCAGCATACAAGTACACTTTTGTACATAGGTCTGGAAATCAAATTGCAAACGCCGATGCACTTAGTCGTTTGCCCTTGTAAGAAAATGATGAAGGTGTCCCAGTTCCACAAGAATTCATTTTATTGTTAAACTTGTTAGATTCCTCGCCGGTATGTGCTAGACAAATCAGAGATTGGACAAGTTGAGACCCAGTCTTATCCAGAGTGTGAGAATAAGTGCTTCATGGTTGGTCACAAGAGCCTGTATCTGATGAAATGAAACCGTATTTCAACAGAAGACATGAAATAACCTGTCACGATTCACTGGGGATAGCGCACTGTAATACCTAGCCACATTGCTCCCCTAGCAGTGACAGGTGTGAAAACGTTTGATCAAACCACCAGATTGCCTTAATTCTACCTAACTGTTTAATTTAGGTTAACATAATACAAGCACTAGGTTTGTAAACTTAATATGTAAATAGCTGTTTAGTGAACAAATTGTTGTTAACCAGTGGCAAAAGAAAGATATATGAACTGTTAATTTCTAATTCTATAACCTAAATTCTACCCCTTCTTAAATCCCTATACACACACACACACACAAGACACACACACATAAAACACATAAGACACAACAAAATGATGGAGTTTAAGGGTAAGATAAAACAATTCAATAGCACCAATTCCAGAGTACAGGATTTCATGATAAAAACAAAAAAACTGCGGATGCTGGAAATCCTGTACAAAAACAGAATTACCTGGAAAAACTCAGCAGATCTGGCAGCATCGGCGGAGAAGAAAAGAGTTGACGTTTCGAGTCCTCATGACCCTTCAACAGTTCTGTTAAGTCAGATGACCAAAGGCTTGGTCAAAGAAATAGGTTTTAAGGAGCAGCTCAGAGAGGTAGAGTGGTGGAGAGCTTTAGGAAGGGAGTGCAAGAGCTTAGAGCCTTGGCAGATGCAGGCATGGCCACCAATGGTTCAGTGATTAAATTAGAGGAGCACAGATATCACGGAAGATTGTGGGGCTGGAGGAAATTACAGAGATAGGGAAGGGTGATGCCATGGAGAAATTTGAAAACCAGGATGAGAGCTTGGATATTGAGGTGTTGCTTAACCTGAATCAATGAGGCACAAATATGAGGGCCAGAAGAATACTCCAATGGAAGAAAGCAAAAACAAATGATGGAGGAGGTTCATTATGATAATTTTTAATAATTGATACAAATTGAAAATGGGCCTTGGGAGAACCATAGCACAAAGAATATCTATTATCATGCATAACGAAGTAGAAGACATCAAAGGGAATTTTCCAACGCCATATTCTTAAAATCTACGACATCTTGATTGAATCCAAATAACCTCCTCCTTACAAAATAACTTTGTTTCATTTCCTGCTTTATCCAGTGACCTTAAGATGAACCAAGAATCCTGAGATGTGGCTTACAGCCCACTGCAAATTCCAAACCAAATTTTAAAGAATGGAAGGAAACTGAAAGCTGAAAATGAGAAAAAGCATGTACACAACCTCAGTATTGTTTAAAAAAAATCCAGCAGAAAAGATTCAAACTTTATCATTTTCACATTTGCTTCACCAAATTGGTGCAAAACAGGCTTGGTCATCTATGAATCTACTGACAATTGGAACTAAAGCCAGTTTAGGAGGGCAATAATAGGTCCTTACTGGCAGTAACCTACAGAATGTCCTTAATATGCTTCTTCAAAGATATCATGTGGTCATCAGATGAGTAAAAAGAAACAGAAAGTTAAAGCTACCATTGTTTTTCTGAGACTGATGATGAACCTTTGACCCTATGAATCCATACCCTGTAATGAAAGTGTCTCACTGTGATTGTCAAACAAATGCACCAATCCTTTAGTTCTTTCAAGGTTGCCTATTGCTTATCAAGCGTATGGTGTACCTGAAAAAGTTTACAACTCTATGAAAGTTTAACCAAGGGAAGTATTAATGATAAATGAAGTTTATTTGTATTGGTTCAGTTAGCAGCACTCTCCTCTCCAAGTCAGAAAATTGGAGGTTCAAGGGCCATTCCAGGAAATCGATGACAAAGTCTAGGCTGGCACCCTAGCACAGTACAGTGGGAATGCTGAACTGTCAGAAGAGCCATTTTTCGAATGAGATGTCCAGACTGTGGGTGGAATCGTCCCAGATTTGCGCTAAGTGCAGTAGTGGGTGGGAGAAAGAACACTTAACCTGCTGGCCGCAATGGCGGTTTTTCACGCGGTATCATTTATCTGAGGAAGGATGTTCTTGCTATAGAGGGAGTGCACCGAAGGTTTAACCGATTCCTGGGATGGCGGGACTGACATATGAGGAGAGATTGAGTCGATTAGGATTATATTCGCTAGAGTTCAGAAGAATGAGGGGGGATCTCATAGAAACCTATAAAATTTTAACAGGATTAGACAGGGTAGATGCAGGAAGGATGTTCCCGATGGTGGGGGAGTCCAGAACCAGGGGTCACAGTCTGAGGATATGGGGTAGACCATTTAGGACTGAGATGAGGAGAAATTTCTTCACCCAGAGAGTGGCGAGCCTGTGGAATTCATTACCACAGAAAGTAGAGACCAAAATATTGTATGTTTTCAAGAAGGAGTTGGATATAGCTTTTGGGATGAAAGGGATCAAAGGATGTGGGGAGAAAGCGGGAGCAGGGTATTGAGTTGGATGATCAGCCATGATCACAATGAATGGCAGAACAGGCTCAAAGGGCCGAATGGCCTATTCCTGCTCCTAGTTTCTATGTTTCTATCACCCCAATCCTGCCTCATTGATCATTAATTCCTGGGAAACACAGCATTTTGCTGGTGAGCGGCCTCCGATTTGCCCCCCCTACTCCCCACCCATCACCTCACCGCTTCCTCACACCGGATGCCATATTTAAAGCGCAGCCGCACGCACACCTCTCACTGCCTCCTAGGACTGCTGCACAGAAGACCTGTCCCCGAAAGGCAAAGAGACTGCAGCCCGCGATTCAGTGACGTGTTCCTGGAACATGTTTTGGACGCAGTGGGGACTCGCCATGATGTCCTCTGCCCCCACTCTGGCTACAAGAGGGGCAGCAACATCACCAATCTGGCTTGGGAGGTGGTGGCAACAGTGGTCAGTGCCAATGCCCTGCAAAAGAGGGCAGCCACCCTGTGCCGAAAGATGATGAATGATCTCCTCCATTCCACCAGGGTAAGTCATGCTTCTCATCACTCTCAACTCACACACTCACAAACCCATCACACATCAACAGGGATTTCACTCACTGCCAGTTCAGGGGAAACCACAATTCACTCTCTCACACACACCTTCATTGTCTTCATCCCATCCAAGGCACCACTCACCACCCGCACATGCCAGATATAGTTATTATCTGGCCTGGCAGGTGTCCTGCTAACACTCTCTCCATCTATATTCATGCAGGAGAATATGGCACACAA
Source organism: Carcharodon carcharias (assembly GCF_017639515.1). Classification (NCBI taxonomy): domain Eukaryota; kingdom Metazoa; phylum Chordata; class Chondrichthyes; order Lamniformes; family Lamnidae; genus Carcharodon; species Carcharodon carcharias. The sequence goes on from NC_054476.1 coordinate 22,220,648, forward strand.
CAAAAGGGAGAGGTCACAGACTGGTGGAGAAATGTCTGATATCAAGGTCCTCACGGACTTTGAAAACAGAGCCATCTAGCTGGCCGGTGAAGATCTGAACCGTTCCTGTGCTGACGGTGAAGTCAGTGGTGCTCGTCCAACTCAAGTTCCGAAGACACCTCAGAAGAGGAATCTGCTGAAGACCACATTGAAGACCCATCACAGCGTTCACCCATAAGCTCCACCAGCGCAGACACACACACCTCGGTGGGATCTAGCTTTAGAGTAGCCATGGGGTCACAATCACATGACCACATCACACTGTCTGATCCACAACAGGTGGAGGCAGGGACTGCCCAGGTTTCTGGCATTTGGAAGATTGCTGCAGATGCAAAAAACTGCTGAGTCCGAGTCAGATGACAAGCCTCTGGACTCGGTCATACCTCAGTTGCTGGAGCTGCAAAGGCAATTTTGAAAACATCAGGAAGGGTTGTCCGCTGCACGATGGAGGAGTCCTTCTGCCTTCACTCTGAGGTGATAGTGCCGACATGCTAATGCACTGAGGTCAACACTGGTAGGATGGTGGCTGCCACAGAGACCTTGGTCCAGGACATTAATCCTGCACTGTTGGGTGGGCTGAACTCCATTGCTGACACCATAGCTGACCTCCAACAGTGTCAATGCGAGAGGGGTGCGGGGCGCCTCGATCTCACTCCAACTTCATGTTCTCCTCAAGGAGATAGCCAGGGGCCTTCAGGCACCCATAGGGAGGAGGATCAGCATGTGCACACCCCGGGTCCATCCACCCAGGTGACTTTGGGATCGTCTGGCCCATCCGAATCGTCTCTTCCCGTGACACCAGCAAATCCATCTCCGCAGGCCATGGAAGTGTCACTACTGTACAGCAGGACCCTGAAAGCAGGCTGGGGCCCTCCAGGTCTCAGCCACCCACAGGACGCCGTCAAGGTCATCACAGACAGGGCGTAGCAGTCAGCAGGCTGTCTCCACCTCCACTGTGGAGGTCGGGGGAGCACCAACGTGTAGTATCAGGGTTAGGAAGGTTAAAAAGACATAGTTGCACAGCCTGGACACGGGTGTTAATCACTTGTACATAATGTTCACTTAGTTAATTAGCTCCCAAGAATGACTCATTGCCTGTGTCTCCTTGTTCTGTTGAGCAGCTTTCATGTCACTCAGATGTGAAACCTTGGCCCATGCACAAGGTAAAGGCAGGTGTCTCATCCAAGGCCTCTTCCCTGTGTTTTGTGCAACCTTCCCAGCATACTGACGGTGCCCCTTCACAGTCACTGGTCACATCAGTCATGCCTACCCCTCAATGGGGCTTATCATTGCTGCCAGAATGTCCTGGCCCAGCGATACAGAGTTCCATCATTCACCCTGTGCACTCTCAGCGCCTTCTCATCAGCACCTGTGTCCAGTGACAGTGTGGTCCTGAAGGATTCAGCTCACAAAGGATGCCATAGGATCAGGACAAGTTAAAGTTTCCCCACTATATCTTCATGATATGACCCTGTTCACAGAGCATAAGGGATCTGCCAGCAGCCAGATATGAGTCAGACATTCAAATAAGTTATGTGAGGATCTATGGAGTGTCCACGTTGCATGTCATTATCATCCTCCTGAAAATAGGGACTACGGGCACCCGCTGTGCCTCCATAACAGGAGCCTTATCACAGAGGGTATGTGCGCTGCAATCAGCCAGACTGGAGTCAAACATTCACAGATGCAATGTGAGGATCTGTGGCATCTCTTCACTGCATATCGTCATCATCCTCCACAAATCTAGCAGCTACGAGTGCCTCCTGAGTGTGCCTGCCTCATCTGGCCAGTGCAATAGCCTCATCCTTGCCTCTGAGGACCTCCTCACCCTCATCACCGTCAACATCCTCCTCATCGGAGGACACGTGCCTCTCCTCCATCTCCTCCTCAGCTAGTTCCTCTCCCCGTTGCAGCGCCAGGTTGTGAAGGGCGCATATGCGTGACACCCTCTGTGGAGTATATTGCAAGTTCCACCAGACTGGTTCAGGCACCGGAATCTCATTTTCGTCTTTCCGATGGTTCGCTCCATGCGAGTTGCAGCATGAACCTCATTATAACTTCTCTCTGCTGCAGTCCAAGGCCACCGCATGGGTGTCATCGGCCACATCCTCTGCGGGTAGCCCTTGCCCCTGAGAAGCCAACCCTACAGCCTCTGTGGACCCTGGGCGACATCAGAAATCTGAGACGTACTGAGAATGTAGGAGTCATGGACACTGCCTGGGAACCGTGCACAGAGCTGCAGGGTGAGTTTGTGGTGGTCTTTGCTGAACGTCTTTGACTGCTTGTTGCCATGGAGATCTGAGCGCCAGGTAAGTGCAGTCGATGGCACCCTGAACCTGTGGGAAACCTGACATCTGGACAAATCCCAGCGCTCTTGCACCCTGGCTTTCCCAATCTCGGGTGAAATGCACAAAGTTGTGTACCCTCAGGAAGATGGCTTTCAAGACCTCATGGATGCATTTGTGGGTGGAGGCTTTCAATATCCTACAGAGGTCACATGTGGAGCCCTGAAAGGAGCCCCTGGCATAAAAACTGAGTGCTGAAGTCACTTTCAAAGCCACGGGGGCCCTCCATGACCCCGTGGTACCAAATCCAGCAGCAGGTGACCGACCAGTTCCCTGGACATGCACAGTTCTTGGTCAACTGCAGGAATGACAAGTGCCGTCTTCGGCCTTGGGCCCAGTTAGTGGCTCTTCAGCAGCGTGGATGGGAGCCCCAGACACCCCTTCTTCCTGAGGGTGATGCTCCTCCCTCTGCCCAGCCAGGCACCTCCTTTGCTCTCTTCTCCTTTGTCTCTGCTCTCTGTAAGCCATGAGGCATACAGCTAGGTCACCAGGCTCCATGATCCTGATGTACTCCTCCTGCAGGACGAAAGAGAGAGATACGTGGGTTAGCATGGGTGCACTAAGAACCTCTCTTGGTAAAATATGAAGGCCCCTTAATGCATCCCACTGGATGGCCAGAGTTCAGAGTTCTGCATGGCTGCCCAAACCCCCACCCACCTCCACCTGACCGATTGTTCACTGGACCACATGCTGTGCTCTCAGCTCAGGCACAGGCATTCTCCTAACCCACACTGCAAGGCTGTGCTGTTAGCTTGAACCATGGGGGAGACTGTTCCAAACCAGGATGATGACATCGCAAGGGGCTATGAGCACCTCTGCCAATGACTGCTCCATGGCCAGCTTTAGCAAGGAGATTGTACAACATGCCCAGTAGTCCAGTGATTCTGCAGCCCATTAAAAAGCTCATTAGTTTGCAGTCTGTGCCTGAGGGGTGAAGAGCTCAGATAAGCTAGAGGCCTGACTCCAAGCCTCTCAATGTGGCTGCGTCTGAACTGTCTCAGCTGCGGAGAAATGGTCACTTTATTCAAGGTTTCCCCAGTGCTTGGCTGCTTCCCTACCCCCCCACCCCCACCCCACCCCACCCCACCCCACCTCACCACACATGCTTATGCAGTACCATCAATCGCAGTGAGCCCTTGCCCTGGCAGCGCACTGTCAGCCAGCCAGGGAAGTATGTCTTGCCTGTGCTCTCACCTCAATGTGCAGCGCCTCAACCTTGAGGTCCAACAGGCGACACTCGTGAGTGCTGCGCAACGTTACTGTGCACTCAGCCCTGAGTTCCCCTCAGAGTGCAGCCCTCCAGGTACATGCCTTATAAATGCTGTGGTGAAGCGCATGCCAACAAGCCTGGGCGCTTGATTCCGGTGAGCTGGGCTTATGAAGTTCCCAACGTGCAGCGGTG